>NC_133338.1:12335733-12669066 GCF_030506205.2 Paramisgurnus dabryanus | reverse complement strand
AAAAGGCTATATTTTTGTCGTGATGACACAATGTTTATGTCGACTAATTATCGACGTTGAAATTGACACCGCCGATTCTATCGACCAAACGCAACAGCTCTAAGTCTAGCATACACATAATTGCATTCACTAACTTTTGCCTCAAGTTATAAATAACTTAATAATCACAACTATCCACTTCCTAAAAAGCTATGAACAGCAGTCATGCTAATTTTCCAAATTTGTTTTCTATTTCTACTACCAATTATTCGAGCTGCACTCTGGATCCGGCCTCTCTCAGATGACCTAACACAAATGGAAAGATGACATCGGCCCTTGCAAGGACTTCAGACGATGCCAGCACTGGACTACATACAGTGGTAATCATGTGCGTTTCATGTTTAACTTCATGCCTTTTGGAGATCATTTCATCTTCCCCTCACTTAAGTGAACGGAATTTTTTTTTTTTTACCAGGGGTACCCAAACTTTTGCATGCCACTGTACTATACAAATAATGTAAGTTGAATTGACTTATTTGAAACACGTTATACTACGCACTATACAACAATGTTAAAGAAATGCCCATGTATTATGGGTTGAATCACTTGTTTATTTTATCATTTTGTCCAAGTAATGTGAAAAAAAAACTATTCAATTTTAGTTTTATATTGAAATACATTTATATGTTGGCACTATATTTTTATCCACAAATGTAATTGAATTTTATTCTTTACCTTAAGAGTAACCTTTTTGAACAGTATAAGAAATATTTAGTTTAAGTGTTTCAAAACGTTTAAACAGTAGTAGTATAGCAGTGTATAATAGTTATAGAATATGTCATTTATATTTATGTGTGACACATCTAAATATTCTGTTGCTGATTTATCTAAGTTGTTTATGTGTTATATTTGTCAAATGAATAAATTTGCAACTGTTATTGAGAGTGGTGTACTTGTTTTTAGTTATTAGTGCACAGAAGCACATTATTCTGTGTAAGTGTGAATGAATAAAGGTTTAAATTAATAAATAAATGCCCGGTAAAGCCCCCGCAGACATCTTCCCAATTAGCAAACGCTCCCTGAGCGACATCTTGGCGATGGAACATTGAACGTCGGGACAACGTCGGCCAGATGTATGTGTGCTGTCTGGGTATGGCATGTAAAGTGGATGAAGTATTGTGGCAAGACCCAGCCCGGAGGAAAGATGGAGCCTTGATACACCCAACCATTCCCACATGCAAGCACATACGTTTCGTTTACACTATATGCTACAACTACATATTTTGATGTATTTTGTTTTTCAAACTGTGTAATCTAATACATTTACAACCACAAAGAGCAAAAAATAAAAACATAAAAAGTTTGGTTTCAATTTTGCTTTTGTTTTTACTGTATATATTCTACAGCAGGGGCGGAGTGGCAATCGGGAAAGTCGGGACTTTTCCCGGTGGGCTGGTAGTGTTTTAAGGCCGCGAAGGCCGGTCTGATAATAGCCGTGCTTTCAGTCTTTAGTCATGCACTCCGGCCACACTAAAACCTATTTATCATATATTTTATATGCTTCAGCGCTCAAAATGTATCTGGCCGCACCGCTCTCTCTATCAAGCCCGTCTCCCCTGGAGTTCTATCAGCCAATCAAAAAATAAAGAAAGAGGCTACACAATAGCCAATCAGAAAATAGGACTGTTGTATCTGGGTAAGATTTAACGCAACAACCAATAAAAAAGCATAGCCTCGCACACCACAGAGGAATGGAGCTCCGAGCATCACTTTGAGCAGCACAGAGTAGCCTAAGTCTGATCTCCTGTTTTAATGTTACAACAAATGCACAACTTTGACACAAACAATGACAACTTGACTGCTGTTAGAAAATGTTTCCCAGATAATCAGCATCAGTTTTTCACGCGTGTATGTTACTTAGCCAACAGTTTACAGCCTGTTCACTGACAACACCTGCTCAGAACATGTAAGTTGCGTTATATTTTCGTTATCACACGATGACTGACATTTTGTCACATAAAACATCTCTCTCCAAACAGGCTTAATCATTTTATAAGCAACTGCTTTGCAACCATAGTAAGCTTAATCTTACCTAAAACTAGGGAACTGTTGTTGACTTTAAGATCTTTTAAATAATAGTTATTACACTTGGTATTTCATGTTGTTGTGCAGTCATTTTATTGTAATTTTAGATTTCAGCATTTGTTTATTTTTTTTTACCATGGAGGGCTGGTGGTCTATGAAATTTCCCGGTAGATTTTTGGGTCCCACTCCGCCCCTGTTCTACAGCTCTCTCCAAATTTCATTCAATCATGTATATGTGAGCTTTTAAAAAAGAGCTTTAGGTTTAAATAACAGTGTGTATATGACATATCCAAAATTTAACATTATGGTTAAGGTGTTTACAATGCTTTTGAACCTGTGTCCCTTGTTTTGGGGCTGATTTCCCGGTGTATATACCGGGTGGTGTAGTCGACCACTATATAATTTCATACAGTTCCCTCAAGTATCTGACGCCACTGGTCACAGTGAGGTTAGAACTGCCTCATCCTCATCTCATGACCCATGGCATCTGCCTCTAGCTCCACATTCTTCTTTCTCTTACTTCACCTCCTTGCTCTTGTCTTCCTCTCACATCGTCACCTTTACATCCTCCTCCTCTTCTTCCTACATCACCTCCATGTCCTCTTCCTTGGCCTCATCTAATTCTCAATCTTTTCACTTTTCCTGGTCCACACGGACAGCTCACATGTGGCTTATTTATAGTGCTTAGACTGATTGCAAAGTGAACTATTTATTTAAAACAGTTTTCACATGTGACAGTGAGCCAGACAGTTGGCAAAATAGTGTAAACAATAGTCATACACTTGTATAATTTTGTTAGGAGTGTGTTGATCATTTGGAAATTGAGTTTAAAGCAGTGAGTTGTGTTTACAGTTCCGCAAAAAGAGTGTTGTGCAGTGAAGTGTTTTTCCCAACCAAGCCGATAACGTAATAACCAGCCAATAATGTAATAACTTATTACATTATTGGCAAAACGTTATTACATTATTGGTTCATAAATTTTATTACATTATTGACAAATTCTTACATTATTGGCTTTATCACCATAAAATTATTACGTTACTGGATGTTATTACATTATCGGCTGCTACAATCCCTCTACTTCCCGGTTGAATGACGTCAATAAAAGAGTTTATGATTAAACTCCGCCCTCAGGAATACGTCAGCCACCAGCTCCAGTGGCTCTGCTAAGATAAACTGCTGTCGAATCACAACAAACTACACAATCAGAACTCATTACGTATTTCTGAAGGAGGGACTTCAGACATCAGCCCCTTTTTAGGACAGTGAAAACAGCGGCATAATACAGAGAAGTAAATTGTGCGAAAAGTACAGCATTTTTTTTACATGTGAAACATGAACACGTTATATTGCACACTGTAAACACAACCTGCTGAAAAAACCAGCATCAAACCAGCATGGGAATTATGCTGGTTTAGCTGGTGAACACCAGCATACCAGCACCAAAACACAACATATGTTGGTATGACCAGCATGGGATGCTGGTGCTTATGCTGGTTTAGCTTGTGCTAATGCTGGTTTGGTGCTGGTTTAGCTGGTGCTAATGCTGGTGCTGGTTTAGCTGGTGTTCACTAGCAAACCAGCACCAAAACACAACATATGCTGGTCTTGCTGGTATGCTGTTTTTTTCAGCAGGGCAAAGCTTTAAACACAGGATGAACGGGACCTTTTAAAGACAAGAAGAGCATTCATATCCAAATTATTTCCAGAAATCTGACAAATTGAATTTAAAAATTTTCAAATAAAATGGGCAAATGAGTGCCCTCTCCTTCCAAGTATCTTATCATTGAACAAAGGTGCTACAATTGCATCAGATCCACACTTTTTAACATTTTGGTAGTGAAAGAGAATTGACAAACTAGGTATATGTTTAGTATAGCAGAGTTGAACTATGGTAGAAGATTTCACAGGATGAACTTCCTTGTGAATTGTGCAGACGTTTCAGAGGAGTCTGCAGTGACAACATGCTTTATTAATTAGTGTAACTGTGTGGTAAACTCTTCCAGGTCGCATATAATTGATGTAACTGGGGTATTAGAAGCACTGCTTCCCAGTAGTCCTTTACATACTTTTTATAAGGAACTAGTCTACTTTCAAAACTAAAAGATTCTTCGAGGTCCCGGTCCGCTTTGCGTTTCGTTTTGCCAAATGTCCCCAGAGGCTTGCCATACCTGCAGCCGTGTTTCGTCACTGCTGAAACACAAAAAGGTCGCAGAGTCGTGTTGTCTTATGAAGAAAGCTGTGCACTTATTGATATTTCAAAAGAGGATGGCATTAAACGCCAGCTATTCTCAACACATAAAAACAAAAGTATCTGAAAGATTTTCAGGGATGGTTTTCATTTGTGAATCTTTTTTGTATGGACCAACATATTGTCACGGTTGTCAAACCGTGCTGTGTATGTGTTTGTATTTTGTGCTGATTGTTCTCACCTGGACTCACTTACCTATCATACCTCATCGGCATTGTCACAGATGTTCTCCATTTGATCCTGCCTACTTAATCCATTGTCTCTTGTCTCCTGGTTGCTGGATCATGTCTTTTGTTTGTCATGGCTGTTCCCGGTTTGTTCTTGTTCTCTGTTTCTTGCCTGATTTTGGAATAATGTTTATATTTGTTTTAATAAATGTTATCTTTTGTGAACTCTGCAATTGCGTCCTACTTCCTTAAATCAGTCGTGACAGAATGATCCAGCCATTAAAGGACGCAGCGAGTTCACCCACATTATTCGTTTCTCCTAACCCCACAGAGCAGAACGATCGACCGACAACACACACTGACTTCCCTGAAAGATATGCTGGTGAGCCGAAGTTATGTCAGAACTTTATTGAACAGTGCTCTCTGCATTTCAATATGCATCACAGGACTTTCAAGTCAGAGTAGGTGAAAGTAATGTTCAAATTGTACATGTTGTCTGGTCGAGCGGGTCAGTGGGGTACGGAGGTATGGGACAACAAGGACCCATGCTGTGGCTCTTTCAAGGAATCAACGACGGAGATGATCCGGGTCTTCGGCGAGACTAATGTGGATTCCCTTCTCGGAGATCTAGAGGTAAATCTCGCCGTAGAAATATTTTGAGGGGGGGTAGTGTGCACCAGACGCTGTGGACTGGGGGACCTAACCTGCAGGAACAGACACCCGAACCATTTCACAAGATGGCTGCCACACCCGAGCCCCTCCACAAGATGGCTGCCACACCCAAGCCCCTTCACAAGATGGCTTCCACCACACGTGTGCCACTTTACGAGAGGTCTTCCTCACCTGTTCCTGCTAGGACTCAACTGTTGATGTCTAGTCTGGCAGATACTCCAGTAATGTTGGTACAGATGCCGGGTGTTCCTACTCCTTTCTCTAGAATGGCCATTCCAGAACCTAGCACACTAGCTAGACCAGGACGAGGTTCCAGGCTGGCTATCCGCGGGAAACCTTTTTCCAATAAGTCTTCCAGGAGGGCCACCACGGGAACTTTGTGAACTCTGCAATTGCGTCCTACTTCCTTAAACCAGTCATGACACATATAGTAGCACAGTGATGTTGAACATATTGTTTTTGCATTAATATGTTATTGTTTCTGCTAAAACATATTTTGTGTGATTGTGTGTGTATATGCACACACTACAATTGATGTATCATTTGCACTTTTCAAACTAGTCAATTATTTGTTAGATAACATATTGTTGTGTTATGTATTACAAGCATACTATCTGAAAGATTTTCAGATATGGTTTTCATTTGTGAATCTGTTTTGTATGGACCAACATACAGTAGCACATTGATGCAGTTTTTTATTTGTTTAGTATAATTAACAGATTGTTGAAAATATTCTGTTGTGAAGTCATTTGTTACATTATAAAAAATATGCTCTTCCTCAACTATTTCCCTGTCCACTTCATCTTCCAAATTTTGAACACATTATGGCCCTGCTCAGTCTGTAATTATACAGACGCTGGTCCTGGGTTAACTCCTGATGTTTCAGGATATGGCTTTCGAAGCCACAGTAGGAGTAGGAGTATCCCCTACAATGCATATAGGGACAGGAACACCTTGAAATTCTTCTGTCCATGGTGAAAAAATGTGCCTGATTGACCTTTTTGGAAGATAGAGGAATTTCCAAAGACCCTTGCATCATGCACCTTTCCAGGCCACCCAACATTTATGTCCCAAAACATCAATTTGTGGTCCACAACACCTTGCAGAATTATTGAGTAGTAGCCTTTTCTGTTACAGTAGTCAGACCTGTTATCAAGTGGGGCTATGATGTGAAGAAATGTGAAGTTGTTGAGAGCATTTTCATAGGATATGTTAAAAACATATGGAGAGAACTAGCCATTTGCAATGTAGTATTTGTAAATCTCGTCTTGACTCCTCCCAATAGCTAGAAGATATGGTTGATGACTTTGTACTTTCCCTAGATGCTTATTAATGCTGCAGCATGACTACATAGGAAACACAAAGTCTTAATCAAAATTTGTCAGGTAATAAGAGAAACCTAAATAGAATACCAAACACCTCGAATGATAATATCGTATTGGCAGAACTATGTGTCATGTTTGTGTGGTAGTTAAAGATAGAAGGGGTTAATATTTAAGATCAATACATAGTAATCTATTAGTTGGCCAGGGCCGATAGAGGGGCTTTGATAACCTATATAACTGACGTGGGTGCATGACCTAGGTGAGTGTCACTTCCCGGGATCCTGTTTCACTTCCGGTTCATGGATTGAAGCCCATCTTTCAAGTTAATTTTATAATTTAATTTATACACAATATTGTACGAAAATGTCAATTTAAAAATATATACATAAGAATACATATGTTTTACAACACCCACATGCAGAAATTATGAAATAAGTGTGCCTATTCTAAGCCACGCTTAAAAAAAAACGCCCTTTCCCAGAGAACGCATCATATGACGTAACGACAGGTAAACACAGGCGCTCCCGCTATCGTCTCAGTGTGGGTTATGTAGTCTGAGAGGCGAAGACAGAGAATAGAGATTGTCGTTAATTTGAGTTGTCACAATGGTGAATTCTTGTGTTTGTTTTGGATGCAACAACTCCAACTTGTCTGGCAATCGGGTCCACCGATTTCCAAACAAGAAACACAAAGATTTCCGTGTGTGGATACAATTTCGCTGCCTCCTCCGTGACGAGACACACGGTGGTATGTGAAAAGCACTTCACACCGGACAGCTACAACCAAGGAGATCTTATGGAATTTCGCATGGGATTTCAATGAAAAGAGTGGGTTAGGTTGGCAAATGGAGCTGTGCCATCGGTGCATGCAAGTCCACCTGCAAAATCTGGCGGGAGCAGAGAATCTGCGCCTCGAAAACGGGAGCTTTGCACAGTAAGTCAAATGTATTTTTCTTGACGTTATAATGGATTAGTCTTTGCATGACTTTGAGAATTTAATGTTAGCACCATTAAGGCACGAAAGCCCGCCTTAGCTTACTCTTGTTAAACCCCGTGAGGCTGCAAATGAGCCTCGTTTGACATTTATTTTATTGAGCTAGTAAGACAACTTTCCAGACTGCGACCTTTTTACAGGAATGTGGGAGTTAAAATTGTATGTGGTTGCATTCGCATATTACTACTCGGCCAAATACACGCATTTAACTTGTTTTAGCGCCCGACAAAGACTTATTTGATCGATGAATAATGTAGATGAACTGCTGCGCATGTGACAGGGCGCGAAAGAATGAGACACAGGTCGCGCGCGCACTTTTCACCGTCTCCAAACCGCATCCAAGTAATTTACAATATTAGTTTTCTTAGTTATATCTGAGTTGCCTTGGTTTTCTTTGACTAATTGAAGCTGGTATCAACTCCACTGGCCAGTCCTGAACAAAGTGATGATGAATGTTCATTTTCTGATATCATCATCCATTCTGGTGATATGTCATGGAGTCCAGGAGAGATGTTGAGTGAGCCCTCTGAGGAGGAACCAGAAGAGCTGGAATCTCTCAGTGCCCCAAAGTAAAAACCTTTTTATTAATGGAAAATGTTTCTGATTGTGTATCAAAAAATGTCATAGTCAGAATTGATGTGTGTTTTCCTTTTCTTGTTTTCAGTGCTGCTGACAAGTTCATTGTTTGCCAGAGGCAGTTGCTGTCCTTGTTCACGGTTTGCCCTGTATGCTGTGGGGAAACCAAGGGACACATAATGCACCCGGAAGGAACATTTATAAAAGTCAAGCAGGTAAAGTCTTATTTGTCAACTGTCTATGTATGAGGAGCTGAATTATAGTCTGTAAATGCACAGTATGTATATTAATTATGTGTGTCTTAACTATACAGTTTTTTTACTGGCTCATCTTAAAGCTGCTTGAGTATTGAATCTTCTCTCATCTTTCAGGCCTGCAGAACTTGTGGTTATGAGCGTTACTGGCAAAACCAAGAGAAGGTGCATCGAAACATGCCTGCCTGCAACCTTTTACTCAGTGGTGCCCAGTGCCGCTGCTAGCCATTTTGGTGCCCTAAGCATAATTCCTTTAAAATGCCCCCAGTTAAACTTTTTATTACCAAACATATAACTTAATAGCAGAAAGTAAAATCTTCACAGCTTTAGTCAACAAACACTATACATTTGAAAGTGGAAACTTTTATAGAATAGCAAAATAGAAAAAAATTACCAAACTTAAATAGAATAGCAAAATAAAAAAATATCAATATAATCCAGACAATTATATAATAATCCAGTTTTTCCCAAGTACAATGTCAATTTAAATAAATTACATTAAATAAACATCAATAAGTAAACAAGAATGCTCAATATTCTTAAATAAAACAAAGATTTAGAGAACTAAGTGTCACAGTAATGTTTGCTGCATATCATATGGTGACATGTTATATTTTTATATATTTAACAGTCAGGAATTGTTAGCCTACCATGTGCACTGACTGCTGCTAGCGTTAATTTATACTGAGAAAGTATTAACCACCATCACGTCAAAATAAACCACAAAATAAACTACTGCTCAATATCTAAAGAAACGTAGTAAAGAAAAGTAGGGGTGGGCCGATCCATTGGATCGGATATCGGGTCGATCCGGGCCTTTTTTGCTGGATCGGGTATCGGAAAAACAGGGCCGATCCAAATCCGATACTGTGCGTTACTTGTGGTTGTTACTGTCATGCTACAGAAAAGTCAAACTATTATAAAAGCACCATAAATGTTATTATACACTATATTCAAAATCTTCCTAATATATTCAACAGCCTTATGCCAAAAACAAATTCACATATGAAGATATTTAAGGTCACAAAAACTGAATGGTTTGGTCCTCGCCGAGTTAATACACTGGAGTAGCGTGAATTAAATATGTCATACACACACACACAAAAGCCGTATTTTAAACATCTGATTAAAGTCTTTCATGTTGTGACAGTTTGTGCAATTAAGTAAAAATGTACTTAAACTATTTATTTGCTCAGTCGTATGTCCACTCAAAAACAATTATTAAATATTTAAGAACACTTACATTCTTTTAACTTGTATCTCATTTTTTTAAAAATTCACTTGACATGATATTCTCCTGATTTTGTGCAACATGTTTTGTGGGTATATGTGTGCGTATATAAATTTTTGTGTTTATACACACACCATTCTAAATGAATCAAGAAAAATACTAGTATTGGATCGGGATCGGTATCGGTCGATACTCAGAATACAGGTATCGAAATCGTATCGGTAATAGAAAAAGTGGATCGGCCCAGCCCTAAAAGAAAGTAACAGCTGCCGTCAGTTATTTGTAAAATGCATATGCATAGGTAATGTTTTACAGTAAAATCTCAATTTAGCTTGCACTGAAGTTATAAATTATAACAACATAGTCTGCTAACATTAATGTCAGCACAGCAAGTTCGAGGCGCATTACGATTAGCAGCAGCTGCAGCCCATGCACATTTCCCTTTATTAAGGAATGATTAAACATGATGGACTTACCTGCAAGTGATGCACGGGCATCATCCCGCAGTTTCATCTTTTTTCCGATCATGACTTCTGCTGTCTTTTCGGGGCAATTTCCAATAGTTTACTGTCTGGCCGTTTCTCAATCCGAAGGCTGCCTGCAGCCTACGCGAGGTCGCATATGCAGGCTGCATACGTCATCAAGCCTGGTTTATTTCAGTTAACTGAACATTACATAAGCAAGTCATAAGCATATTACAACAATTTACGATTAACTAAGAATAATAGTCAATTTTATCATCGTTAATATTACGAAATAAGAACGTTTTGATGACGTATGCAGCCTGGAAATGCGACCTCTGGAGGCTGCAGCCTTCGGATTGAGAAACGGTCTCTGTCAAATTTCGTCAGGCGCCCGCGCGATCAACCTGCACGGACCATCAAAGGCTGGGGGGCATACTTTCTAAACTAGAGCAATTCAATTATCTCGTTCCCCCTTTTTTGTAACATATACATGGATAAAAACTGACTAATAATATTTCTATAGGCTAATGAAATTCTATCAGCATTATAATTTTTTTTCATTAGGCTATAATTTTGGTGCCCTCTCAGCACCTGGTGCCCTACGCACAGCGCGTGATGCGCGTTATGGGAGCGGCGGGGCTGGTGGTGCCATCCACTTCTCAGGTTGCATGGCTACTCAGACAATCAGTATGCTGAAGCTGTTTGGACTGCAGTCAGGGGCGGACTGGCCATCGGGAATTTCGGGAGCAATCCTGAACGGCCGGTCCATTTCAGGCCATTTTTTTTTTACGATGCGCTACTGTACCGGCCTAACCGGCCGCTCAGCTACAGCAAAACGCTGTCTGTGTGTTTGTGTGTGTGTTTCAGGCCGGGCCAAACCAATACTTCCAATCTTGAGGGAGAATAAGAGCGGCCCCTCCCAACTTGGACTGATCCTCGTTTTTCCTGACATCCGATTGGCTCAAAGGCGCCGATCAAAAGAGTTAACTTTTGGTCAAGTTTGGTTTTGTGTGTGAATTTAATATAGACAGATGGTAAAAATTGCGAAAACAAGTAAAGAAGAGAAAGAAATTGGTGCGGCCGAAAAAATTAAAATGTTGGCACAAGAGGCAGCTAAATGCGCCAAATTAACAGACCTTTTTCGCAGTCAAAATGGTGCTTTGGCAGGAGATGCAATGAGGAAGGACCAGCAGCATGGACAGGACAGGTGCACGATTAATGATGCATTTATTATACACTGAAATCATTTATATTTGCATTTAAATATAGGCATATATAAGGGACAATGTAGAGTGAGGCGGTTGTTATAGCGAATACAAGCCCGACAGGCTGATCAGGACCCCACGCAAAGCTTAAAACAGCCTGACGGGGTTGTATTCGCTTTAAGAACCGCCTCGCTTTACATTATCCCGCTTATTACATTGCTACCTACCAAATAAATCAATAATTTGAAACAAAATATGTAGTGCTGAAAAGGGGCTTAGCTACATAATGTCTAGACCCTTTTACAGCCCACTTGGTCAAATAGCCTGCGCGTGCATTTTGGCAACAGAAGTGGTGTTGTTCCCAAGTGGTTCTGACATGTTAGCAACTCAGAAAGTTTATCAAAACGGTTTCCCAGCATCAAAATGTCTGGTTGTTGCGTTTGGTTGCACTAATAATATACTAATACCTATATATCTATCTGGTCACTTTATATTTGGCCATCTGCTAACGTCTTCTATCCACTTCACTATAGTACATGGATCTGGTAGCTGTGTTGAAAAAGTTGATAAAGTCAACTTTTTAAAATAACTTTCGGTAACAATTTATTTTACGACCCGCAAAGTACCGCGTAATTAAACCAAATTTAAAGTGTACCTATTTGTAACAACAGGGTACCTCTACAGTACGTACTTGTAGGTATAAGGGAATAATATTTAAATTTTGGGGTAATAAGGGGGTAAGAATATGAAGAATTATAAATTATTTATACTCTAAGTATTTTATAACAACAAGTACCTATTGTAATATTACGTGGTATGTATGACTTAGTCAAGTCTATGGGGAAATTATGTTTTATTTATTTTTTTATTGTGAATTTTTCATATTGACTACTGAACATCACTTTTATTTTAGTAGCCTATATTACTTGCTTTTATTAATAAAAGTCCAGCTGATTTAATGTGGTTATCTTTTTTTAAGGTAAGTACAATAAAAATAGCAACTTATTCCCTATTTACACAAGTATTTTAGCCAAATATAATTTATGCAATGGCAAACCAAAATGAAACAACAGCAGATATCAGCTCCCGCTAAAGCAAAAGACGACTACATGCGTAGGCTACTGCGCAGGTGTAGAGCGCGTGGCCGTCTGCAGGAGGTTTGCTGGAACGCGATCCTGAGGAGAAATTTCTTTAAGAGGTTTTAAAAACGCTCTACACTGTGGAGTACGACTGCGAGTGATGTTAGCAGGATCCACATGCTGGATAAGGTGACTGGTTTTGTTGATACATGACTAACGCATTTCGAACAATGTTTTTTCAAGAAAGTTGCCAGCTAACGGTAGCAGGTTAGCCTAAATTTATTAACGTAACTGGCTCAGAAAACTCTGTTTCTGTCAAGGCACAGTGAAGAAACATTTACTGAAGGCTTTTATTTATGTTTTTTATATGTAATGCAGAACAGAATTTGTGAGACGACATCAACTCATCATCCGAGTGGACAAGAACACCAACAGAGGAAGCCAAGCCGCAAAAACGATGAAAAATTGTCATGACTTTTTATTTTAAATAAAAGTTATGTGATAATAAACATTAAGTGTTGGCTTAATTATAGTGTTTTAAAGATGTTTTGAAATAAGTTGTTTTAAAATAAAAATAACAATATTCTGTATGTTTATGGAATTTACCCTATAACATTTATAACAAGAGGTGAACAAAGCACCACTTTAATTTACAGCCCGCAAATATGAGAGTTACCTGGTACATACACAGAACAATCGGGGAATAAGTCCCACTTTAATTTACAGCACGCAAATATAAGAGTTACTTGGTACATACACAGAACAAGCGGGGAATAAGCCCCACAATTTACAGCCTGCAAATATAAGAGTTACCTGGTAACTCATATATACAGATCAAAGAGGTACAAGTTGCTATTATTTTTATTGTGTGTTATATTTTATTTGCCGACGTGGCTTGTAGACATCAACTGTAGGCTATACAAAACACTTCATCAGGTAAGTAGCAAATATGAAAAAAAAAAAACATATTACACATAGACCATATTACCCATAGACGTAAGTCATACATACCACGTAATATTACAATAGGTACCCTGTAGTTATGAAATACTTAGAGAATAATTTTCCATATATTCTTACTCCCTTATTACCCCAAACTTAAAATATTGTTCCCTTATAACTACAAGTACGTACTGTAGAGGTACTTGTCAGGAAAAACTTCGGAGTCAAGTGCAAGTTAACAAAGTTTATTGAGAAAAAATAGAGAATTAGGGAGCTGGAGTGCAAAGTCACTGGTAAGATCCACACACGGCATACACCCTCGACTCACTCTGGATGTAATCACTACTGTGGGAATGAAGCACGCCCAACAGTAGGGGAGAGTGAGTCTGCACCACAAGATAGTCCAGAACAGATCTGAAGAGAGAGCCACCCACGCACTCCGTCGAGAACACCAGCACAGTCACCACACGCAACAGAGGGATGAATCACGCCGCCCTGAAGGTGGATGACCGGCGGAGATGGAAGGTGGTAAATCCAATGTTCCCAGACAGAGTAATCCACTGTGGAATCCTGATGTAGATGAAGCCACCCGGAAGTAACTGGTAACCGCCTAATAACGAAGCGAACCAGCTGTTCCGAGAGACAAACAGTCAATAGAGTCAATGTAATCCACAATGGTGAAATAGTATAATCCACTCACGGGTGATGATGCAAGCCGAGGGGAAACAGAGACAGCTGGTGTACCACCTAATAACGAAGCGAACCAGCTGTTCCGAGAGACAAACAAAGTCAATAAGTTCCAGTAATCCACAAGCGAGCGGTCCGGGCGAAGACGAGCCTCTGGATGCCGTAATCCAAACCTGGGGTAACTAGAGAAGGAAACAAGGAAGCGTCCGACAAGACAAGGCAGAGTAGCAAGACTGTGATCAAACAAATGAGCGCGCAACAAAAGACAGGACTACGTGCAATATAAAGGAAAAGGTAAACGAGACACCACAGGTGAACAATTACCGAAACAAGAGGGCGGAGTTAGTGAACACACGAGGAACCGGCACCACAGGTAAACAAACACACACACACATACCCCACACACAGCCATCGATCACCCAGCAGTCATGACAGTACTCTGTTGTTACAAATAGGTACGCTGTAAATTCGGTTTAATTACGCGGTACTTTGCGGGTCGTAAAATAAAGTGTTACCTAACTTTCTCTGTCTGTGTTGCTTCACTGCTGATTCTTGCCATACTTCCACTGCCAACATGCATATGCATAGGTTGCCACGTCAGCATTGTGTACAAACAGTAAAATGGTCTAAGGAATCCCTGTATGTCTGTATATTAGCTGTTAAGGTCAGTGATGGAGAGGGACAGGTTGATGATGATCCCTGCAGTCATATTGATGAGGAGGAGGAGCAGGAGGAAGGAAAGCAGAGCAATTGGAGGAGGAGAATGGAACCAATACAAAAACAGTGATAGGTACAGGGGCAGTGTGCAGGGCTGGGTAGGCAATCATATTTCCCTGCTGGAAAAACCAGCATAGACCAGCATAATTCCCATTCTCTATTTCAGCAGGGTAGGCATATCAACCAATCAAAGCTTTATTAAGGACACACACAAATAGAAAAATACAGCACAATATTACATATTTATATATAGGATAAAATGCAATAGTTCCACATACTAGATAATAACCTGACTGAAGCACAGATTGAATTAAAAAAGGAATTATTCTTAGTCATATTTATTACTTATGTTCTTCTCATGCATATGTAGCTGTACAATCAGTAAGCAGAGCAGGATCCAGCAGAGGGGAAGCTAAGCCAGGGAGAGTTGTAAGTGAGTACACACACACACACACACACACACACACACACACACACACACACACACACACACACACACACACACACACACACACACACACACACACACACACACACACAGTAATATTTAAATAAAAAATGATAGTGTTATTACAGACATTGATATTTACTACGCAAATTATTAGTCCAAAGTGCATCCACTCTATGATGTTTTTTTAATACCAAGGAAGTGCAAATCATGCCTTTGTTTGTACTTTGACATAATAATTTTCATTTACATCTGTAGGAGATGCTAGGATGGACAGTCCAGGGTTCTGTGCACAATATTGCACGTACTCCTCCATGGACAACGAGACCAAAAAAATAATCTGCATGGTCAACATTGATAAACGGGAAACGCAGAGGAACTCGGTGATAATGGAAAAGGAAGGCTTTATTCCCAGCTTTGAAACTCTCTGTCATGAGCTCCAGGTTTCAGAATTTTGCACAGATGCACATGCCCAAATATCTGCCCTCTTCAGTAAGTATTACTAGCTTATTCCAGTAATAATACTATCTTATACTAGCTTATTCAGTAACTATTATTAGCCTATTCCATAAACCATGCATGAAGTATCTTTTTATTTTATTTCATCCAATAGACAAAGGGAAATACAAAGATAGTGGCGTCATGCACACACTGGACATATGGCATGGTGCGAAATGCTTAGGCAAAAAAATGTATACGGTTAGTGTAAAACTTAGTATGTCATTAAATGTCAATCTATACAAATAGACAATGGCTTCATTCCCTGAAATTCCACACAACTTCAGTTTATTTTGTACTTTGTCCAGGCAGGGCAGCAGAAGGACTGTACTATTTTACAGAGCTGGAACAAGGACATATGCAACCACTTTTGGTATTGCTGCAAGGTAGCAGACACCTATGAGGATTTCTTTGTAAGTATTTTTTTATATCCATATTCGTATACATGTTTTATGTAGATGGTTTGTTTGAAGTAATACAATCAGTACTTATATTCTCAATACATTACACTCATTACTGTTCTGGTTTCATTTACAAATATCACTAAATTTTTTTAAATGTTTTGCTACAGGACAAATGGGTAGGACTCCTGCACCATGTTACAGGAGAACATGCGTGGGCCCTTGGAGCATGTGACCATGGTCCCTTGCTGGAGCAGAGAGACAAGGAGTGGTTTGAAAAAGGTTCTAAGGCACATCAGACTCTGACGCGCATTATTCTGGATACACGATGGCTGAAAAATGTGCACAAGTTCTTACCTTTCAGGTTTGTGCAATTGTAGACAATGCTTACTTTTACCTATGCAGATAGTACAGTGAGAATTGACTGCATTACTGTGTCCTGAAATCCCATATGAATAATGCTGAAAAACGTTCCTTTCCCTCATTTATGTCAACCGGTCCACTTCTAAACTGGAGTCGTTCCATAATCACATACTTATGTATGCTAGCAAGCACTTCAGTTTTTCCCCTCCTGTATACGCAGCAAGCACCATGCTTGCTGGCCTGGACTACAATCACCACGTTAACAGACCAGTTAGGAGAAAAGCTGATGGCTCCATACAGTATGTTGTATAACTGACTTCTAAATGAATTAAATTATTTTGCAGTTGTGGATGAATATGAACAGCAAACAAAACAGTGTTTAAATACTACATACCTTAGCCCTGCAAGTAAAGAAACATCTGCTCAAGCTTTTCTTGATTAAAATTCACATGTACCCTTACCTTTCTGTATTATGCAGTTTCGAAATTAAAAAAAATGTTTTTGCTAAACTTAATTTTGTCTGCATTGTATTTAGTGAGTGATAATTTCTAATTTCTAATACAATGTTTCTTGTTTTGCAGGTATGGAAAGGTTTACAACAAAAGGTCAAGAAGGTGGAGGTTATACACGCTGAAGGAGGAGAAAGACTACAGCTACATTGCCGATTTGCAGGGTGCTATCCTTATGAAAAGGTTATCGAGTTCTGAGGGAGTACAACAGAGAAGACCCCCAAAGCCAGGTGATCCACGTCTGCTCGGTGTTCTGAGTGGTGTCCCAGCCCCATCTACACAAGAGATGTTGCAAACACAGATGAGCAGAGGGACAGGTAAGCTTACTTATTTAGTTTGGATGTCATGAAGTGTTTCATGAAATCCAAACATTTGTATGATAGCATATTGTTTAGCCAGTTGTATAATGGTGTCACATATGTCGGCAACATGTCTGTCTTTGAAATGTGTATTTATTTACTCATATGTATAGTAATTATTACATTTCTTCCTAAAGGGCAATCGCTTCAAAACCAGTAGATCGAAACAGCACACATGGACAACTTGGTCAATCGTCCAACCTTCTAGATCTACATTCCTGCAGAGTTCAACTGAAAGTTGAATCCAACTTACATAACTGCATACCTGGTTTAGCGTGTGTATATTAGTGTGTGTGTGTGTGTGTGTGTGTGTGTGTGTGTGTGTGTGTGTGTGTGTGTGTGTGTGTGTGTGTGTATATTAGTGTGTGTGTGTGTGTGTGTGTGTGTGTGTGTGTGTGTGTGTGTGTGTGTGTGTGTGTGTGTGTGTGTGATATACTCTATTTTTCTATTTAGAAGTGCAAGATTCTTTATAATAAATCAACATTGATAAATACATTTTGGAATTATCTTTCTGCGTGTAAATACATATTGTTTTCTTTGATATGTGACAATAACTAAACTGTACTTCATTACAATAACTTACAAGTAAACAACAAAATTATTCTTTATTAAAATAACATCCAATTATACATACAATAATATGGTAAAGTGAATTTGATTCATTACAATAAATCAACATTGGTTAACATTTATTGTATTTTTGTTATTATCTTTATGCATGTACATGCCTATAGTTTTCATTGATATGTGAGAATAACAAAACTGCTTCATTACAATAACTTACAAGTAAACAATGAAAGTCTTCTTTGGTACAATAACTTACAAGTAAAAAATAATATGGAAAAGTGCACTTGTATTAGGAAATAAAAGTAATTTTTGAAACTATGTATTACACAAGAATTTCTGTAGGGTTTTCAATAATAACAAATAACACTAACTTAGCCTTACAGTCTTTGAGGGACATAACCCTTGTACTGTCCATGGGGATCAGGGAAACGATCTCTTATTTTCCAAACGAAGCAGCTAGGAATGACTACCCTTTGGCCCTCACCCAGTGACCCGTATTGCCACACAACAAACTGACGGTAAGCAGAATAACGGAACTGTCTATTGCTCTCCCAGACAAGTCTCCAAATTCTGATGACTCTGTTCTAAACTTAGTCTTTGAATTCTGGTCTTCGAAGCAAAACATCAAAACATTTAGATATTTTTAATGATTTTTTTTTATAAATGAATCTGGGTCCACTGTGCATGACAAGTAAAATGTATATATAATAAAACAATAATTGTACACGCTCTAAGATAGTTACTGTTGACGTTTTATACACACCTGCTCATCTGCTATTCGTCTACTTTGGAGATTTTGAACTCTTCGTGCGTCGTCCTGTGTGATGGATAACCGTCCTTCTATCTTTCTCTGACCGCCCCGTTGTCTGCAGCCCCTGCCTCTGCCCCTTCGCGATATCGGACCCCTAGTACGGACACCCCGGCCTCTGTTCGCCGGTATGCTCACGTCAGACGACGTGCTTGGCTCTTCGTCGGAGCTATGAAATGTTTCGTCTAAACCCTGCCATGCAAACGAAAATGTTCGTCATCTAGTTATGCTTTTAAACGGTAGTTTATGTTCGTTATTGTAGTAATGTTTTTTTAGTAATGTGTTTGTAAGTTTTCTTACACGTGAATAAGCCATGGCACATTCGTATTCAAACAGCGTCTGGTCTGTGTGCGCGTTCATGTGTTTGGAGGAGGCGTGACTTTGGATGATGATTTGAGTTGAGGGTGGGGTCGTGAAATCGGTGCTAACATGTAGTGATGTTACGTCTGACACCGAAGCTTCGATGCTTGCACTCAAAAAAATATTTAGGCCTAATTCATAAGATTTATGTATTTTGATTACATGTAACATTTCCATCCATTTGGATTACATACTTCTAATCTAAAAAAAACAAATAAACTTTATATGATAGATATTTTTTAGATATATGTAAATGAAACCAGTAAAATTTATGTAATAGTTTTACTTAATCCAATGTGTTTTAAATGCATTAAAAAAATTGAATATGTATTCTTTATTAATAAACCCAATTCACTTAAAATGCATTACATTTAAATATCTTACTAATAAACCATTTATACATTTATATATTCCTCCTCCATTCACCCTAAATCACAATATGCTATAATAAAAAAACAGAATAGCCAGACCACTTGGTTTTACATTTTATCAATTTATTTAATACTTCAAGGCATTACTCATAAGACAGCAAAAAAAGAGCAGCTAACAACTAGCATGACAGCCATGGCTTATACACCTCGTATTGTGTGCAAAAATAAATAAATAAGTGTGTTTCAGACATTTCAGCCACAATCAACCTCATTCCACAAATAAGTGCAAACATTTTGAGCAAACAGGCTGCAGAAATACAAAAAAACCCTGTAAAACTCGAGGTAGACATAAATCAGTGACAACAACATTACTTTAACATTTTCAGAAATCTGTGACATGATGTAATAATAATAATTTAGAATGATTGGGTGGTAAGAAAAAAAAATGGCACATGGCTTAGTGTTTTGAGTGGCTGTGTGCCATTAACAATTTTCATGCATCTCTAATTACATGTTAGATATACATCAATTACATTTTTCAAAAACTTTTAACTTTTAAAATTGTTAAAGCAATATTCCAATTTAATAAAACAAAAATCCCGATAATTTTCTAACCCCATATGTTTATGTTTTTCTTTGTTCAGTCAAGAAGAAATAAAGTTTGAGTTAAAGATTCCAGGATTTTTCTCAATTTAAGACTTTATTCGACCTCAAGTTTACGGTTTCAATGCAGATTTAAAAGGGCTCTAAATTATCCCAAATAAGGCATAAGGGTCTTATCTAGCTAAACGATTGTCATTTTCAAAAATAAAAATAAAAGAGGACTTTTAAATCACAACGTTTTGCACTAGCTGTGTGACACACTAGCATGACATAACTGAAACTACCGTTCCAGTGTTTACAAGCGAGGAGAAAGAGGAGCGTTCAGATGTTGTTGAATGTGAAATGATACTAATTAATGTCTTTGGGTCCGTTTATTATTTAAAATGGTCAACAAATGTGCGTTTCACATTTGTGATGTGTAAACATTTATTACGTAGTACACAATGTCGCACTGTGTGTCACATGGATAATGCAAGACAAGTTGTTGTGTTTTAAAAGTTTTCTTGCCAAATATGATAATCTTTTGGATAGATTAAACCCTTATGCCTCGGTTGGGATCGTTTAGAGCCCTTTAAAGCTGCTTTGAAACATAACTGTTGAGGTCCAATAAGGTCTATTAAATTAAGAAAAATCCTGGAATGTTTTTCTCAAAAAACATAATTTCTTCCCGACTGAACAAAAAAGACAAGCATCTTGGATGACAGACAGTTAATTATCAGTATTTTTGTTTAATGAAAGTGCAATATTCCTTTAATGTTAAAAAGTTCACTTGTAAATGTACAAAAATGTACCCACTTTGAGGGGGATGCATCAGCGTGTCTGTCAGGTATTCACTGAAGCATCTTTCAGTGATTGCTTGGTTGTATCAAGTCCAGTTCCATTAGGATTTTTTGAAAGGTCAAAGGTGCACCTGAGGTTCTTCTGGTAGTTCAGTTTAAGTGCATAAATGAGTCCAAAAAGTAATTTCACACCCATGTGTGACACCAAGTAGGTTTTCCAAAACTTCCACTGTCTGTGCAATTCCCAACTCACCAATTTCACAATTCTGGAGAAGAACAACAAAAAATCAGTCCCAAATTTTCAAAAATGTGCAGGCAAATTGTTTTACAAACTCTGATATTTAAAATATGTAGACTGATTAAAATGTGTAAAATAATAGAACATTAGTCACAAAACCATCAAAAGACCTGAAAACAGATAATCACCTTGTTTAAACATCTAGTTATCCATAAGATATTTATATACACACACATACCCATACACATACATATAAATAGATAGATATAAAAATAGAGTAGGTTGACATACACTTACCACATATTCTTTAATGTGTCTCTCCATGCCTTCTTTGAGGTAGATACAGATGTCTTCAACTAGAACAAGACAAAAAAAACCCACAATATTTAATGATTTTCTTTAACAATATTTTATGTAGATAATAGTTTTTATAGAGACAGATAAAGATTTTGTAAGACGAAGAGTATGTATTTTTCTGTTTCAGAAATATTGTGTCCCAGCATGTGTGTTCACTAACGGTGAAATGTTTGGAATGAAGTCTCTTATGCTTATCATGACTGCATTTATTGGGAAAAAAACACCTGTTTCCAATATTGACAATAAATCATCATATTAAAATGATTTCTAAATGATCATGTGACACTGCAATGATGAAAATCCAGCTTTGCATCAGAAATCAATATCTTTGTAGCATAACTTACATACCCTGTCTAGCAGGTTGTCCCACCGTATAGACGATGAAATGATGCTGTATCTGTAAAAAAAAAGTTTTAGTTAGACACACAATGCACTCAACAACATAGTATAATTGTAACATTCTTTTGTTAATAAAGTCACAGAGATTATATGATTATTTTATTCTGATAAGTCTTCAGTAGCCTATGACTTTATTTATTTCTTAGGTTTCAAACATTAAACCACAAAAAATAACCAATAAAAGCAACAGACACTGCAGGGTAACTTATTCCAACAGACCATCTGTGTAGTGAGGTGTATTTTACTCTGAAACATGCAACGCGTCACACATGTAATTAAACAACAGACAATTATATTTTAGATAATCACATCAAACTTGTTAACTTTACTCACCTACAATTTGGCGATCGTAAACTAGTGAGATGACGATCCAGTCCAATGCAAAATGGCGAAGTCCATGTGCTGTAGCGTCTGTTTTTGATTTTGGCGCCACCTCCTGACTGGAGTGTGAATAGACGTCATTTCCGCTTCTGCTAAAGTCAGTTTCCTGACACTTGTATGTAAATCAATCTCATAGAATTTATCCGGTTTGTTTCACGGCTAGATTTATGTAATTCATATTCATACATTTTAACTGATTAAATCTAATAGTTTTTAAATTGAAAAGATTTATATATATTCTAATAAATCGGATTACATATATTTTAAAAAACGAGTATTTAAATAAAATCTAAATGATCCAAATACTTAAAAGTAAATATTGCCAGGAATCGTTTTTTTGAGTGTGCTTCGGACTCGAAAAGTCCTCGCAATGAACCACTGTTACGGAGCTTGTATCGTTACGTCACTGGTCACGTGAAATACGATGTCTGAAGCAAACACACTGGTTCATTTCTCTAGTAAACCACACGACATGCTTTGGCAGCCCAATCCGGCGTTGACAGGTTTGAAACTTGGCGGCTTTATTTTTCACGCAAGTGAAGCCAAACCATAGAAAAGCTTTCTAAAAAATTTTGTGTACTCCAGCATCATCTGTTTCATGCGAGAGAATATTCTCCAAAGCTGGTGAATTTGTAAAAAAAAAAATCGCCCACATCACCAAATGTATAGCCTAACGTTAGGCTATATTATAAAATTATTAAAAATATAAATTGTATGTATTATAATTAATATAAAATTATATTTCTGAATAAAAACCACAACATTCAATGAATACTCCACATTATCCAAGCCCTGTCCAGTTGCCCTCTGCCACATTATAAATACATTTTTAAATGCATAAATGCCCAGTTAGTAAGTTGTAGAGTGCTGTATCCTACAGCTAAATATTCACACACAAACACATCTCAGGCTCAATGTTTTATTGAGGGTTTGAAACATGAACACAATGTCAAAGCTCTGACAGCCAAAATGGGGCGGGTACATTAGCCTACTCGCATTGTCAGCTTTGTTGCATTACATTTACTTCACCAGCAGATGGTGGTGTGCATTTTCTGTTTGAATGAAGCGTCGAGTAATGAACCATTTTCGGCACAATTGTATCAGAAAGCAAGAATGCTTCGAAACGCTTCATTTGGCCATCACTACTAACATGCTAAAGTTAGCATTGTATCAAATCAGTTACCCTACCTTTAAGTTTAACACACGACCCTCTGTGTCCGGTGTACTGCCCAGACTGACTTAAATAACCTAGGCCCTGCTCACTAATTGATGAGCCCTACCAAATTCAGGGATCACTGTTGCAACATTTTACATGCATAAACATAAGAGGCACAGTAGACAGTAAATTAAAGTACAATCTTTAACTACCCAAAATTAAAATGTACTGCTATAAACAGCATCAAACAAGCATTGTCCATAAACCCAGACAAAAGGCAGTATTCATTTTCCCCTTCACAACAAAATGGTTTGACCCAAATGAATAAATATGCAAGACAGTTGTCCCGCCCTCCCTAAGGCGGAGTCACAAAACCAGGAAGTAGTGAGTATGCCACATGCTATACAATAGTCACTGTTTATATACTCTGTTTGAAATAAATTGTGTTTTAACTCCAAATAGCTTCAGTGTATTTCATTATACATTATTGGGAACTATTGCAGGTACTCAGCTTAGCATTAATCAATAATATGTGCACCTATTAATGAACAACACATAGCATATGTGCTCAGATAGAATTTAAGATAAGCACATAAAACACAACCCAGAGAACTAGTGATGGCCAAACGAGGCTTTCTGAACCACTGAGGCTTTACAGCCCATTGGTTCGCCAAAAGGTTCATTTACCCGAAGCCTCATGAAACAATGTGCTCTTTAGTGACACCTGCTGTGCAAAGCAATGAATCGCACACAAATCTATTCATTTTGAGCAACCAAATTGTCATGGTGTGGGCTTTTGAATAAAGTATATTAAATAAATTATTTTACTCTGCTTGTGTTGCGTGTTAACCTATATACACACAACTCACACATACACAACTTTGTGTTCAACTATTCAGTAGTTCTTTGGGTTAGTGATAACAGTGAATGCACCAAATGAGTGTAAAGAAATTATTGTGAGTGCACTGCATAGTTCCCATGCTGGTTTGATGCTGTTTTTTTCAGCAGGGTGATGAGACCTCCTGCAGCGGACTTCGAGTTGCGCTGCAAGAACGACAGGCTGATGAGGGTGAGTCGAGAAATCATTGAAAGGGTTTGCTTTCAAAACGCTCTCGCGGTTGATGTCATCCGCTTGTCGGTTCCTATGTTATAGAATGAAGTCGATCACACGTGTAAATTATCCTTATTAGTGATGTACCAATGTTCAGATATACTCTACTGAAAATATTTAAAATTATCTTTAATGAGCATCATTATAGCCTGTTGATTTCTGGTGTTTTGTCTGAATGCTAGGGTATGGCTACTGCCATACCCTGCAATACGCAAATGCCGCCCCTGTTTAAGGTCAATATGAAAAAAATATTTGCTTATCACAGTTAGGGATATTTTTGGTATATTAAATGTCTACCAAATTCTGGTTAAATTTAGTGTTAGTTTATATTTCAGTTCAGTTCTTTATTTTGACTGAGGTGCCATGTAGGATGATAAAAAGGAATAAAGGACCAAAGGATTAAAGTGTTGTTATGGAAACGTCAGATGAGGAATGAAAGACCTTAGCTAACTTTGGCCAAGACGATAATAAACGTAAATTGCAAGCAAATGTTGGGAATGTCCTCAGAAATTACGCAAGCTAACATTATGCAGGGGACAAAATGCGGATTTTAACATATGTTAATTTTGTCAAATTTCACTTCCCACAAAAGTGCATTTAACACAATCACACGCAACAGTGCTTTTAGTTCTACTTGCAACTCCCTGTTTGTCAAGTGTTGAAAATCACAGTATTTTTTTCAAGAATCTGTTTATTTACTTCACTACATTCTAAACCATTTTGTATCCATCATGTTTCATTTAAGCTGTAATTTAATACTTAATTACATTAAACAATACTGAAATACTTTTACCTAAAGAAAAAGTAATAAAAATTGTACTTGAGAATTTAAAATAAAGTTCTAAATGTTTAATGCACTTAAGTATTAAGAGTCATTAGCAACTTGTATTTACTACATGTAGTGGAGTGTAAATCAGAAACTAGTAAAGTAAATGTTTGCCAAAGAAAAACACTGATAAAGTACATATACTTTACAGCAGGGGTGTCAAACTCATTTACAGAAGGGGCCGAAACATAAAACACAGCATAAGTAGCGGGCCAAACAGGATGAACATTTATAAAACTGACTATTTTTTAATCAAAGATATGAATTTAAACAGCCAGAACACTGTACATTTTCTCAATACAATATTAATATTAAAATAATAATAAAAATACTAATATCATTTAGTTTCTCTGAAACAATACATTTAGGCAAGTTGAGAACAATTCAGCTATGAAGAAGCTGGTAATTTTGCAAAAACTGTATTATGATGTCAGAAAAGTGCAAAAAGCAACAAACATGTTAATTTAAAGTAAACAGCCAGAATACTGTAATTAACCTCAATGAAATATTACAATGCATATTTTATCATTTTTTAACAATACATTCCAACAAGTTAAGAACATCTCTTAGGTATGAAAATGATGGTAACATTTTACAAAAAATAAACTATTGTCATTTTAGGAAAAAGTGCAAAACATCAAATATATTAAAAGTAAACAGCCAAAATACTGTAATTTACCTCAATGAAATATTACAATGCATATTTTATCATTTTTTAACAATACATTCCAACAAGTTATGGACATCTCTTATGTATGAAAATGATTGTAACATTTTACAAAAAATAAACTATTGTCATTTTAGGAAAAAGTGCAAAACATCAAATATATTAAAAGTAAACAGCCAAAATACTGTAATTTACCTCAATGAAATATTACAATGCATATTTTATCATTTTTTAACAATACATTCCAACAAGTTAAGAACATCTCCTAGGTATAAAAATGATGGTAAAATTTTTACAAAAAATAAACTCTTGTCATTTCAGAAAAAGTGCAAAAACATCAAATATCTGAATTTAAAGTAAACAGCCAGGATACTGTAGGTTTAATAAAGTCTCAATAAAATATAAAAATAATAATAAATAAAAAGAGTAAAATCGTTTGTTTTTTTCTCTAAAATAATACATTTTAGCAAGTTGACAACATTTCATCTATAAACAAGCTAGTGAAGTCTTGCAAAACACAAACTGTATTTTAGAAAATAGTGCAAAAAACAACAAACACCAAAACCATATATTTGGTTTTCTCTCTTATGCCATTTTGTCCTTGTGGGATGTTTGGCATCTTTTTTTTGCCACAAGTTTAGTCATGTTTGGTGTTAGTTTCTGAGCTGTGGAAACTCTCAAGGTGGAGTGGAGGTGTTCATCACTGAGACGACTTCTGTGTGCTGTTTTGTTCATCTTCATCAGAGAAAAAAGTTGCTCACAAAGGTATGTACTACCAAACATGCAGAGCATTCGAGCGGCATGTAGGCGAAGTTGAGGCATTGTTTCAGGGATGAATTGGGGAAACTTTGTGGGCCCCACAGAATCATACTTTGCCTTGAGCTTGCTATTACACTGGAGTTCTACCAGCTCCATCTGAATGTTTACAGGTCCTTTTTCGACATCAACTGCAAATGGATTACTAAACAGTTGTAAATTACATTTCTGCAATTTAAAGTCGCCAAAGCGTTGTGTGAACTCAATGCGAAGTGTGCTCAGTTTATCAACAAAATGTGCTGTGGGGAACACAGCAGTGGAGTGTTTGTTTGTGACTGTTTGGCAACATGGAAAGTGACACAAGTTTCCTTGCTGCATCTGAATCTCCCACAGGCGCAGCTTGGTTTGAAAAGATTTCACTGCATCATACATGTCTGTGACCACACGGTCCCGCCCCTGCAGCTGGAGGTTTAGTGCAGTAAGATGCTTAGTCAAGTCACACAGAAATGCCAACTCATGCAACCACTTCACATCCTGGATAAAGGTGGAGTCTCTTCCTTTACTTTTCATGAACTGACAGATTTCCTCACGTAACTCAAAAAATCTGTTAAGCACTTTTTCTCGACTTAGCCATCGCACCTCTGTGTGATAGGGCACATCACCAAGTTCAGAATTAATTTCTTGCAGAAAAGACTGAAACTGCCGGTGATTTAAACCTTTGGCTCTTATAAAGTTAACAGTCTGTGTCACAACACTCATTACATTCTCCATTTTAAGGGCTTTACCACACAGTGCTTCTTGGTGTATAATGCAGTGATAAACTGTCAGCTCACCTGTGCAGTTCTCTCTCTTCATCTTCTCCCGCATCCTTCCCACTAATCCACACTTTTCCCCACACATTGTGGGTGCCCCATCAGTCGTCAGTCCCGTAAGTTTGTCCCAGGGCAATTTCATGTCATTTACACACTTAGAAACTTCCTCAAATATGTCTTTCCCTGTGGTTGTTCCATGCATTGACTTTATACCCAAAAGTTCCTCTGTAACGCATAAACTGGAGTCCACTCCACGGATAAAGATTGCCAGCTGTGCAGTGTCTGTCAAGTCCGTACTTTCTTCCACAGCAAGGGAATATGCAATGAAGTCTTTTCCTCATTCAATCAACTGTTCTTGTAAATCAGTGGCAAGTTCACACATCCGATCAGCAACGGTATTTCTGCTTAGGCTTACATTTAAAAATGCTTGCTTTTTGTCTGGACACAAGACGTCGCACACTTTAATCATGCAGCGCTTCAAAAACTCTCCTTCGGTAAATGGCCGGGCTGATTTAGCGATCTCTTCCGCCACTATAAAACTCGCTTTCACAACAGCTTCACTTTGTGATTTTGCTTTTCTAAACATAGTCTGCTGTGACACCAGACTCTTTTTAAGCTCTTCTACTTTCTGTAGCTTCTGCTTTGTGTCCATGTTTTTGTACTTGTCCTGATGTTTTGTCTCATAGTGCCGTGTTAAGTTATATTCTTTGAATACTGCCACATTACCTCCGCAAACGAGGCACACAGGTTTACCTTCAATCTCAACAAACATATACTCTGTCTCCCACCGGTTTTGAAAGCCCCTGTTTTCAAAGTCCACTTTTCGTTTGGCCATTTCTTTGGCACAGAACCATGCATTTATTTGCTTACCGCTGACGAGTAGACGCAAGGAGGAGAGGTTGGCGCTTGCGATCTGTTGCTTGGTGATTAGAGGTCATGAACCATGGTAGCGGTTGCACTGCATTATGGGATTTGTAGTATTAGCGCTATGTGCCGCCGGGCCATTAGTAGCGGTTGCACTGCATTATGGGATTTGTAGTTTTAGCGCTATGTGCTGGCGGGCCATTAGCAATGCACATATGAAATTAACTCGCGGGCCACATATAATTTTAGCGCGGGCCGGAAGTGGCCCGCGGGCCTTGAGTTTGACATGTCTGCTTTACAGGTTAAAATCAGTACATGATGTGTTTGTGGGGGGGGTGAAGAGGTCTGCATGGTGTTGCATGAATTCGAGCAGACAAAGAATTCAGTAGTCAACATCGTACTGCAACAATGACCGCACCAAACAAAGTTTAAACAACCAACATTTATTGAATTCCAATCATATAGTACCTCTTAACCTATAGGCAGTTTCAGGCCAAAACTATTTAAGGCTAGATTAAACTAGAAAAATGCCTTAACCAAGGAACTGCAAAAGTGTGCTTGCTCTGTTGTGGTCACTAACGTGATTTGTGAAATGTAAAATTTTAGAATGTTTTTTTATCTTATGCATCCTCACATTGGAGTCCCAAGTTTATGTACAAAGTTTGGTTTCAATACGTGAGCATTCCTGCGACATACACACACACACACACACACACACACACACACACACACACACACACACACACAAATGTATACAGTCTTGTAACCAGGGGTGTTTCCAGCATTGAAGGACATCCGGGGCTTAGCCCAGACCATTTTATGTAAATACAGCAGTGGGGAACCTTCAGGGCCTTCTACGCCTTCAGAGAAGGCCTAAAAAAATTTATAAAAAGATTTTTTTATAATAATAATACAAATAAATAATATAGTATTCAATAAAAATATGTTTTTAAATTTTTAAATTTCTATTTAATTCAATTTAATACAATACATGTAATATATTTTCTCTCATCTGTGTTCTAACGTAAAGCTTACTGTCAGGTTCATGTCATGAAAACATCTAATCCAATCAGAATCGTCTGTCTCTATTAAGGCCCGGTTATCTGGCTCATTCATTGGTTAGGACTTCATGAATCCCAGGGAAGGCCAAGCTATGTGTTTTGGTGTGGAGAGTGACGGGCAAATCGACCAATCACGTTTTGATTTCAAGTGGGCGGGTAAAAAACAAAGCATTGTAAGCCTTCATGAAGTCCTAAGCATGCAACAAACTGGATGCGAGCTGCCGTAAAACACCAAAGACGAAGATCATAGACCGTTAATATTAATACAGTCTAATGGCCCGAATCTCTGCGGTGAGAGTGGTTGAGGTAAATGGCGGAAAACGTGATTGACGTTGTGGCTAGCTTGATAGGGCTGAGGTAAAAACGAAATTACTTAAGCGCGTACTCGTGAAGAGCACAGCCGGGAGAAGCGCGTGCATATGACGCGAACACGAGAAAAATAATGGGTTTAATTATACTTTTACTTCCTGACAGTTTCACTTGTTACGTGAGGATAGTAATGACTGACAGACGACGCCGAATAACATACAATATAATTTCCTAACTAAATCTGAGAGAATGCGAAAACATTCAAATATTTTTTTCCCCCGCTATAACCGATGGGCAGGGCGGAGATACATTTTGGTAGCACTCGGGGCTTGGGCTAGAGATTTTGCGAGCCCTGGATATCTTATAACAACAGTTATAAGCCACAAGGAGGTGCACTGAGAACGCAGGGTGCTATATTTCCCCTTATGAAAAAGATTAACAAGGTATCCTACAGCTAAATATATATTTCCAAAAAATAAAAAATAAATTAAAGAACATAATTTAAGCTTGTTAAATGCAAATTTACAGAGCCCCTGTCATTACAGAGCAGCAGAGTCTGTATTTGTGTTTATCAGTTAGATTAAAGTAATTTTAAACTTTAAAACTGCATTTAAAGGCAGACAATGCCCATTCTGTAATTTAACTTTGCGTGCTCAGAATTTTTACACGTTCACTGTATGATTTAACGAAATACGAATAGCCTAGTATTATGGATGGAGAGGCATTTCCACTTCATTGCATATTTTGAAGGCCCAGCTGAAGTACCCACGGTTCGCCACTGAAATACAGGGATCACTAGCCTAGATCACCAGCTCTAGCTAGCCTAGAACCAATTATAATGGCTGTGCTGCACATGTTCAGTGTTTTCACACACTAGTTTTGTACATAGTATACCAAAAATTCTTCTTTAGTACTTAAGATAATCTTAAAAACATAGGTGTCCTTATCTGTGTTTTTTTGAGATGTCATGAATATGAACAGAAATGCATTTAACATAAGTAAACTTGTACTAATCTTTCATACAAAGGTGGGTTCAAATTTATTTCAAGTGGTACCTAAATAAATTTTTAAATTACATTTTAGCATATTTCATATGAACAAAAAAATGTAGGCTACATTACGTACAACATTAGTACATGAATATAGAGCACTTTAAGTAGATTATGGAATTGTACTTTTTAACTTAAGCTTACTCTACACATACAGTATTGCAGAACATTTAATGATGAAAGGGCAATAATAATGAAATGCATCTCTATTACATTAATTTCAGGAAGCCTCTAGTTCCTTCCTACACCTTCTGGTTGCAAAGCTTTGGGAGTTTTTGACTGAATCAATAATAATTTAGCACGGATTTGGCTTTATTCCCCAATATTAGCTCTCAGTGTCTTTGATCAAAGGCAATGTGATTTCGTCCAGGAATTGTGAAATCAAAATGCTTAAAAATTGGTTATATTTACCGCATTCATCGGATCTTGCTCATCCAACTTCCACTCCTTTAAATCCATGTTAGTAACGAACGTGCTTGCAGCCGGATAATATAATTTATCCAGAAACAACTTCGCATTTCTTTATGATTGTCTGTTAGGATGCATAAATGTGTGTGTGCGACTTCACGAGGCAATGCAAGAAATGACAAGTGGATAAGATCAGAGCGATTTGAAATCAGCCTCCTCCGCAAGATTTCTTGCGGTACTCTTAAAAAACTTGAAGCAGCTGAACTCGACAGAACTGCCCCGCATATGCCTGTGCCTCGTCTATTAATTGTATGTAGCAGGACAATTCATCTCTTACTTCTCACTGTGAGAAATAGCTACAAGGTGTGGTGTGTGAACTGACTGAAATGAGCCCAGGTCATTATTCGAGGCTTGACTCAAAACATTCAAATCGGCTGCAACGCCCCTGCTTGTAACAACTGTTTCTCTAAAATTTACGATAAAAGAAAATATTTCACTCAGTGATTGACAGCATAATGCAATTGATTGTGTTCCCGTTCAACAGTAGCTATGCATACGATTTAGATATATAGATTTCTTATCTGAAGATTATGTAAATGGCATACGCAGTCTTCTGGCAAACTGTGTTTTTAAATGTGTCATAAATTTCTCAAAGTCATGACTGTTTAAATACACTTGGCATCACATGCATGAGTTAAGGTAAAGTGACACTTTTTCGCGTCAATTCACAATCATTTAAACCATGCACCTGTCATAGAGCCGACGCCAAACGATCGCTTTCGCTTGCCTACGCGTCTTTACAAACTAATACGTTTACAATGTATTACATTGATGAAAAAGGGAATTAAACTTGTCATGCCATATATCACTGAAATAAAAGAAAGGGTTTACCGTTAGATGCATGAATCATATCATTCCTACCTGTATGTAAAACTGCACGTTCTCCAGAGAGCTCGCGTTGATTCAAGCGTTCAGAATATAACATCCATTTGCAGTTTTGTGCACAAACATATATGAGAAATATTAATATTCCATCGGATTTAGTATCAAATAATACTCAATATATATCGTTTTCCAATAATCACAGTCAGTTTCTGTCTAGTCACGTGTGAAGGCCGTTTGAACGTAAAGGCTGCCTTCTAGTGGTGAAGGCGCATTGCATTTTTTTCTTATTTACATAGGGTTCAATTGGATATTTTAAAGTAAAAATAACATAATATAGACATGTTACTGCAATGTTTTTTTATCTTGGGCATCTTCACATTGGAGTCCCGAGTTCATATAAAAAATTGGTTTAGATTTGTTAAAAGAGTTCCTGAGATATGAACTACTTCCTGTTTGGCGACTACGCCACAGGTATCTTTTGGGCTGTGATGGGCAAACGCTTCCAAAAATCCTTCTAGTAACTTTTGTGAGGCTTGGTCCAAGGATCGTGTTTGTCCAGTTTTCGTGAACTTCTGACAAAATTTATGACCTGAGAATCTTTTTTAAGGTTTTCTGTTCAATCCAATATGGCGGAAAAACGACATGGATTTGTGACATCAGGTTTTCAAGCAACTTAGACCGGCACTGCCCGAACATTTTAAAGTTTGAACGGTGTCTCTGTGTCAAACGGCCTAGTCACAGGAGCTGGCCAGAAATTAGGTCGGAATAATAATAATAAGAAAACTTATGAAGAACAATAAGTGTGCTTTTGCAAGCACACTTAATGAACTAAATTCAAGAAAAAATTGCTTACCCCATTGGCAGATTTTTTGCTTGTTTTACTCACAAAATAACTTAAATTTGATATTTTTTTATATTTTTTCAAATCTTTAGATATTTTTACTAAAAACAAGACACACATACTAAGAATTTTTTTCTTGAAAATATGACTTTCATACTTAGTATTTTTGTCCTGTTTTCAGTAGAAATATCTAAAAATTCTTAAATCAAGATGTTTTTTCTTGATTAGCAAAATGACGTAAGAAAATAAGTCTCGTTTTTAGATAAAAATATACAATTTAAGTGGATTTGTGCTTAAATCAAGCAAAAAATCTGCCAATGGGGTAAAAAAAATTTGCTTAAATGAACTGTTCAAGAAAAAAATAAATCTTATTTTTATATTTTTTTCTCACCCCATTGTCAGATATTTTTGCTTGTTTTAATCACAAATTCACTTAAATTTTATATTTTTTGTTTAAAAACTAGACTTATTTTCTTGGGTCGTTTTGCTCATCAAGAAAAAGCATTTTAATTTAAGAATTTTTAGATATTTCTACTGAAAACAAGACAAAAATACTAAGTTAGAAAGTAATTTTTGCAGTGTAAGTCGCACACGTATTGTTTGATTTTTCAGAACATTTTAACCAAATGCTTTCAAAAAGTGGTGGGGACAAAATCAGCCATTTCAAAAAGTGGTGGGGACATGTCCCCAGCGTCCCCAGTGTAAATGACACCTATGCTTTGAAGGCTATTTAAAGGAGGTTAATTGTGTAACAACTTGCCCTGTATGCAAACACAGGGGAAAGCAATAAAACTCTTCCTAGAAATAATCACTGAAATAGCTTCAAAGCCTATTTAACAGGATGTGCAACACATATAGAAATGGATGTCAGTAAACTATGTAAGTAAACATGAAGTAACAATTTACAGTATGTCTACAGCATTCATAAATCTTAGGATATACATTTTAAAAACCCAAAGTTGTATGTTAACAAACAATAAACAAATGTGTTTCTATTAAATAACAAAACAAAAGACTAAGGAATGCTGTTAAAATATATCGCTCATTGTTAGTTCATGCTGATGCATTAACTTTTGTTAATGAATGAGACATTGTAAAATGTTACCGAAATTCTACCTCCTCTGTTTCATTAAGTAACTGTGGGCATAGCAAAAAGCTAAAATAACACTGATGTCCAAGTTTTAATAAAGCCCTTTTAACACAAATTATAATAATAATAATTCTACAAAACATTAATTTTGGATTGTAAATTCAATGTTCTTTTTAATTCTAGGAAAAGTTTATTTGAGGTAACCTTGATTGAACCTTAGTCAGTTAATAATAATAAGAGTTTATGAAACTCTAGTTTAAAGGTGTGTAAAGCTGTTTTGTGGTTTTATAACCATGCAAGGAGGAAGACATCCTATCATCTTGTTCCTTTAAAGTTTTCTTGAAACCGTGCAGTCATGAATTAATTTTTTAAAAGATCATAAAAACTTGGTTTAGGACCCTGGCCTCTATGTGCAAAGTTTTACAATACTTGCAAAAGGTTTTGGGACTATATATATATATATATATATATATATATATATATATATATATATATATATATATATATATATATATATATATATATATATATATATATTTATGAAAAACAAGTATATAATTAAAAACAACTTTTACATGTCTTCAGTCATTTACTGTGATACTTATTTCTAAGACAATGTTTGAACCTGCCTGTAAAAACAAAGCTTGTATTTTTTTATGATTTCACAGTAAATGATTGACCAGAACCAATTGACACATACCTATATCAAGATGATCAAGGAGGGGGAGCACACATAACATCTTCTATGTCATCTTTTCGCAGAAATCTTTCTTCCTTGAGGTTCAGAAAAAGTAGCTCAGTCCTTGTGTATGGGAGGAGTTGAAGTGTAGTTTGTGGTATAAATGAATGCAAAGAGAAAAACAAGCATCCAGATTGGGAATAAATGTATTTTAAAATCTTTCTTTTTGTTTACTTTTAGTGTCTCTTTTTTTAAACTCTGTAAGTTTCAGATGTCAAGAAGACCATCTAATTTACATTCCAAGTGCATACATTAAGTAAGTATTTTTATCTAAACATTAAGGGGTAAACTTTATAATACAGTTGTGAACAAATGTCTGACATTTAACATTTCTTTTAAACTACAGAAAAATACTTAAAAATCAATATTATCAGATATAAATTGATCTATAACAATTGCATGACTTATTCTTAGTAGCAGACATATGTTGCATTACTTTAAGCTGGTATGGACTTAATTTTGTTTTTAAGCCGAATCCGTTTTATCTTTTGATTTTTATAAAAATGTGACCTAGTCTGTGAAGACCCAGCTAAAGTAATTTTTAGTGATTTACAACAAAAAATAATGCTACTTAATGTTAAGATCATTCTGCGACAATATAATGTAATATTACTTAGTAAGGCCATGTCAAAATCCTAATCTCATAATTAAATTGTCTTGGTTTCACAGACAGGGTCACAAATATTCTTATGTGTGTGTATATAATTCCACAGATTTTTCCGAAAACCTTAAGCGGAAAAAAACAAAAAATTGTCTGGCTCTTCTGATAAAGGAACTCACTATATTAAAGCAGTAAGCCATTATTTATAGCTGTGCTTCATTTCTTGTGCTGTTTATTTTTTCAAGTTTTTTCTTTGTTTATGGTAAGATGGTTTTGCTGTTTTTGAGTAGGGATAGACTAACCATAAGGTGCAGGGTTTGAAACTTTTGTTAAAGAATTATCTTTCTTCACAGAGAAAGTTGTTATCAAGATCTTTACGACGTGAAAATGGGTCAACGCTTCTCCAAACACAGACTGACAGCCGTAGACAGCCCTCCATCACGTTGCTTTTCAGTAAGTGAAGAAGTGCCACCCTACTTCTCATCTTACAGCTCCACCACTGAGTCAGGTATCATCATGGATTCGCCAGGTGATAGGACACGAAGGACATCGGAAGTTAAGGACTCAAGCCCAGACAGCAGGCGGCCTTCGGAAGTTAAGGACTCAAGGCAAGACAGTAGACGACCTTCCATATACAGCACTATGGATGCTATGCCACACTTTGAGTTTTATGCCAATGCCACTGCCACAGGCCGCATCAGGCGCAGTAGGCCATCACTGGAAACTCTTCGTAAGGCTTTGGACGTAAGCTATTTTTGAGAACATAATTTTGGATGACTTAATATGTACTTGCATTGTTGTTTAATATGTACCTATTAATTACTTGGTTTAGAATGAAGAATCGGCCGGTAACATTAGTGACTCAGGTACAGGCAGTCTTGCAGTGATGAAAAAAATTGAAAATGGTTCAGAGGAAAATGGTCCAGTAGAAAAGACCCATCAACCTGTGCGTTTTGGATGGGTCACCGGGGTTATGGTGAGACACATGGTCAAACAAGTATACCACGACAACTGCAGAACAACATGCAAATATGATAACATATATTGTTTCTGTATTTCAGATTCGCTGTATGTTGAATATTTGGGGAGTCATTTTGTTTCTACGCTTGTCCTGGATCACATCTCAAGCTGGAATCAGTAAGTAAAAACATTTTGAAAATGTATATAACCGTCTTATAAAGTGGTTAGTTTTTTTGTAATGTTTTTTCACTTGTTTACTATAGTGAGAAAAGATTGTCTTTGCCAAGCAAATTTTATGTGCTAAGTTCATGTCGCTAAAGAAATAATCATATTTAACCATTCAAAGTTACAAACTGCTCTAACGAGTGCCCCTATCTTGCATGTTAACAATCAATAGTTCTTCATCTCTGTGCTTATTCATCATTGTGGCGTATATTTCACCATATATATACTAACATTATGCACTATTATTTTAATTTCCTTTTAGTTCTTACATGGGTAATCATTCTCATGTCAGTCCTTGTAACCTCAGTAACTGCATTGTCCATATCTGCCATTTCTACCAATGGTAGAGTCTCCTCTGGTGAGTCACTTGGCAAAAGAATGTCATTGAGCCAACCATTTCTCTTGATTATGATAACTAGTTACATTCACTTAGGCATTACTATTACAATTGCTCTTCCGTGGAAAGTGGTTTTATTCAACATTTAACCTTAAGATTTCAGATTTAATAATTTCTTACAAGTATTCAACCACCCAGAGTAACACACAGCAACTGCAGAGCAATATACCACACAAAACACCTAAGCAACTTCTCATCAACACCCTAGCTTACAGTAAATTTAAGTTACATTTTCCTCAGAAAATATAAAACTGAATTTTCTTTCTTTTACAATTCCCCCTTTACCCATTAGGGGGTGCATACTTTATGATCTCTCGCACCCTGGGTCCGGAGTTGGGAGGTCCAATTGGTGTTGTTTTTTCTTTCGCCAATGCCCTTGGGTGTGCACTTAACACAGTTGGCTTTTCAGAGACTGTCAGAGATCTTCTAATTGTAAGAATGATAAACATGAGCAGTATTTTATTGTTTTATTTATTGCTTTGTTGAATTGCATTATTTCATTATTTTGTCTTTGCATCTCTTTGTAAAATGTGATGCTACAGGAGTATAAAGCCCAAATGGTGGATCCAGTCAACGATGTCAGAATCATAGGTTCCATTACAGTCACAGTGCTTCTTCTCATCTCAATGGCTGGGATGGAATGGGAGTCTAAGGTATTTTTGAAAAAACATACGTTCTACAAATACAGTGACAAGGAAACACTTTATATCACAATGCCTGCTAGGCTGTTTTCACATACAGTATGTTGGTGCGCACCGTGGTGCGGCCTCGGAGCGCACCAAAATACATTGTATAATTTTTCAGTTAGTGCGGTCCGTGTTCACATTTTTTTTTTACTGTACTCGAAATGCCGTATCGTACACCATGTGACAGCGGTCAGCGCTCTCATTGGTCTCTGACAGCTCTTACAGTCTCATGACCACCCCCACGTTTCCACAACAACCAGCCTGACAGGGAGAGCACAGCTATCAAGATGTGGAGATAAATGATGCACGTCTTTGCAAAGTTTTTTTGCTTTAACGCAAAATTGCGTAGCTGTTCTATTAAAGCCTTTCTCACGGAGCCCTTTGCTAAAAAGCTCGTAATGTCACTATTTGTGTGTGGAGGACAGCTATGCATTTATAAAATCATTAGCTCAAATGTAAAGGAGACAGTCTCTGACGGAGACGAATCTCTGCAACGGACCAGGATTGGCTTGTTTGTTGTTAACCCACAATATAACACCCGGCTCACGTTACGACGGAAGCTCAGTGGCTCAATCATGTGGAGAAGTTCCTGTATTTGGTTCGACCCGAGGTCCAGCAGTGTTCACACCACAGGTAGGTTGCCCCAGAGTTCGGCGACAACCGCTCCGAGACCACCTGTTTAGAGCGATCTCGGAGCGGCCGTTTAGTGTCCACCCGAGTATGGCTGTCAGTGTATATGTGAAAACACCCTTAGACACGTTATATTGTATGAATATGTTGGTAATTAATAGCTTAAAGTCCCTATTAAATCAAAACTGGCCACAATCAACGACCTGATCAACTCTATGCAAAGGAGATGTCTTGCACTGCTTGAGCCAAATGATTTCTAATGGATCCCCAAATACAATAAAACTGCACATTTTAGAGTGGCCTTTTAATGTGGCCAACCTAAGGGACACCTGTGCAATAATCATGCTGTATAATCAGTATCTTGATATGCCACACCTGTGAGGTGGATGGATTATCGAAGCAAAAGAGAAGTGCTTACTAACACAGATGTAGACAGATTTGTGTACAATATTTGAGTGAAGTATCATCATCACTTCCCCTCTCGATCAAACTTCTGAAGTCAGGAGTAATGATGTTACTGTGCCCGAGCTGGAAGTGCTCTTCCGCCAATACAATATATTTATATTTTTTTATATGCTTAGAAAATTGCCACATTTTATTTTGTGCCACCATTAGGGATGTTCATATCAGTTAATTGTCCCGACCGACAACCGCAGCTTATTAACCGAACATTAACCATTAAATTATAAGATTTTAATATTAAATTGTCATTGAGAATTGTCAAATTGTGACAGATCAACAACAGAACCCCCAGATAGCAGACAAACAGTGACTCAACATTGAAATGATGTTGATCCATCAACCAAATTATCATCTAGACCTATTAGCGAGTCAGTTTCTGATCAATTGTCATGAGAAAAAAAACAAAGGGCTATGTGAGGACCTTTGGTTGGACATTGTGGATGCCCACAAGAAAGGGAAAGACAACAGCAACAAAAGTTTTCAAGTATTAGTGGCCATTGTGCAAAGGACGTGGCCACTTTAAAAGGATGTGGTAGGAAGCCAAAAGTGTCCCCTGCACTGGCAAGTTAGTACAATAAAATGTCATACGTAACAGATTTTTCTATTCCGTGGAATGTAAATAAGTGGGCATGGCCATCTCTGCACTCCCGCATCTTAGACTGAGTGTGATAGAGAATTGGAAATAATCCACTTATAACAAACGAGCATGTTATTTCTGTTATTTAAAAATTAGCGCCAGTGAATCCACCACTGGTCTCTCTTCTCCTTCCCAAACTTTCTGTGCCGGTGCAGAGGTCTTTTGCGTGCACAGGTCTCTCAAAGCATGCAAGGAAAACAATTCCGCACATAACGCTGTATATTGTTGTAAAGTTTTCTGAACCTTAAGCAAGCTAAAAGAAAACTTGTGTTTATATTAGTGATGCGTGCACTGCTGGAGCGATGTAGTTTGATGTGCCATTTGGTCACAGGACAAACAACTTTTATCAGAATGACAAAAAAAAAGACACACAACAGTTAAGGTGCAAGTCAAAGAAAGTAAAGAGCGACAAGACCACTTCAAAAACAGATTTCATGAACATTACCTCATAGCATCTTTATATTTATAATCTCCATTAGTGCTGCCGCGAATAGTCGACGTAGTCGACGTAATCGACGATGAAAATTTGTCGACGGCAATTTTTTTAGTCGAGGAGTCGCATATTTATTTTTTTCCGTCTCAAACGGCCCACTGTAATTCTGTCTCATGTCTCAAATGGCTCAATGTAATTCACCTCCACACCAGTCTGTGCGCTGTGCGCGCCCTGCTGGTTAATCTGCTACGCTATCATCTTTCTTCCCTCTCCCCTGCCTTCACTGCTTTAATTTTGAAAAATTGGCGGTGGCAGGTGAGTCTATGGAATTATGAGTCGGAAAGCTTCCGAAGTATGCAAGTATTTTAAGCCAAGTTGTGATAAAAGAGTGGTCTGTTACACCGTGCCAAACGTCGCTGGCTTATCACGGGAGCACAACGACAATGCACGAGCATCTCAAACGAAAACACTCGGGAGTTATTGACGATACACCCACAGAGAATAGGACAACGTAAGTAACTGTTATATGATTATTAATGAAATGGCGAGCTAGTCAGTACTGTTTTATTAACTCTTTTGAGAAGTACAATGACTCTGTCTTTGGATGTTAAAGGCTATGTTTGCACGGAATCAACACTGGACGCAACAAATAGATCATGATTCCCATTTACATTTTTATTTTACTATTTTAAACGGCTCAATTCATTGTTGCGCGTCTCTCTCTATCTCTCTCTCTCTCTCTCTCTCTCTCTCTCACACTCATGTTGCTTGCAGCGCCTCGACCGCGCGCGCCTCTCTCTTACGTGACAGTGAAAAGGTGGCAGTGTTTTTAATGTACTTTCTTTTTTTGCGTAAACGTCAACATTCACAGATGTCTCTGACAAAGACAACTGATCGAGTTAACATGACTTGAAGAAAGATTAGCAGTAGTGTGAGTCTGTGTGCGAGCTTTCTCCCTCCCTATGATGCTGTATGCCGTGTTCTGTAGTCTATGTAACAACAACAGTGTATTCTCTTATATTTCTGAATTTGCACCGAATTGTCTGCGCTATATCACTCGCATTTAAAATCAAGAAATGGCTCAAAACACAACAACAATTATGAGAAGAGCAACAGCAGTAAAGCTACAATGTATATGTATGGTGATTTTTGCATATCTAAATTAGGATTTTAGCAGCAGTTAAAGAAACAGCTGGTTGGATAAAAACGAGGTGATGGGTCATGTTTAGTCACTATTTTATAGGCTACAACAGAACAGATAATATGTAAAATAGCATTCAGTTGTGTTAAAATGCAATATAAGATTAAAGAGTAGAAGTGAAACATTTCATATTTCTGTTAAGCATCTACTTTGCACTGGAAGTTTTTATTATTATTTATATTGTTTACATTGTAATTTTTTATTTGGTAACATTTAAGTTATTCATATTGTTTATGACACCGGTGGGTTCAAAATAAAATGGACACAATGAAATAACAAACACTTGAGTTTTTTTTTATTAGTCGTTTAGAATAGTCGACTATTCGAAAAATTAGCCGAAAAATTAGTCGTTAGAAAATTAGTCGTTAGTGGCAGCACTAATCTCCATATTTTAAGAACTCATATACAGGTATTTTCCCTGTCCGGTTTGTGCATATTCATACTTGTTTGTTTTACATGCCTATTTTTAATGTAATGTATGCATATTTATACAACAGTTCTTTATGGTTCTCGAATCTGATTGGCTAAGAGCTATGCGATATTCTACTGATAACGGCACAGAGGTGTAAAAAGTACTCAAAAATTTTCCTTAAGTGAAAGTACAAGTACTGAGTGTAAATTTTACTCAATTAAAAGTAAAAGTATCTGGCCAGAATCATACTTGAGTAAAAGTAAAAAGTACCACATTAAAATTGTACTTGAGTATTAAAAAAGTAAAAGTAACCGGAAAAAGGAAAACGAGAGATTCATGTTTAAGCTTTCTCTAAAAACATGAAGTGAATGAACCACATCCAAGGTTTTATCATTTACAACTGTTTGTTTTTAATTGTATTTCATTATCAAACTATAAGACTACTACATAATTTCCAACATGATCTCACAAAGTTCAGTGGTATAGTCACAGAAATTTTTGCTCATTTATTCGTGTCATTGTCACGGATCTCCGCATTTTTCCCTGTCTGTCCCACGGACTTTCTTTTACGTGTCAGTTTCACGTATTGATTACTCAATTGTTTTTCCTATTTTTAAACCATTTTCACGTGGGTTTGGGGTTAGATTTGGGGTTTGTGTTAGGATGTCACTTTAACTATTGGTTTATAAAAAAAATTCCCATACTTTTAAACAATTGTCGCCTGACGTTAGGGTTAGGAGTTGGGTTTGGATGTTATTTTACGTTACAGAAAGTTCTAAACCCAAACCCACGGGAAGATGGTAAGAAAATAGGAAAAACAATTGAGTAACCAATACGTGAAACTGACACGGAAAAGAAAGTCTGTGGTACACACACAGAAAAATGCAGAGATCCGTGACAATGAATTTTAGTATGCAACATGCTACTCAAAATTGTAAAACCTCAAACTTAAATAAAATTTCAAGCTCTATCCAGCCGATGCAGGATAAGGTGTATTAGACATGTTTCACACTGTAAATATCCGATAGGAAACCAATCACATTAAGAACGGTGGGCGGCTAAAAACCACATGAAATCTGTTTTTCTAATCCGTTTCAGGCTACATCCAGAGGTGGTTTGAAATCCATTTCAGTCTTACCGTCCTGATCGCATTTGTGTAGCTTTTCGGTTACGTCATGCTGTCACGTCACATAAAACACGTCAGACATTGAGGCAGATTGTCATGCCAGCGCGATGTCATTGCCATAGAAACAGTGCAGATAATCCGGAAAACGGCTACAGGATGAACAGATCAGATCTGAACAGTTGTGAAACACAATGTGTACAGTGAGTCTGTCAAATTAGATATGCACCAAAATTTAGACTGACAGTGTGAACAAGGTATTAGTCTTGATAGAGAGGCAGCAAACAGCAGGAAACGTGGCACACTTCATGTGTTGTCGATTTCAAAGAAGCAAAAAATCTTCATCATTAGATGAACTGTTGGCCAATTCCTCAGTGTGGTCCAAAGGCTCCAGAATAAATAACATTTCAATTAAACTGACCATCAGCGCAATTCATTGGTTTGACAGAGCAAGCAAAAATAGATCTCTAAAATAGAAGTACTTTTTGACTGTAAATAAAATTGTAAGGAGTAAAAAGTACTTTTTTTCTTTAAAAAATGTAATTAAGTAAAAGTAAAAGTACTGATTTTTAATTGTACTCAAGTAAAGTAAAAATCCCCAAAAATAATACTTAAGTACAGTAATCAAGTAAAATTACTCAAGTACTTTACACCTCTGTAAACGGCACAGTAACCGTTTCACCTTTCGTATCATTCCGCCACCTAGTGAATGGAGGTCCTTTAAACAGGCTCATCTCCGAATGGAAAAACTGCACGCACATGGACACACACAGGGTGCGATTTGCCGGGGGGGATGCGTGGGATTTCCCCCTTTCTGGTCAATGTATCCCTGCCTCTGCTTAATTATTTTTATCCCCGGTGGGGATAAATTTATCCCCCCCTCAAAGTGATCAGTGCTACTACACTTGTGGCGAGACGGATCACAAAACTTATCACTGATCCGTGGTTTGATTAAAGTCAATTTTGTTTTAAAATGCGCTGCTTTGGCTGGCTCTGATACAGCTGCCGCGCAGCCTCTCTGTATTCACCACTCTGCATGCAGACTTGCTCAATGTCCCGCCCACGGCGCTATCTGATTGGTTACAGACCCGGTTACACCTCACGAGTAGCCTATCAACACATGCGAGATGGTTATGGAGCTGTGTGTCGAAACGGTGTAAGGCAGCATATTCATCCGCTTATTATTAAAGCGGGAATAAACATCACAATCTGATTATCTGTTTATGATGACAAGCAGAGTTAGTGTCCCAGTCACACCACTGAGAATGGCCGAAGTTACACGCAGATGAGGCGTTTAGCGAGGCGAGGGCGCGTCCAGTTTGCGCAAATGAGGCTAAGTGACTATACATAATGCATCTGTCTTTTCTATCATTTCACTGTAGCTCCGCATTGCGGTGTAAAGTTAATATTATTACTTTAAAAGCAGCAGTAAAACTGTTTCTACTGTAATGGTTTAGCTTTGCAATCAAGACATTGTTCATATTTATATTTAAGTTGACACTACATTGTGCCATACAGTTTTGCCATTCAAGATTTAATTCTTACGCGTTTTTCGTTGTGCATGATCACAGTTCATATGTGTGGGGAAAGATAAGCTATTAGAATAAAAATATTGCGTTAGGCTGCTTCATGAGTTAATAAGAAAAAATATTTTACAATTCCTGCAAATGCAGTGATGAGTTCATGTTCTCATTATTTATTTTTATGAATTAAAATGTTTTGAAATGTGCTGTGGACAGAGACGCATTATGTCAAGAATTATAAAAAATCGTCAATAAGCTCATAATTTGCGCTAAAATAGTCTAAATGTTAAGTTTTAAAACCATTTTAAAAAGCTGGTTATATTTTGATGTTTCTGCGCAAGTTCAGCAGACAGTGAGGTTCGGGTTGTTCCGATCAGAGCTCGTGAGCGGAGAGCGCATTTCTGAATATTAGAAATATTTTAATTAGAAATATATAAAAAAAATAATAATAATATTATAATGGATTTTTGTTAGGTCAGACAATGATTACCAAATTTCTCTCTCATATTGCTCTTCTTAACCACTGAAAACAGTCAAAAAAGTAAAAACTAGTGGTGGGTACAAAATAACTCATGACGAAATATGGTGGGTGCCCACCGTCGCCGAAATCGACGCCTATGAAAACATCCCCCCCTCTGTTTTTTTCACAAATCGCACCCTGGACACACACAGAGGCGCTTTTTTGTACACTCTCCGTGTGTCTAGTTCACTAGCTCGTAAATCAGTCTGTGAATCCCAATCGGAAGTGATTATTCCGTCAGAGATCAGCGCTCTTGGATGTTACGTTAAACTTAATGGGAGTAATGTCTTGTCACATCGTGTGGACGATTAACACTTGGAAAGAGGAATGTAAACGCTAATTTTTTCTGGAGCGATCTCTCTTCTCAGAACGTGAAAACACCGTGGAACTGCAGGTAAGCACCGCAGCTTTTAAATGTGAACATTGATCATTTATTTTATCGTGACATGACTATTAAAACATGTTATGAGATATCGCCACTGATATGTTTATAAGCAGCATGTAAAAACATCTCTCTGACACTTCAGTTTTATATAGTACTGACAAGAACAAGGTCTAATAATAATCGAGTGCTCGTATCGCGTTAAGATTAAATGGGAAAGCAATAGTAACATTATATAAGTATAATTTTATTAACTTTTACCTCGCGCCAAAACAATAACAACACAAAAGACACTAAATATGAATAAGAAAACAAGTAATAGTTTCATCATGACACCAAATACTGCTGATTTGATCTCATTTTTGACCATCAAACACAGACAGGGCCAACATCAGAGCCAGGGAATCCCTGTCAGAGATGTAGCCCAGAGAGGGCGGTGGTCAGCAAGGCGAGTGAACACTGACGTCCGCTCATGCTCTGGTTCTCATACGCAACGAATCTCACTAAGCAAACGTTCAAACAGGCGCTATCTTTACTAATGGACTGCAGATTTGAATATAATACATATATATTCTTGACTAAACTAATCTTAAAACTACACTTTGTGACCAAGAAACGGTCAGATAAAGAAACGGCTATTCCATCCATTGAGTTATTATGAAATTCAAAGCAGCCGAAAGTGTTACCTGTCATTCTGGCCGCTCTCAAATCCGTGGCGGAAGAAAGTAGTTCCCAAACAAAGAGGCTTTTAAAATAACCCCGTTGTTGTTTTCTAGTTTTCTTTTTTCAAAAGTGTGCCGTCGAACTGTTGTATGAAAGCAATATTGCTCTCGGAGTCGTGTGATATAGCTCTATATCATCATGGCTGTGATTGCCTCCGGCACTCGGCCTCATGCCTCTGGCCTAATCACAGCCGTGATGATATAGAGCTATATCACACTCCTACTCGAGCGATATTGCTTAAATATAAAAAACTGATTTAAAAACAAGATTCTGTCTATCAAGCCTTCTATCTAACAAATCTTTTGTTATCTTTAGTGCATTTTCACGTTAACACTAACTTGAACTTAATACATTTGAAAAACTGTGATGAGCATTTAGTTTAAAGCAATTTTAAAAAACCTGTAACTTCCTTTGATGTTTAAACAATGTTAACATTTTTATTTATAAAGTTTATCCTTTCCTTCTGTCTGATAGACTCAGATCCTGTTTTTCATGGTGATTATGGTGTCATTCATCAACTATTTTGTTGGCACTGTTATTCCAGCGACTCCAAAGAAACAGTCAATTGGTTTCTTCAGTTACCAGAGTGAGTGTAAACACTTAGATGTGTCACATAACTGTTAACATGTTTATGTACATTCCAGTATGTGTATGTGCATTCCAGTAATATTCCATAATGAGTAGATTAATGAGCTGAATTAATAAAAATATTAATGCATAGTGTAAAAACTGCTACGAGACTTGTGAGTTTTAAGATCCATATGCGGCTTATTAGTAGTACAATCCAAAAACATACATCCAACAAGAAAGGCATAAGGCAATACACAGTAAATCCATCCAGAACATAGGTGGACAAGGGAAACACGAGTACAAGGTATCTCAAAAAAACAGGCAGACAGTAAAACCAGAAACCATAAAAATATAACAAGACTTTGCAGTGAGTGAAGGGCTAGTAGTGTATAATTAAGGTAAAGAATTAGTATACGGTTAACAGGTGTGACAGTGATTAGTTCAGAGTGGTGAATCATGGGAATTGAAGTCCTGAGGGCAAAGGCAGCAGATACACTGAAGACCAACAGAGGGAAAAACAACGAATATCATAACACAGTGGTTCTCAACTCCAGTCCTCGGGACCCACTGCTCTGCATATTGTGCATGTCTCTCTTATTTAACACACCTGATTCAGATCATAAGCTCGTTAGGATAGATTCCATGAACTGAACTGAGTGTGTTAGATATGAGAGACATCCAAAATGTGCAGAGCAGTGGGTCCCAAGGACTGGAGTTGAGAACCACTGTCATAACACATAGGTTTTTAAAATACCTACGTTTGTTTAATTGGTTTTAAAAATGTTTTACCTTACATATGTTGATCAATTAGAATCATACCAATTTGATTGTTAAAAGATAATGGCAGAATTTTTTGTTAAAGTTTTAATTTACCCGACCCACAAACAGTATTAAGTTTCACTCTGAAACCACCTTGGTTAACAACTTTGTTTATGCCAGGTGATATTTTCTTGGAGAACCTGTTTCCAGACTGGAGAGGACCAGACAGCGGCTTCTTCCAAATGTTTGCTATCTTCTTTCCATCTGCCATTGGAATTCTTGCTGGAGCCAATATTTCAGGAGATCTAAAGGTAATACATGTATGCATTAAGTGCAAGATGAATAACTTTATTGTTAACCTCAGTGTTGTATGTCGTTGTGGATAAAATTATCTTCTTATAGCCTTAAAGTAAATTTAATGTAGTGACTTTAATGTAGTGTCCTTAATAATTTGTAGTAAATATATGGCTTTACCTACAGTAAAAAAACAACAATGGGTTAACACTTTTTTTATTGAATTTTTAGGAGCCAGAGACTGCGATACCAAGAGGAACATTAATGGCTATATTCAGTACCACCATAAGCTATTTACTCATATCCTCAACTGTGGGTGTGTATTTAAAACAACCATTCGATTGATAAGATTAATTTTTTTCTATTTTTGATTATTCATTAAAGCAGTAAAACCTAGCAGTTTGTTACAGTTATGTTTATTACACGCTAAAAAAATTGCTGGTCTGTTTCTACAGTTGGTTGGTTAAAATATGGACAAACCCAACTGTTGGGTTTAAATTTCCCTATGCTGGGTTATTCAACCCAAAATGTTAGGTTGTTTCAGCTCATGGTCTGTGTTGGGGAGTAACTAGTTGCAATTAACTGCGTTATGTAATTAAATTAAAACATAAATGTAACTGCAATCAGTTATTGAGAATAACGCTTAGGTTACTCACATAACCCTGGTTCCCTGAAATAACGGAAACGAGAATTGCGTCAGTTGCTGACACCATGGGGGAAACTCCTGTTTACTCCACGATTGAAGCCTGTTGGTTAACGTCTGTAAAATGTACAGACCTATGGCGTTCGAGCCCGCGAAAAGGGCGGGACTATGCCCTATAATAGTCAGAAAAGAGCGCCATGAACAGCTGATCGTCTGATGTATGTCAGACGTATCTGTCATTCAGGTCCTTGGACAGTTCCAGAGCGCTGCGCCTCGGGCACCGTTCGCATCTGAGAAATGACAGGCTTGTGATTTAAATAGAATGGCCGGCCGTAGAAGCATGTTCGCTGTTATCGCAGCCACATAGATATTAGCGTAGGGGGCCAGAGTTGCCGAGCACGAGCCTCTGTAGTGAGGAGAAAAGTGTTCTACACCACAATTTGCGGGGTTTAGACTTTTCGCCGTCACCAGATAGGGACAGATCAGACTTTGCATAAGGACTCCTCGTGTAAGGGGCTGCTCGTGTCATCGTGTCATAAGACATGTAGGTCGTGTATTTCGGATGCAGTCTCCACACGCCCGTCGTAATGGGGGAATATGTCTTCACCGTGGTGGTTTAAGCAAGAGATGAGTATCACTCTGATTGAACATAGCTTAAAAAGCGATGTAATGAGCTTATAAAGGAGATGACTGGTCAGCTTGTACAGGGGGCGAGATCTCAGCCTGGCTCATGAATAATGAACCCACCGTAGTTTGCCCGACCGCATTAATCATGGATAACATGGTTGAGAGTGCTGTAGTGGTAAAATCACCCCCTTAAATGGACTGCATGTACAGTACGAGGTGATTGATATGAGACAATCGAGCGTTCCATGCGCCGAAGGCTGATTGCCATCGCAAGGCGTGTCCAACCCACCGCAGATGCTAGGCGAGCTTGTATCGATAGCACTTCATGCAGCCATGTGTAACTTAAAGCTTTAGCGTCCCGGCCGTCAGCTCGGGGCAGGACCTTTTCTTAGTCAAACTGAAGTGGTCTTATTAACAGAATCTCACGATATTCAGCTTTCTTGGGACTCGTTAGGGAGGTATGTGAGCCATGTCAGTCCAGCCGAGGCGCGACTTAACCCTTTCTCTCCCAGACAGTCTGTTCTCTGTCGATGCAGCTATGCTGTGAGTGAGACCAGAGCTGGCCATTCAGGCGGGGACCATAGCGGCTCACAGAGCAGAGCAGTATGTCTTGGTGGTTTGATGTCAGACTTATCCCATCATGCAGAGAGTAGGGATGCACCGATACCACTTTTTTGGAATACGAGTACGAGTACTTGCATTTCAGTACTTGCCGATAACGAGTACTTAATAAAAAACATGATTTAAATTTACAAGTAACAGCTTTAGTTATATAATTTAACAAAAAAAAACAAGGGACTAGTTTTCCAGTTTGTTGTAAACTCTGCCTCTTTGGACAACACAAGAGGCATTAATGGAAACCAATATAATTTCTGTGATGTTTTCAATTGTTTCTCCTTGTGTTTCCCTGTATTTTACCTAATTGAATCTCCTCATCATTTCATAGGAGCGTGTATGGTGCGTGACGCATCTGGTAACATGAATGACAGTTTGGCACTGAACTTTACTGAAGTATGTGATGGTCTGGGATGCAGTTTGGGCTGGAACTTTACAGAATGTGAGCAAAATCATGACTGCTCCTATGGCCTGGCCAACAACTTCCAGGTGGGGATCTTTAATTTTAGTCGCAGTTACAGATTTGGCCTTTAAAAATGCATGTAATACAGGAAGAAGAATCGTGCAAGCACTTCTGGCACTCTCCGGGATTCTGCAGAATGAGGATTAAGGCCCAATCCCATTTCTCTGTCTTACCCCTTCCCCTTCCCCTACCACTTCGTCTTACCCCTAGCCCTTGTCCCTCGAAACCAAGTGTTAAGCGCTAGGGGTGAAAACATACCCCTATGAAATGAGACACCACTTGGTTACGGTTATGTCATCATACATCGTCGTTAGCTGGCTGCAACATCACCAGACGCGACAAGTGTGTAAAGCACGTACCGATGTCTCCAAAGCAAGTAGTGTTATGCACTGATATCAAACGAAATTCGCTGCTAATGGAATTTAATTAAAACTGTATACAAGCATGGAGTCCATTAATGGCTAGTTAGAGAAATACGGGAATGTTGTGCAAATCAGCAACGTAACGTTAGCGTAGCAAACTAGCGAAATTTAAAAACATTTAAATTAAGAACATAATTCAAATATATATGTACAGGACTGTGTAGAGCACAAAATAAGACGTTAGTAACTTTTAAATCAATTATGAAGCCGAAAATACTACATTAATGAGACTCTCTGTACGATCTGGCCGCCATTGTTGCCGGTTGCACAGTGTATTCTGGGTACCCCTTGGTTTCAAGTAAGCTCACGAAAATTCTTGGTTTTAAGGGGTATCTACCACTTACCCTTAGCCCTACCCCTTGATCAAAACGAGAATTGGGATAGCCCTTACTCTCACGTGAACGTGCAAAACTAAGGGGTAGGGGTAAGGGGAAGGGTAAGACAGAGAAATGGGATTGGCCCTAACTCTCTTGGCGCAGGAAATACCAAACCTGTAGATGGCAGTCGTGTTTCATGTAGTCTATACTGGCGACAATATGTGTGATCAACTTCATGCTGCGCATACTGTATAATACTGAAGTAACATGACACCACAGGGATTCTCAGTGCTCTCACAGTACTTTGATGTCATACTTATGCATTATTTTTGGCAAACGTTTGGTTGGCGATGTTTTCTTTTTGGCAGTGACATAAACAGTCACATATTCTTCATCGACATATGAAATCCAACTCCAACGTGCATTATTTGTCTAGGACTAGGACTAAGCGGATTTTAAAGGGGGTGGGTTCAATGGTATTTCATGCATATTTCATGCATTCTGATTTATTAACACAGTTTAAGAGTTGGTTTCCTCATGCTAAACAAATGCAAAGTGTCACAGAGTTACATGTTACAGAGTATGTCTGTGCCAAATGCACACAGGAAAGCAAGAACCGAGAACCCTAGAAGTCAAAGGCATCACTTCACCCGACAGCTTTGTTTTATTTCAAGACTCAACAATGGCACGGAAGAAGTGTGTTTTGGGATGTAAGGAGAAGAAAGCCAGCATTATAGAAACAATGGGTATAGTTTGTTTATTGGGGGTTTCAGCAGAGTTTTGCATGTGTGTTTGTTTAACACTGGCTTTTATTAAAAAGTCCCAACCGAGTTGCATGCTGTAAGTAAGACTTATGCTGGAAATAGGCGCGTAATGTAAATGGCACAAACAAAGTTATCTAGTGTTGTATAAAGTGTTCCATGACTCGGGACTCGCTCCTCCCACTGCTCGTAACTCCTCCTTCCAAATTTTGTTGTACGTTATTGGAAAGAATCTGTGAAGCTAATCTGTCTTTTATAAATCGAATAAAAATTAAAGACACGTCAGATATATTAAGGATGTAATACTACTCTGTAGGTACTCCAGATTAACATCAGATATGCAGAAACAGCGTGTGTTATGGAAGCTTTAAGCAATGAAGACATTTAAAGAGACCGAGAGCATTTGCCAATATCATTAACTAATTTGTCTTATTTTACATTTTGTTTCTTTTTGCATCTGAATGCTCATTAATAGTTTTACCATGGTTGTAATGCGCTTTTCTTCATTACTGTATTTTTTATATTTTCACGCAGGATTTTTTGTGATTTTCACAAAAGTTAAACAAAACGCCTTCCAAGAAAATTTTCTTCTATATATTATAAACATATAAATATATCAAATGATAGAACAGACCCTCTGCTTTCAAACAAACAAACAAAACGGGAAAAAACATTTAATCCTATCTTCATTTGTTCTCTTTTTATGGAATTTTGTTAGAGATCAGATTCAGAACGATAATCAAAACATTTTAAAATTAATTAAATTCCGTCTTGCCTCTGTTTTTTATAAATTGGGTAAGAATTTATAAAATGTGTAATTCCCTGATTCCCTGATAGAGCTGGTGGAGCAAGCACGCAGACACAGCACGTAGGAACAGTGTCGAAATTAATATTAATGAAAATTTGTTAGACTTTTTTTAATTAAAAAAATTATAGAAGGGAAAGACACCAAATTAATATTTTTTTTTTTTGTGAAAAAAAGGCAAGGTCATTTGCACACTTGGCATTTTATTTAACATTTTATTTTAAATGTATATGTATTTTATATTTTAAATTGAGCAATGCTAATTTTTGTATTATAAATACTGTACTGGATATTAATTCCCTTGGTTTTACAAACAAATCTTGGTTTGTTTTCTATTAAACTTCCTAGGTACTGATCCAAGTCTCTGGGTTTGGACCACTGATCTATGCTGGCATATTCGCAGCCACTTTGTCATCTGCCCTTGCATTCCTAGTCTCCGCTCCCAAAATTTTCCAGGTTAAATGCTACACCCTAATATTGGCTAACATGTAACTTATTGTGTCCAATTAAATTAAAAAATAATAATTTTATTTCTATTTGATCCAGTGTCTCTGTAAGGACAATATCTACCCGTACATTGGCTTCTTTGCAAAGGGATATGGAAAAAACAATGAGCCATTACGTGCCTATGTTCTGTGTTACTTCATTGCTCTGTGCTTCATTTTGATTGGTAAGTCACAGAAGTTAATACTTGATAGTTGATGTTACATATTTACAGTATATCTATAAAAAAGTTCTTTTTGAAGTCGTCAAACTTTCTACTTACAATAAATACCATACTCTGAGAAATATTTTAAGTAAATTTTTGCATAGGGGCAAAATTCGTTGTACAATCATTTTTAAATTTCCCGTGTGTAATTCAAACCCCTAATGGCTTTGTTTGTTCTCTGGAGCAAAAAACACATAATGGTCGATTTGGGTTTTCTGGTTTAAATTTGAGTGGACTATGAACGCCTTTTCAGGCTTCAAAGGATGCACAGTATTTTAACTTTGGCTGTCCTGAAGGCATCCCAGATATAGGGTAAATACCGGAATCATGAAGTTACACTGTTCCAAAACTGTAAAACCCAAACGTGTGTGCAGCGCATTTAAAAAAAGGGAAGTTGCCTGAACCAATACTACTTTGCAAGTACAGTCTGGTGCTTACATTTACATTTAAGCATTTAGCAGACACTTTTGTCCAAAGCGACTTAGAAAGATTAGGAAACGATAAACAATAAAAGCAATGTGTCATAGGGAGGCAATGGTACAAAAGGTATATTACAAGATACAAGTTTTTACTATTTCTAAACAATTCCTGTTTGAGAGAAAATAAATACTTAGTTTAGGTATTTAAGATATAACGTCTCCCTCTGTAATAGATTCTTCACAGTTTGGTTTAGGGGGAATAAGGATAAGTCACTGGCCGGCGCACTGAATCCCTTACAAGAACCAGAGTCCCGGCCAGTGAGCGTCATCAAAAACGGGTTGAGTAATGCTGAATTCAGACTGCACGATTTTAGCCCTGATTTTGACTCCCTGACAGGTTTTGAGAAATCGCAGACAAATGCCTGAAATCACAGGCAAAACGATGCTCAGGATAATCAAGGCACGCAAGTGACAATCACACAGTGTGGATTATAAAAGACGCATTTTGAAAGAATCACAGACAAGTCGCCGACATCTGTAAGATATTTGGCATGCTAAATATCTGGACCTCTCGGTGATTCAAAATCATGCTGTGTGAAATGTGTTTCGACTGACAATAACATCGGCGATGACCTACAGCCAATGAGAGAGCATCATACAGGACAGCTGGAAGTTCGGGGAGGAGTCTCTCCAAACATTTCCTCCTTCATAATCTTTATTTCTTCTTCTTTCTGCTGCAAATGAGCGCACATGCAATTTGTATGGCAGGCTTGTTGTGGGCTACCATTTTTAATAATAATTCCAGTCTCACGTGAGAACTCCGGTCTATCCTTCGCATCACTTCTCGCATGTGTTTGGTTGTGAGACGCAGTTTGCGGACCGGGACAAAGTTGTCCATGATTCTTCCGGTAAAGTCATGCAGTATGAAAACGCCTGTCACCAATCCATCATGCAGTCTGAAACAGCAGCGACTGAAGACAAGACACGGGAGGCACATGACCCAATAAAAGGCCATGAACCTCCACATACAGTAGAGAATGGGACTGCCAGAACCCTGCCATCATGACTAGATATAAATACAAAACAAGACTCCTTGGCAGGATCCTGACAATAGATAAATACAAATAGACAAATTCTTTTAAGACACTTAACAAAATCATGTCAAATCTCACCCTTAAAGAAAAAAAGATCTCAGTCACCATTGACCCTCAGGTTATTCCAAACCTGCAGTAATTCAACATAATTTAAATGACCTTCTTATATCCTTACAATTCAAGCATTAACAAAATGCCACAAATAACTCGATGTAGAAACCAGAAATTAAGCTCTGTTTTTTTGCACAGGCCTACTGAAGTGTTAATGGTGCCACATGGTGATCAACAGTAAAAATGACACATTTAATCTCTTTGCAAAAGGAAAAACCACCAACAATCAAAAATGCATGATAATAAGGTGTCATGGCTTTGCAATCAAAAAATGTTGCTATAATGGAAATCATTGGTGCAAAAACAGCCACTAACAATAAATGAGGAAGAAAAAAAAATCTGATGCTGCACAAAAACTAAAAATTCATCACAGCCAATGTTTTTTCTAATCTTTGAAATGCCCAATGACTGTGAAAAGGGTTTAAAAATCCAGTCCAAAATCACTTTTTATATTGAAAATAAGTAATTTTGTGTTTTTTCCCAAATAAGTAACATCACTTATGAACTTGGCAATTAAAGAGTTAGAATCATGGAATTTTTGTTGGTAATTTTGATCAGTACTGAGGTTGATTAACAGATATATTTAAAAAAAAAATTGAAAAAATATTAATCTGATAAATTTTTAAAACAGTTTCATTTAGTGACATTTTTTGCCACAAACAACATGAAAGGGCAGTGAATTTGAACAATGCACAAGGGTTAACGTTGATAAGAGATGCTAAAAACTTGCTAATCAGGAAGCTATTTGGAATCTTACCTTTATGTGTTTTAAAGACACTCATAAATATTTAAAAAGTTTACTTACTCATAGTTGTGTGATCCATTTTCAGCTTTTAAACATACAAATCCACTATTATATTGTTAAACACAGCACGCTCCAGAGTAAACAAACAAACAAAAAACATTATCTAGGCAAATTGGTGACACCTGCACCTGTGGATGAATTGTTTGTGTGCATGCACATGTATGTGTGCGTATGTGTGTGTTAATGCATTAATCCTTGTTCCTAGTGCATCATGGGGAATGTAGAGGACAGTAATTTACCAGATAATATTAAAGTTATTTCCCTTAATTGGTGCAAAGAGTAATTTACTGTAGTTTATTATTAGTGCAGCATAACTGCACCTCATATCACAGTAAAATACCTTTCACCGATGTTAAAGCTAAATACTGCCAATTTTACAGTTATTTACCCAGAAATCTACAGCAAGGTTTAACAGTGTAGGAAATGACCCATAGTTTTATATTTGCACAGTGGTGGAAAGAGTACTGAAAATCCTACTCATGTAAAAGTACAATTACTTACCAAAAAAATGTATGTAAGTAGAGTAAAAGTACCTGTCCTAAATACCACTCAAAGTATGAGTAAGAATTAGGTAATTTAAAAGTACTCAAGAGTAGTGAGTGTTGAGTATAATGCTGTGACTATTATTCCACCTTATACCATGCAAATTAAAATGTAGCTTTATATCAATGTTATTCTCTTTTATGGTAATTCTAACGAAAAAAAAACTTATACAAGTATAAAAAGCATAAAAAGAAGATAAAAAACAAACAAAACTTAAAGCAACACCAAAGAGTTTTTTTTACCTTAAAATAACGTTTCCAAAAAAAGTTTCAGTGGTTCATCCACTCAAAACAGGGTGAATGGCACTTTCACATTTGCTTTGCAGCCCTCTATCGGCCAAAACCGCACTAAAGAAGTTTCCAACCGTAGGGTAGTGGTCCTGTAGTTCGAGTGAAAACTACAAAAACTTGCTTTACGGCAGACCTACAATCCAATCAGAGCCAGCTATGCTGCAGTATTTACGACAGTGGTAATGAACAATTACGCTTCTAACCTGTAGGGGGAGCAAAGAGCAATAAGTCTTTAGTGTTGCTTTAAGCTTACTTAAGATAGTCAGTAATGAAAGAATAATAATAAACAATAGTATATGTATGTATATCTCATATCATTTATAATCTCTTATTAAAGGTAGAAAAGTAATTAAGTCAAGAGCAGAGCATGTGAGCGAAGCAGAATGGTGTGACGCTCTGCTAAATATTCTGCGCTACTGTTCAAGTGCTCCACTCAGTCGCTCACCGCCCAAGCAAGCGCTCTGTTAACTTTCCGCTCACGCTCGCAAATAAACCAATTCCCGCTCAGATCCCGCTATGACTTAAAAAAAAATTTAGTAAGCCTAATTGTTTTTTTTTTGGATAATTGCATTTAATTAAAATATTAGCTGATGAATCGCAGTTATGTTTCTGAACGACATTCTTGCAGCTTAATTAGTTTTTATCCAATCAAATGTATTAAATTAAAGTGATTAAATTAAATGAATTAATTTAAATGTATTAAGATCCTTGGCAAACCTATCAAAAAATGCAAAAACTGAACACTCAGTTATTAACACTCCAGATAATAAAATATAAGAGTTTTGATTTATTTTGGATGCTTTTAGTCACCAACATGATTCTCACAGTTACATTTGTGTTATGCCTTAGTTTGGACGAGTTTATTATTATTCTGTAATATGGAAAAAATAAAAATAAAGAAAGAGTGAGTGTCCCAAAACTTTTGGCCGGTAGTGTACAGTTGTGTGTTTGCTATTAGACCTAGTTTTAGTGATACGGAGCTCTGGATATAATTCAAATTAACAATTTGTTTCCACGACATCAACATGTTTTACTAATTCACAATTTTAAGTAAAAATAAATGTAATAAGTAATTACGAAATATCAACGAGAATTCGTGGAAACGAATTCTTAATTTATGGCCATACTTTAGACTAAATAAGAAAATGAATTGTTAATCTGTGTCCGCTTCACATTTCCAGTTTGAATCTTAGCTTACCCTCATGTTCTCTCCACACTCCCTTTCAATTTCTTCTCCCTGATCATTCTTAACTTTTATTTTAACTTTACATTTTTATATAAGGCTGGCGACTGCATTAAAACAATATTTGAACTCCATAACTTATTGCTAGCCGTTTTTCACAGATTCTCGAATTCTAGCAAATTACCAAAGGGCATTCTGGGATGAGCGAGGGGTGCTGAGCGTAGTGAGCGAGTGGAGCGAAATTTTCGTAAATGCGCTCTGCACTCTGATGAAATATTACCAATGGTCAAGAGCAGTGAGAGATTTTCAATGCTGTTTGATTAACAAGCCCTTTATACGGAAATTAAACAGCTGAAAGAGAAAACGCATATTTGGATTCGAACTGTGGTCTTAAAAGGTATGGAAGAGGATTAGGGCCACTGGTGAAAAAATATTAGAATTCTGACTTTATTTTCAGAATTCTGAGATTAAAGTCAGAATTCAGATATTTTTTTCACCAGTGGCCTTAATCCTCTTCCATACCTTTATAACCACAGTTCGGATCCAAACATGTGTTTTCTCTTTCAGCTGTTTAATTTCTCTTAAGCCCTAAATGGTCATGTTTATGAGTAGGGCTGCAACAACGAATCGATTAAATCGATAAAAATCGATTACTAAAAGTGTTGGCAACGAATTTCATAATCGATTTGTTGTGTCGGGTGACGCATAGACGTGTAATTAAAAAAAGGAAAAACTTCAGTTAAGCGTGGAGCGGAGTGAACACACTCACATTGCGCCCCAAACCGCCTAATTCCATACTATATAGTAGGCAAAGAGTACGATAAGTAGTGCTTTTCGCCTACTATATAGTATGGAAGTATTCGGTTTGGGACGGAGCATCGGTCTCTCTCGCGCACTGTTGCTTGCAGAGTTCGGAGAAAAGACAGGGCGGCGGAGAAAAGATAAAAAAACAGCAAAGGTAGAGGAAAACCACATGTCAGTGTTTTACTCCTCCAAAACGTAAACGCGTCACCTGGAAGTTATAGCCGGCAAAGAGGTAAACAAACAAAGACGACACGCTTATGCTTTATGGAGCGACGACAGCGAGTAAAAAAAGTATCTAGAACGAATAAAAAACTCCAATGATATTAAACAAAGAAATAAAACGTTGAGAGAGAGTTGTATGAACGCTTTTCCCCGTCATGGACCTGTATGTTAAATCATCGCGCCGTCACTCTCCTGCTGTTCTGTCCCGCGCGCTCCAGCTCATGCTGAGCAAGGAGACGCGCGTGCCCGGCCCAACATACAGTAAGTGCCGCCTTTTGTTGCATAAACATCGTCTTACATTTTTAAGGCGAAGTAATGAATGGTGTATTTGCATTATGCGCGGGAGTAGAAGACGCATCTTCCGTTTTCACAAGACGCATTTATGTGGCCAAATGAAAATGGAACAGTTTTAACAAACGAGATAGCTATCCGATCAGAGAAAACACATGAAGTCAAATATAAGGTACAAAGCTGTCACTGGGGCAGTACCCTTCATAAAAGGTCCTAATATGTACCATTTAGGTACAAATATGTATCTTTGAACTGCCAATATGTACTTTTGAAGTACTAATATGCACTTTTTGGTAAAGGTGTACCTTTTTGAAAGGGTACTGTCCAGTGACAACTTTTGTACTTTTATTTCTGAGAGTGTACTCATATACTATCTTTTTGATCCCATCAAGAGAGGCTTCTTGATGGGTAATGCATCATAAAAAAGTCCATATATTTGGCAGTTGTAAAGCATACATGTGTATTTTTTTGTGTTAGTCCATTTTTTTTTTATATAATTATTGTAACAGCTCAGGTGTGTTCAAGGAGCAACAAGTTTGTGCAATTTCTAAAGATTTTAGTTCTGTTTTGAATAAGGGGTTGGAAATTAATGCTTTTCTTGTTTTTTGTTTTTTTTTTATCTGATTAATCGAACAAATAATCGACAGATTAATCGATTATTAAAATAATCGTTAGTTGCAGCCCTATTTATGAGGATACTTGCAAAGACAGAAATTTTGACCTATATGTGTTTTTAAGGCCAAAAAATCAGCAAAAATGTGACCCGTCACGGAAACCAGTGACACAAGTCGGCAGCACAAGTTTTGTACCGTATATTTAAAAGCGTACATTTTGCGGCTGAAATCGGCTTGTTTTTCCGGAGATTCTAGCGTGCAGCGGGGGGCGTCAATGTCTGGGTGTATATTTACATACTGTAAAAGCGGCTTGTGTTTTCGCCCCAGCCCCTAAAGGGAACAGCGTGACTACTAAATAAGGATAGTTCGCCCAAAACTGAAAATAATGTAATTAACGACTTACCCTTATGTCGTTCTAAACTCTGAAGACCTCCGTTCATCTTCGGAACACAGTTTAAGATATTTTAACGTTAGAATTAGTCCAAGAGCTTTATGTCCCCTTCATTGAAAATCTATGTACGCTTTCCATGTCCATCAAGGTAATAAAAACATCATCAAAGTAGTCCATGTGACATCAGTGGGTCAGTAAGAATGTGTTGAAGCATCGAAAATACAGTTTGGTCCAAAAATAGCAAGAATTACAACTTTATTCAGCATTGCCTTCTCTTCCGGCTCCAGCGTGAAGTCATGTGACTGTAGTGACGCAGCTGCCCTGTTCCTCAGACATGTTTGCTAAGTTTTTTTTTTCAGACTTATAGCGTCAACTCCCCAGACTGTAAATGAAGCTCGGGCGCACAAAACAAAAGAAAAATAAAAGAAGCTGGGGCGGAACAAATGACAGTCAGCCGCATCGTACGTCAGCCGCGTCACTGACTTTATGGGGCGCCGCAGTCGGATGACGTCAAAGACTTGAAGCGCAGCATGAAGTCAAACTCATATAAGTTACACAGAGATCGTTGAATTCTTTATATAATTTGCTACATGTTTTGTCTATCAATATTTTCCATGAAGTCATTGGCTGATGGAGGAACGAGTGAGCGATTGGTAACATCTCTTAAGGACTTCACGTTTTCGACGGTGCTGTTTTTGCATTATCTATTATACTACCTCCATATTTTAAATACAAACTTTGAAGGCGGGTTCATGTCTTAAACGGAACGTAAATACCGGAGTGTAATCTGATATACCCTTACATGTTACGATGTAAATAGTCCTCAGATTGTATATTATATTGTATTCCCAGAAGTTCATGCGAAATCTGATGTAAACAATAGACTATATATATATATATATATCTATATTTCACGGATTATACGCATTTGTGGACAAAAATCATTGGATGATTCAGACATCTGAAACAGACTGGATCAGACTTGTGATCCCCATAAAGGTAAAAGTCCTGTTTATTTTTGCATGTTCTGTAACATCTTCTGTAATAAAATACTACATATGATGCTAGAACACCTGTATCTCAAAACGGCTTTACAGGGTGTGTGGCTTAGCTTAATGAGATGTAAATGAGCCCTATTGTCTCTCCAGCCAGGGAAAGTGTTAACTTTTTTCTTTCTCAAATTTCTCAGCATTCTCTTTCTTGAATGCGTTACATTCAAATGGCCACAACTTCTCCAAATCTTATCAGATTTCCATGTGTAACACATTGTTGGAAAGCTTAGAAACTTTCAGAATCTGTGAATAACTCAAAATGCCTCAGATCCAACTTGTGTCACTACTTTCCGTGACTGGTCACAAATGTTCACGAGCTCAATGAGCAGAGGATACGCGAGGTGCGCGCTCCTCTCACACAGAAAAAGCATGCGCACACAGCACTGTTGTGTTTCAATCGGGTTTCAATAGCTTAAAATCAGTTGTTTAAAACTGCGTGCTTAAATACTTGTACAAATGTTACGTTTTCATGGCCACGCGCACAGCAAAGTGACGTGGGCGCGGAACCGAGACAATAGTCCAAAATCTCTACCGGTTGACAAATCACTAGACAGGAATCACTGAACTGATAATTCTCTTTAGCCAATCATCACTGCATCTTTATTACCATTTGAATGACACTGTTTTCATACAAATGTCATGGTTGAACTATAGTTACTGTGGTGATCATATTAAAATTTGTTGTTAAATTTGGTTACCTTAATTTTAATACAAATAAAAATGAAAAACAATTTTTACTATAGTTATCTTAGAGAATAATATTCTATTAAAAAAAATATATATATTAAGCCTATTTATAAGATTTATGTTTTTTATTGCTTGTAAAATTTCAATCTATTTGGATTACATACTTTTTACCTAAACAAACTAATAAACTTTATGTGATCAATATGGGTCAATTATATGAAACCAGTATGAATAAAATTTCTGTAGTAATATTATCAAACCCAATGTGTTTTAAATTATTAAGATACTGTAATTCTGTCAGATGTTGTTGTTTTGTTGAAAATGTTTCATTTTGGTTATCATTATGGTGAACAGTGTTTCCTTTGGTTGGGCTACTGACCTTGAATTTTATACCAACCGTTACTTTTTATGGGATTTATTCTATTAGATTATGTATTTTTTTTATGTTGTTTTTCTTCCCTGCAGCTGAATTGAACACCATTGCTCCTCTTATCTCCAACTTTTTCCTATGTTCTTATGCTCTTATCAACTTCAGCTGTTTCCACGCGTCTATTACCAACTCCCCTGGTGAGTATAAAAGAAAATTAATGTATAGGGGTGTCAACAATTCCTAGAGGACCAAAGACCTGCAGACTTTAGTTACAATCCTTACTGTAAAATTTTTTATCAATATGTCATATCAACATATGTTTTTATGTTGTGTTACAATACAAGTATATATACTGAATAAATGTATTGATTTATAACTATTAGGACATATTACATTTTAAAAGGACCTTTACTTGTATTTATTGGTAAATGTTGTACATTTTAGGATGGAGGCCATTGTTTCGGTATTACAGTCCCTGGATAGCTTTGTTTGGGGCTGTTATATCTGTCATACTCATGTTCTTGCTTACCTGGTGGGCAGCTCTCCTCACATTTGGTATAATCATCTTTTTGTTTGGCTATGTGGCCTACAAGAAACCAGGTAATCAACATTGTGTTGATCTATTAAGCCTTAAAATTACACAATCAGGATTGCTCTGAAACACTGGGTGTTCTTGTAATGATCACTGTATTTTTTTATCAAGAGGTAAACTGGGGTTCTTCTATCCAGGCAAGTACCTACAACATGGCGCTATCCTACACATTATCTCTTGCAGGAGTGGAAGACCATGTCAAAAATTATAGGTAATTTAGGAAATGGTTTAAGTTTTTGCAGATATGCACATTATGCTAATCTAATCTTCTTATATTCTTTCATTAGGCCTCAGTGTCTGGTTCTGACTGGTGCTCCAATTATGCGTCCAGCGTTGGTCGACTTTGTTGGATCTTTCACTAAGAATGTCAGTCTGATGATCTGTGGAGACATTCTATTGGTGAGGACAAACTGTTGTAACTCTTTACCCAACATTGACGAGTTATCGTATCGATTAAGAGAAAACGCTTCCCTGCCAATGATGAGTTTTTACGGCAATCCTTATTTACACTATTATCCACTAGGTGGGCTCTTATAAACCTTTTCTTACACATCTTATAAAACAGTAAAGCATCTATGGTTTTAAAAGCACTAAATACCCTATGTTTTTTATTATTACTCTGAATCTGATCTCTAATAAAAGTCCTGAACAAAAATGCAATCATCTCAGCTTTTTGTTCAAAATTTGGTGTTTTTAAAGTACATCAGTTCACCTCTTCAGGGCGAGTAGGGTAAGTTTTTTTTTTTTAATCTTAACAGAATATCTATCTTTTTGTCTCTTCTTCAAGGGGGATGAAAAATCTGTTATGTCCCAACATAATACAACGGTTATGGTAAAATGGCTCAATCAGAGGAAAGTTCGAGCCTTCTACACAGCCCTCAAGGCATCTAGTTTGAGAGAAGGAACACAGCATCTTTTGCAGGTTTTAATTTAAGTCAGGATTATATGATTGATGTTTAGTTGTTTCCCTTTCGAGGGAATTTCAATGTTGTGTCATAAAATTACACTTTTGTAACTAAGTAAAAGTGAAAAGTACTAGATTTTTATGTATGCTTTAGAATTTAGTGAAGTATGTTTTTCAAAGTAAACCACTGATAAAGTGATCAATTTAAAACTTTACACTTCTGCTGTCATGTGGTTGGAAGCAAAATACACACACTCCAGATGATAAAGGGTAAATTTACATATATAGGGATGCAATATATTCAATAGGTTTACCACTGCTTTCAGATTTAAATCAATCCATGTTTGTAATTGTAATTAAATTACACTGATTTAAGTTATTGCTAAATTAAAAATTAAACTTGTTTTCTTAGTTATACCTGAGGTAACTCTCTATTTGTCATTTAAAACATTATTTGTATACATATTACATATTGTAATTTCTCTTTAAAGACCTCTGGCTTGGGAAAGTTGAAGCCTAATATAGTTGTGATGGGTTTCAAAACAAACTGGCAAGAAGCAACGCCTCATGGCATAGATGACTATATCAATACCATATAGTAAGTGAAAACCCCTCAAACATCTTAAATATCAATTAGACATTAAGCCATACAAATTCAGCTAATATGATCTGTTAATTTGTGGTCTTAGTGATTCTTTTGACTCAAATCATGGAGTCTGTGTTCTTCGCATGATGGGCGGCCTGGACATTAGCGATGAATTACAGACTGAGGGTATGTCATTTTTGTGTATATTTTGTGTATTTGTATTGGCTTTTGGGATTGCTACTTTAATATTGTATTATTGTTAGAAATATATTATTATTTTCAAGGATATTATTATTCAAGGAAAGAAAGTGTTTCAGGAAACACAAAGCCAGGTCCAGCTGCACAGCTGCAATCATAAACCAAATAAACAGGGGATAATGGAACTTACCATAAATGGAAAGAACGTAAATAACAATGCCACTATAGCTAATGAATTAAATTCGTATTGTGTGCAATCAGTAGAAGAAGTAACACAACTATTATTCAATTGGTTTGACTTCTGCAGACTCTTTTAATATTAAAGAAGTACCGGGGACAAAAAATTTGGAAAATATTAATAAATTGCCAAATGCCAAATCAAATGATCTCTATATGATTAATAGTTGCTTTTTAAAAAAATATATAACTGTGTTAGTTAAACCACTTACACATCTTGTTAATCTTTCTATAAGAACTGGTACATTTCCTTTAGGATGAAAAAAGCAGTAATTGTGCCAGTATTTAAATCAGGAAGTCAGGATTCAATGTGTAATTATCGTCCCATATCTATTTTACCCATTTTATCAAAAGTAATTGAGAAAGTTGTAGCAGCACAATTGGTTGATTACTTGGAAGCCAATCAGTTCCTCCACCCACAGAAGTTTGGTTTTAGAGCAGGCTATTCAACTGAAATCGCAAACTGCTGTTTTGTTGAAAATGTGAAAAAATCCCTGGACAGAGGTGATGTGGTGGGAGCTGTTTTCCTTGACCTTAAAAAGGCTTTTGATACAATCAACCATATCTTACTTTTAACTAAAATGTCATCTTTTAATTTTTCTACTGAGGCAGTACATTGGATTGCATCCTATCTTCAGGCTAGAGTACAGTGTGTTAAAGTTGACCATGAAAAATCCTCATTCTTGAACATCAAAAAGGGCATTCCCCTAGGGCTCCATACTTTGTCCATTGCTGTTCAGTCTTTTTATTAATGATCTACCGTTAAACTGTTCAGGTGCTAGCTTCCAGCTCTATGCAGATGATGCAGTTCTTAATACTCCCGCTAAGTCACCAGAGTTGGCTGCTGATGTACTCTCTGCGTGTATGGCTGATGTTGGACAGTGGCTCAATCAAAATCAATTGGTGCTAAATTTTTCAAAGACAGTCTCTATGTGTTTCTCTATTAAGAAACTTGATCTAAATAAAAGATTTAAAATTACTTTACAAAATTTAATTAGCGCTGTCTCACCGTCACATTGTCCACTACGTGAGCACGAGATGTCCCGACTGCATGGAATACAGCAGCAAATAGCATAAAATACGCATCCATTAGATAACTGCAGAACAGTGTAAATAATCAAAAAATAACTCTCTGTGGTCATTAAAATCCCAGGATGTCTTTCGAAAAAGAGTAGGGGTGTGCCCGGCATCCTGGCTAAACTTGCCCATTGGCCTACTAATCATCCCCTCATACTAATTGGCTATATTACTTGGTCTCCTCTCCACTAATAAGCTGGTGTGTGGTGAGCGTTCTGGCGCAATATGGCTGCCGTCGCATCATCCAGGTGAATGCTGCACATTGGGGAGATTCCCCCATTCATATGTAAAGCGCTTTGAGTGCTGCAGAAAAGCGCTATATAAATGTAATGAATTATTATTATTATTATAATAAAATATTTTCCTTAATAAGTGTGCATTTTTTCATCAAATGTCAAAGTGTGGAAATACAGCCATTAAGCTTCCGGATAATTGTTTTTCTCTGTTATCGTTATCATAGTCCTAATTATGGTGCAAATCTGTCTGGTAAAAGTAAATTACTTTTTATGTTTTTAAATTTAAATGATTTGTTTTTATATGTATGCTCTTTGTAGAGCAGAGGAGAACGCTCATGCTGCTGGAGAACAGTACACGTATATCAGACACGTGCACGAAAGGAGCAGAAAACACATATCTATTTTAAGATACCTCTCATTTATGCTGAGATTTTGGCAAGGTGTACGATATAATTGCTGTAAAAATATGTAAATGCTGCTGTGACTCCAGTGTGTAATGCTGGCGGATTACGACAATGGCTTGCGTTTATTGCATTCATTTAGCTTACGAGCTAGCAATTGGATGCCAGTCTTATTAATATGCGGATCAGCATTCAGGAGGTGTTTTGCATTGATTTATGGTTAAAAATGGGCGTGTAAAGGGGGGGATATGGGCAGATTCACATACACATATTTGCAGGTGATCTGTGATTTATAAAAGGAACACTGTGTGCTGGTGTGCGTTGGTTTTATAAATCTGAATGTTTTTGCTGTACGCTATTTCTGGCTTTTGTGCATACTTTTAGTACTTAGTTTGCAGCACTTTGACCTCAGGTGCAGTAATATTGACAGAAGTTTGAGCGAGAGGGGGAGTTGTCACGAGTGATGATTTTACTACGTGCCAAGGTTGAAGTGCTGCAAGCTAAGTGCTCTTCTGCCATACAGTATAGTTCTCATTTTTATCTGCCTAAAAAAATCACGTTTTATTTTGTGACACCATACTTACTCGTGTAACCACTCATTTAACTCTTTCGCCGCCATTGACGAGTTATCTCGTCAATTAAGAGAACGAGAAACAAAACACGAGAATAAAACAACGGTCAGGTAACACAGGAACATCCAATACAAGAAACAGGAACAGACATGAAAGTAGCGACAATGACAATGATCCAGTGGTGAGCAAACAGAAAACAGGAGTATATATACACAAAGACTTAATGACAAACAGGTGTGATGAGGCAGGTAATTAATCAATGTATGTCAGGGTGACAACAATCAGTACAGAGACAAGACATGACACGGATTAACCGTGACATTACCCCCCCTTTAAGGAGTGGCTCCCAGACACTCCAACATAAGTAAACACAAGTCTGGGAGGGAGAATCTGGGGGAAGGACGGAGGGCTTGGCGATGAAGGTGGAGCCGGCGGAAGCCGGGGCGAAGCCGGCAGGGCAGGGAGTCCCTCCCACTGAGTCGCCCTCCCAGACTTTGTTTTGTTGTGTCTGGAAGCCACTTTTTAAGGGGGGGGGGGGTAATGTCACGGTTGATCCGTGTCATGTCTTGTTTCTGTTCTGATTGTCGTCACCTGGACTCTTGTTAATTAATTACCTGCCTCATCACACCTGTGTATCCAAATCTATCCACTGTTTAAATGTTTTGTTTTTTCCATACATGTTAAAATGAATGTCGAAATTTTCTATTGTTAATTGTGGTTGTCCAGTGTTTGTCACAAGATGGCGCCAAACGGTAATCTTTGTTGGCGCGGAGGGATTTTAAACATACAAGTAGTACCGGCTATGCGTTATTACTTTGGAGCAGTTATTATTTGAAAAGAACGAACCTGCAAATGTCTCAACTGACCAATCAGAATCAAGCATTCCAGAGAGCCGTGTAATAAATGCTGTATAACCACCACTTCCTTGTTTGTCCACTCATGTTGCAATAGTTCCTACAACCGGAAACAGAGGATAGCGCAGCTGTGGAGTCAATAAACGTGGGGGACAATTACAAGGGAGACAAGGGATGAGCCTTTATTTATTATTTTAAATAATAATAACACATCCTTTGGAACTTTTGGGATAATTTTAATACACAATTTCTGTTAATGTTTCTAGTGTAGCGTTAGTGTAGTGATCCCCAACAGTGCTGTATGTATGAAAAGTCCAACTAATGCTTTCACTGGTATCTGACAGTAAACCTGACTTTTGAGATGGGTGAAGCCATTGAAGCTGAACAGCAAAATTCATATGCCACCTCAGGTAAGTAAACTGAATAGATCAGTTCTTAACTCCTGCATCTTTTCTTAGTACTTTGTCCTGTTTGAATTCTGTAACGTGTCACTTGATTGTTCCCTCTTCTAATTCTGTACTTTTAGACATTTATGACACAAAAAATACTGCAAACGAACAGATCAAAACAGTGTTCCAAACCATACAGGGAAAGAATAATATTGATGTGTACTGGATCTCTGATGATGGAGGTCAGACATGAACTGTAATCATTACATGAAATTTCACAATCTTTGATTTGATCTACGACTTTATGATATGAATGATTTGACAACTTTATAGTCAACTCTTTTTTTTCTCTCTCAGGTTTAACTCTTTTAGTACCCTACCTGTTGACAAGAAGGAAACGCTGGAGACAAAGCAAAGTCAGAGTGTTCATTATTGGAAAACAGCAAACAATGGAAGAAGATCGCAAAGAGTGAGTTCACATTTAAGAGACAGTGAACTGAAAAAAGTTAATTATTAGTTGGATAAAAAACACTTGAGTGAAGTAAATTTAAAGTAACATAAAATCATTAGTGTTATCTGATTGCTCTAGATCATTAAAATTACTGCTAGATTCAAGAATTAGAATGAACTTTAAAGGAATAGTTCACCCAAAAATAAATTTTTTGTCATTTAATCATCTTCATGTTGTTATAAACCTGTATGAGTTTCTTATTCTATTGAACACAAAAAAACATATTTTGAGAAATAATGGCAACTACTAGGGGTGTGACGGATCACAAAACTCACGATCAGATCATATTACGTTTTTTGTGGCACGGATCGGATAATTTTTCAGATCATCAAAAAAGTGGCGGGAAAAATCTAATAACAATAAAAAAATTTAAGAATGCTTAGGTTACTCACGTAACCCCGGTTCCCTGAAATAACGGGAACGAAGCATTGCGTCAGTTAGCTGACGCTATGGGGGAAACTCCTGTTTACTCCGTGACTGAAGCCTATTGGTTAACGTCTGTACAAAGTACAGACCAATGACATTTGAACCCGCGCGCGGGATGCACACGTCCTTATATAAGCGCGGTTCAATCGTCAGGAGCTCATTATTATTCGACTAAAGTGCGCAGCCGAATAACACTCGCTGCATAGACGTTTGTAGCATGGCAAGAGACGCAATGCTTCGTTCCCGTTATTTCAGGGAACCGGGGTTACGTGAGTAACCTAAGCGTTCCCTTTCAATACGGTTCACTTCGCATTGCGTCAGTTAGCTGACGCTATGGGGGAACGTAATCCCATCACGCCGTGCATACACAACGTACTGAAGTGCCTTACCGGAGAGAAACTACGTGTGGCCCTATACCCGGCATATTCACAGGTTAAAAGCAAATGTGTAGGCACCATATAAAATGTTGACGCGCACACGGTGGGGTTTTAAACGCACCGGGGGCACATAACATAGCACAAGACGGCGAGGTACCGAGCGCGCCGCGGGTGTGCAGGATAAGTAAATTCAGAGTCACGTTGGTGAGCTCGCTGAGTGCACCGTGGTGTACACATAAAATGCATGAGCGTGCATGATTGAGCCGAGAGAACCTGCGCTTGTAGGGCAGGGACGTCTAAGCTCTACAATCTGACAACGTAGACGGCGAAGACCTGCCGGCCGCGTAGCAGATATCAAATATAGATATACGTAGTGAGTGATCTGCGAAGCTCACGAACGGCCGATCTGACTATAATATGTGGCAGAACGGTTCGTAGCGTGGGATTATACAGATATCACAATAGTGTGAACCCAGGTGCGCCCTCGAGCGCATCGGGATGCATATAAGAAGTATTGTAGTGCACAGATTGGTGAGCTTTCCAAGCGCGCCGTAAATGTGTATTGACTATAAATTGCACGGGCACAGGTGAACGCTTGAATACATCGTGAATCAGAGTGTTATAATGCACAGGCCGGCAAGATTCTCGAGCGCGCCGTCATGTGTTCTGATAATAAAGTGTGCGCACACGGGTGAACCCTTCAGTGCACCGTGAAGGCATATAGATAAATCAGTGCACAGAACGCGCCGTGAATGTGTACAGATATGATTGATGAATGTAACGAGAAATGACAGGCTTATGAATAAAGTGAATGGCCAGCCGTAAAAGCATGGTTCGCCGTTACCGCCGCCGTCCGCATCTGAGAGATGACAGGCTTGTGAATTAAATGAATGGTCGGTCGTAAAAGCGTGGTTCGCGGTTATCACGGCCACATAGATATAGGTAGGGGAGAGAGCCGCCGTGCACGAGCATCTGTAGTGAGGAGAAAAGTGTTCCACCCACGATTTGCGGGGGTTTATACTTTTCAATGTCACTAGACAGAATGGATCAGACTTTGCATAAGGACGCCTCGCGAAAGGGGTCCTAGCAGCTCGTGTCAGCGTGTCATAAGGCACGTAATGTAGGTCGTGTCCCACGGATGCCATCTCCGCACGCCTATCGTAATGGGTTAATATTTCTGCATCTTGGTAGTTTTTGCATGAGATGCGTATCACTCTGATTGAACATAGCTTTTAAAGCAATGCAATGAGTTTATAAAGGAGATGACTCGTCAGCTTGTACAGGGGGCGAGATCTCAGTCTGGTTCGGTAAATAATGAAACCACCGTAGTTTGCCCGACCGCATTATCACAATAACACGGTCGAGAGTGCTGCAGTGCTAAATCATCCCCTTAATGTACCATATTTACAGTTCAAGGTGATTGATATGAGACAAACGGGCGTTCCACGCGCCGAAGGCTGATTGCCGTCGTAAAGCGTGTTCAACCCATAGCAGATGCTGGCGATCTCGTAATGGTAGCACTAGGGCTGCACGATAAATCGCATGTGTTTGTCACGCGCATCACGTCAGTAATGGCGGTTCCTTGATTAGTATTAAATCGCCATCAGCTGTTTTCAGATGGAGCAGCTTTAACTGCACATAGCCGTAGTTCCCTGACAATCGGGGCAATTTCGCATTAATTATCGCAGACGTATCGCCTGCGATATGTATGCGATATGGCCCAAATTGTCAGGGAACTACGGCTCTGTGCAGTTAATGTCGCGCCATCTGAAAACAGCTGATGGCGATTTAATACTAATCAAGGAACCGGCATTACTGACGTGATGCGCGTGGTATCGCATGTGATTTATCGTGCATCCCTAGGTAGCACTTTATGCAGCCGTGTATAACTCAAGCATAAGCTTCCCGGCCGTCAGCTCGGAGCGGGACCTTTGCTTAGTCAAACTGAAGTGGACTTATGAACAGAATGCCACGACATCAGCTTTCTGAGGCTCGTTAGAGGGGTACGTGAGCCCGTCTTGAAACGAGATGCCGCGCGTCTGACTGTGCGCGCGCTTTGAGCTTTGAAACTTATTGTGGCGGGTAGCAAGCTCACTTGAGGTTGATATTACCCTTAATATCTCCGAGTATTGGAGCGGAGGTGTGAGCGTCTTCGGATCCGCTAATATAAATCAGCTATATGGCCGAAAAACGTCATAAACCGCTTGGCTGTAAGCCTTTGAGTGGCCGTCCGGAGAGGGCGCGTTTCAAACGCTTGGAGCCATGCAAAAGTCTGAGGCTGTCGTCTCTCTAGGAAGAGAGAATAACAGCCGTAAGACCGTGCTCGTTTGCGCCATCAGCATCGTAGCGGAGAAACTGAGGTGGGCTGCAAGCGAATTTGGCAGAAAGGTGTTAGAGACACCGTACAGTCGTGGTGTGTCAATACACAGTATATGGCCAAACCGGGGTTTTTTCGGCAGCGTCGATAGAATTATGGACAGCGGGCCGTGTGTGCGTATTACTGATTGCTTGTCAGTAAGGCGATAAAGTGTTTAGAGACACCGTACAACCGTGGGTGTCAATACACAGTATAGTAAGCACGGAAATTACTCTTTTTAGAGGAATTCAATACCGTTTGCCACTATAGTGAGGTCGCATAACCGACAGTATTACACAGTATGTTTGGATAAACAGCACACAGAAAACATTTCAGGGCAGTCCAGCCGAGGCGCGACTTAACCCCTTTTCTCCCAGACAGTTTCGTTCTCTGTTGATGCAGCTGTGCTCGCAGAGCAGAGCAGTATGTCTAGGTGGTTTAATGTCAGACTGAACCCATCGCAGAGAGGAAGTCTGGCGTGAGGCCCGCGGTTTTGCCGTTTATTAAGAGGGCAGAAAACCGGGTATATAAGATTGTACCAATATTCAGCGCACTAATATAGGACGGGACTGAATAAAGGGAGGTATTCGGCCTCAGTATATTATAAACAAATTCGTTCTGCCTCTGATTCCGTCTAAACCAGAGAGAAATGACCGGGCAGACGAATAGTGAGCTCTCCGAAGTGAGACAGGCTCAGGCCAGTAAAGCTCTATAATAAGTGTTTTAGCGCTCCAATAGAGGCGTGTCCGCCTTATCGAGCAGACGAATGAGATCGTGCCGCTCCAGAAGGGGAGGGGCATGAAGCTCTGTATAGATGAATAGTGAGCCGGTAGCTCTTATAATGAGTGTTCTTGGTGCTCCAATAGCGGCGAATCCGCCCTATCGAGCAGACGAATGAGATCGCGCCGCTCCAGGAGGGGAGGGGCATGAAGCTCTGTAATCGTTGAACACTAGACAGCTGCATTTAGAGGCAGGGAGCCGTAATACCGCATGCTAACTAAGCCGTTAAGAGACCTCACCACTGTGGGGAAAGGAGCGAGGGACTCCGCGAGCGTGGAGCATGAGTGGCTGTGCTATGACAGAGAACAGGGGCAGATCGCCCGTGTTTGCTTGTCGTATGCATCTATCCAGTTCTACGGTTCCCTGCTTGTTCATCTCAACAAGAGAGGAACGGCAAAGGGGAGCAGCAACACAGACAGAACAGCCATGCGTCGTATGAACGGTATCACCTGATGCACTCGGGGGATTAATATATGTGCCAGAGATCTCGCCACTGAATGTGAGAGGAGCGAAGGGACTCTGTAAGCATGAACGGTTGCGGTGTGACAGAACACAGGGGGGGTTAGTCCGTGTGTGCTTGTCTATGCATCCATCTAGTCTCATGGCTCGCCGTGTGTTCATCCCGGCGAGAGAGGAACAGCAGGGGGAGCACGAAACATGGATAAGACAACCAAAGCATATAAGCGCGGTCCCGGCGTGGGAGGTGCCAGACCGGTAACGCGCTCAGAGGAAATTCATAGCAGAGAGGCTCACCGAGACGCTGTGCTGGACGCTATTACAACAGCGCCTGCTCTTTTAGCTTATAGCTTTATATTAAAAATATTGATCTTACCGGGCGGCCGCAGGGGAGACCTCGTCAAGCATGTGTCCGCTGCACAGGGCTCGTACCACGGCAAGCGAAGGCTATCTTCGGGTCTCGGGCGGAAAGCGGCAGGGGAAGACGCTAGACCTGGACTCTGCTATCTTCGGTTCTCAGCCGGAAAACGGCAGGGGAAGACGCTAGGCCTGGACTACGCTGCAGGGCTTTTTTCGACGGCGAGGTAAGGCTTCTTCTTCTTCTTCGGAGCAGCGAGAGGTTCGCGCTGAAGGAGAAAATAATGAGCTCCTGACGATTGAATCGAGCTTATATAAGGACGTGTGCATCCCGCGCACGGGTTCAAACGTCATTGGTCTGTACTTTGTACAAACGTTAACCAATAGGCTTCAGACACGGAGTAAACAGGAGTTTCCCCCATAGTGTCAGCTAACTGATGCAATGCGAAGTGAACCGTATTGAAAGGGAACAGAGGATTATATGTGTGCCTGCTTTTTGAAACATGTCTCTTTGTGTATGCACCTTTGAGTTTACTTAGAGACAATAGATTTTCCCCCATCTAGTAGTGAAATTGTATTTTGCATTCAAACGAATAGTGCTCTCTAGCACCTCGCTTTTCCAAATGTTGCAACTACGTTAGCGGCTATGTAATCACTGATTTCCGTGTCCGTTTCAGCTGGTTCATGTGTTCTGAACGAAAACGCGTTGCAGTAGGCCAGTGCTTTTGGTAAATAAAGAGAAGAAAGTATGAGACACATTAGCATAACTCTCTCTAAAATTTGCATATCAAGAGTTCTTTGAACGTCATAGGGATGATCACGTCTGATTGTAGTTGGACCGGACACATTCAACCACATGTGTGTCTGTGCGTACAGAAAACTGCTCACTTTAGCGCCTTTTTGTGCTTAAATAGCTTAAACACGTGCAAATAATAAACTTTCCCTATTTAAATTTGTGTATTAATCCGCAAATCGCATGCAAGCCGAAGTGTGGGTCGTGATCCGTACGGATCAGCTGTGATCCGGTACACCAGTAGTAACATTTGCTATTATGATGTAGGGAGACTTTAAAAAACTCATACAGGTAGAACCACATGAGGTTAGTAAATTATGACATTTTCAGGCTTTTTAAAGGGTACTGCCCCAGTGACATATCATACCTGTCAACCCTCCCGTTGTTGCCGGGATTCTCCCGTATTTTACCATTCTTTTCCACTCTTATCCCGTTTAAATACTTTCCCATATTTCTCCCGTACTTTAACTCTATCTATAAAAAAATGCCTCTGGACGTATTTCATGTTTGTTACATTCACCTCCGGTAAAGCAGGGGGCAGTATCTCTGTAACACATCACTCAAACTACACCCGCAAATGAAACAAGAACAAAAGCTATCCGAGGATAGGTGGAGGAAGACGAGCTGTGCGAAAAGCTAACGCGCATTTAGCCTACATTTCTGCCTGCATACACAAACTCTTGGATGTGCTGGCTTATGCGTGTGTGCATTTCTTTGCGTGTAAGAAAACACTGCTGTTTGTGCTTTAATACTTAACTCAGAAGATGTTAAGGAATGCAACATCTGTGACCTATGTGTATAACAAGTCACTTGCAGATGTAAGAGAGCCATACGAACAATGATACAAGGTATATACTGCAAAAAAACTGTATTTTTGTCAATGATCTAAGAAAATAAGTCTAGTTTTTAGACAAAAATATAAAATTTCAGTGAATTTAAACAAGCAAATAATCTGCCATTGGGGTATAAAAATTGTAAAAAGTTTCTTCACAGTTTTTTTGCTTGCTTTAAAGAGTAACTAAACCCTAAACCAACTTTTTTTAGTTAATGATCTGTAAGAATGATGCTTTATTAGTGCTGTTCATTGATTTTAGTAAGTTTTTTGACATTTAGATATAAAGTGTTTCAATACTGCAATATATGGTGTAAAAACGTCTGAGTGCTGCCCTCTTCAGGTTGAACGGTGGCTATTGCAGTTGAATTTTCCTATTGGATGTTGGGTCCAAAAAAATGACTCGTGACGTAAGCAGTTTCAAGCTCACCACGCCCTTGTTACGATCTCACCACACACTTGGTATGAGCTTAGTTCGTCCCCTCTATCTCCGTTGGGATCTGCCCACTTTTCTTGCATTTTTCAAATATTGCCAGTGGGTGGAGTCAGGCTCTGACCAGGGGTTTAGTTACTCTTTAAGCACAAATTCACTTAAATGCGTCATTTTTTGCAGTGTACCCATCCATTCCCTTGCATAGTAATGGGGGAGGGGGGGTTAGGTTCGGGAAATTTCCCTTATATTCAAATCACAATTTGTTGTGAGATATGTGACATGTGCTGATCACTTTTTGATCATTTTTTCTTGACAGCGTAGGTGACTTCTGGCCAAAATCCACAAAAAGTCAATTAGTCTTGTTGTATATTGTTATATACATGTGCAACAATGTCACTTTACTTTCTGGAGAGACATTTTGGTTTATATATAATACTGAGTGAATATATAAAACTTTTTTTGTAGAATGATGAATATGCTTCAGCGTTTCCGTTTGGATGTTCATGATGTCATCGTTATGACAGACAGCGAACAACCGCCACTTGCCAAAAAGTAAGTCACTTAAAAAATTCTAAACTTGGAACACTACATTATTTTTAGGGAATTAAATTTTTTTTTTTTTTTTTGACACTACTACACTTTAAAATGGATGTGTTAAAAACAACTGGAACAACACCAAACTACACATATCTCTGTGTTATTTTCGGAACAACAAAAGATTACTTTGAACACAAATTGTGTTATCACTTTAATTTATTTTAACACAAAATGACACATAATTTGTTAAATAGCAAAAATGTGTAAACTTTTTTTGTTAAAATGAACACATGCTTTTACAGAGTGTACTTGTGTTGAGGAAAGACATTCTTTCCTGTTGCCACAAGTTTAAATAAAGAGACCTGTATGACCACTAGTAATGGGAATTCATTGGGAATGTATTGTCATGTTGTGTCACACAGAATGAAACATTCAAATGAAGTAATATGTGTAAATGCTAACAGGCAACGATACACTTAGCTCACAAGACAATATCATGCATGAGATTGGAACTACATAAATAAAATTAGATTTTAACACTATAAGAAATCTTTAATAAGTAAATATATGACAGGACAATTTGCGTCTGTCTGTTTATTTATATTATTAAACAGTAGTCAATTCCTATATACTATAGTATTAGGAATATAGTATCCTATGCACAGATAGCACAGGTGTTTGTGATGTTGTGTGTGGATCGTCATTTTAAAATAAGTATTTGGTGCATCAAGTGAAACTGTGCATCGCACATCGTCAAAATATATGCCTGCTGAAGACACTCTGAAAGAGTTTATAATAAAAGAGACGCTCACATTCAAAAGTTACTAGCAAGACACTCTCTTAACACTCATAGAAGAACAAATATAAAATGTCTTGCTGTAAGAAGTGGCTATTTTTATATTTATAATATCATGTTACTGCATGTTGCTATAAATTCTGAATTATAAAGCAATCTTTATAATATGAGTCATTAAAAATTGAGTCAAGAAATTAAAAAACAGGAGCCACCCCTCAGGTCTGCCAAGACATTTATTTTCATTGTTTTGGTAAATGCAGAAAAATTGAAGAAACCTTATTGTATGAAGCATTTTGGATCAATTGTGTATAACCATTATATTTAATGAAAAATGTTAAATAAACAAATAATCGTTTTTTAATTAACTCAAATATTTGATATTACTAAAAATGCCGATCCTTATATGCATTCACAATCTTTAAAAGTTGAAGAAACAAAAAAGTAATGCACTGGTAAGTACGTCACATTTCAATAAAATCATTAATTTCAGTGTTTTTTGTTATGAATTAACTTTTAAGTAATAGTATATAAGTTTAGTTTTTATCATTTACAGTAACAATCACAAATTATATGTCATTTGTTGTTGTTGTTTTTTTGTGGTTATAACTACTTTGACGCGCTAAATCTCAAAATTAAATATGATCGCTGAACTGCTCCCGGGGCTTCCCAAGCAGGATCACATTTGTAATTTTGGTAACCCTTTACAATAGGGTTCATTATTTAATATATTAACTAACATGAACAAACCATGAGCAGTGCATATGTTACAGTCTTTATTAATCTTTGTTAATGTCAGTTAATAGAAATAAATCTTTTAATTGCTTGTTCATTGTTCAACGTTAACAAGATTTTAATGAAGTATTAGTAATTGTTGAAATTAACATTAACAAATGTTAATAAATGCTGTATAAGTGCAGTTCATGATGACCTGATGAATAAAAAAATAGTAATTTAATCCTATTAAATTGTTTAAAAGGAATTTTATTGGTTATAATGGAAACTTTAATGGTCTCTGTGGGTCATTTCTGGTATGTGTTGGGTTCTATTGGTGAGCGTGAGACCATTAAAACACATTACAAAAAAAGCGTTGTTGTGGTTTTAATGGTAAAAGCTAATAGTATCTTAAAGTAAACCAACAGAATTTCTGTGATGGTTTCTATTGGGGTTTTTTTCAGCAGGGGATGTAATATGGCAATATGTAATAGGCCTATGTCATGTCCACAATGAAACAAAGTTAATCGAACATGTCCCTTCCCAGTCACTGTACTTTAAATCCAAATGCTGAAAAGTTAAGATAAAAGCATTTTCATTCTCTGTAGCACAAGGCGCTTTGAGGACCTTATCACCCCCTTCACTGTAAATGAAAGACAGCTTGATGAGAGGACAGTACAACAGCAAAGGAAGGCGTGTCCATGGAAAGTTACAGACAAAGAGATAGAAGCTCTTAAACTCAAGGTGTGTGCGGGTGTATGTGTACATGGTAATTATCACGTTGTGGGGACAATTGGTCAAGAGACAAGATAGGAATACCAGTAAATCTTTGACCTTGTCGGGACATTTTGAGGTCCCCATTAGGAAAAACGCTTTAAACAGAATAATGTTTATTGAAAATCTAATGTACAATACAGTTTTCAATAATGGTTGGGGTTAGGGTTTGGGTTAGGGGAAGGGAATAGAATATACAGTTTGTACAGTATAAAAACCATTATGTCTATGGAATGTCCCCACAAAACGTGGAAACCAGAATGTGTGTGTGTACCATTAAACTTAACGTGGCAGAAGCTGTAATTTTTCCATCCTTCTTTGATAGTCGGAAAGAAAAGTGAGGCTAAATGAGATCATCAGGAAGAATTCTAAGAATGCTGCGCTGGTTCTAGTGTGAGTATTGACTGTAACACCGTAATCATTATCGGGGGAATTTTTTTTAAAACATGAACAGTTAATGTGTTATTCCTACACAAACAAAGCAAAATCTGGTACTGTTTGAGGTTAATAAATAATTAACATTTGAAATGTAAGAATTGAAATATGAAAGTAAACATGGCTGTTAATGATTAATAAATATGTTTGTTTGACAGGTCTCTCCCTGTTCCCCAGGCCGATTGTCCTAGTTCTCTTTATATGGCCTGGTTGGACACACTAAGCTGCGGTCTACACTGTCCAGTCCTTCTCATAAGAGGAAACCAGCAAAACGTCATGACATTTTACTGCCAATAAATGTCAACACCCCTAGACACTATCGCACACATATTCATTTACCTCTTGAACGTCATTGAATTTGATATAGAATATTGTTAGCTGTCTCTTTAGATAAAACGTGATCAATCAAGCCTAGTGCCATTTGCCGCCAAATGCTCTGAGCCTTTCTCAGAACTGAAATAAAGGGATAGTTCACAAAAAAAAGAAAAAAATTCTCTCTTCATTTACTCATTTTTATGTTGTTCTAAACTTGTATAAAATTCTTTGTTCCGATGAACATGAAGAAAGCTATTTTGAGTAATGTTTGAAACCATGCTGTTCATAAGTCCCATTCGCCTCCATAGTTTTCTTTTTCCTACTATGGAAGTGAATGGGGCTCATAGTTGGTTTGCTTACAGACATTACTCAAAATATATTTGTGTTAATCAGAACAAAGAGATTTATACAGGTTTGTAACAACAAGAAATTTCATTTTTGGGTGAACTATCCCTTTATCTTTTCTGTGCCAGTTTTATGACTTTTCAAGGTTAATGCTTTTGGATGTGCAAGGAAGATGCAGACGTATGGTTGAGTTCAGGGACGGACATCTGTTTAGATAATGGGGAGGGAAGTGTTTAAAACAGGGCTCCAGACTGCCACCAAATGGTGACATTTTGCCACCAAAATTTGAGAGTGTGCCACTGAATTTTATATCCAGTCGCACATGTGCGACAAGTAAATTTGACCTTTTTTTCTGTTGTGACACTGAATTTGAAACAGCACATTATACTTTCTGCATCTACCATATGTATTAGTAATACAGAGGAAATTTGTAGAAAGTGATTATTTGGTTAGCATGTTGATTTACATTGTGCTCCTAAATTTTGGTTGCGCCCCTAAAATTTTCAGTTGGGGGACACTGTGCTCCTTGTAAAAAAAGTTAGTCTGGAGCCCTGTAAAAGCAATAAAACAACACACATTACATGTTAGAATTGCTGTTTAACAGATTTGTTCGTACATAATCTTTTTAGACATGCACTTTAAGGTCTTAAAAGTGATTGAACCCAGATGATTGCTGCTTGCAGCTATATTTATTTCTGCAATTCCATTTGGTGCCGATAGAGGTGCAGAGATAACACACTTTCCCCTAACCAATTGGTGTCAAGAGGATTTTTACTAGATACAGTGGTGTGAAAAAGAGTTGTCCCCCTCCAAATTTCTTACTAAAGTTTGACAAATATTAAAAAAACATATTTCAGATAATCAAACAAATGATTATTATTCAAAGCTAAAACTCAACTGAACACAACATTCAGTTTTTAAATGGTTTTATGATTAAGGAAAAACAAAGTTCAAAACAATATGGCCCTGTGTGAAAAAGTGTTTACCTCAAGAGCACAGCGATTCATCCAAGAGGTCACAAAAGGCCCCACAACAACATCCAAATAACTGCAGGCCTCACTTGCCTCAGTTATGGTCAGAGTGCATGACTCCACCATAAGAAAGAGACTGGGCAAAAATGGCCTGCCTGGCAGAGTTCCAAGATGAAAACTGCTAAAAAAACATCTTGATGATCTCCCTGACTTTTGGGAAAATACTCTATGGACTGACGAGACGTGTGTGTCCCATTACTTCTGGCGTAAAAGTAACACCAGATTTCAGAAAAAGTGGAGTCATGAACACTGACCTGGGGCCTCATTAATTAAATGATGCGTAGAAGCCATCCTACATTAGCCTGGCTCCGCCCTCCTACGTGCTTCCGCTTAATTTTCATTTCACTTCAGTACTACGTCTGGGACTGCTGTGTATAGTTTCATTTTCTCCTGCAAAAATCTGCATGTCCAATCAGCGAACAGAGGGGTGTGGCTAAGAATGATGACATTGAGGTTGTGCATCAGTTTGAGTTGTAGTTCAGTAATGGCAGCAGAGAAAGATGTGAGAAAAGCTATTCGGTCCGTTGTTGCAAAACTGCAGAATATACAGAAGTTAAAGCTGGAGCAAGAACCAGGTTTGCTAAGTTTTGTTGGTCTGATTAGTGTTTCCGGACGGTTTCGGCGCATGATATACGTCACGACCACACGTAAGCGATCGCCTATGGCAGATCCTAAGTGACTCTGGGCAGATCCAATAGTTTTAAACTTCAAAAGAGGACCCTCCTTAACGGAAGTAACGCTTTGCAATGGAGCTTGGCCAGACTCTAAATAAATACACTTTATAAATGAGGCCCCAGATGTAGAAAATCCTTTCTGATATAACTCTCATTTAAGCATGAGCTCTGTCGCATTCCTTCTCCGCAGTTTGAGCTTTTACTGATTTAACAAGAGATGATTCCCCAGGTGTAAGGACATAATACATTTACATGATGTTCCCAGATGATTATTGTTTAAAACTTTACAATCAACCCCACCATCTAGATGACACTTTTAAACTCTAAGCAACTGATAAACAAGCTACAAACAGTTCCCCATCCGGAGCACAGATATGCAATGAAATGGCCGGGTTCTCTTCTTTCTTTTAACAGGCATAATCATGCAAAGACTGAATAATTTAAAAAAAAAAGTTTTTTTTTTAAATCAGCATAAGCTTACCATTATGGATCGGGTAAAATGGAATACGTTTTTTTTTCTTTATTAATGATTTTTGTTTATTTTTAATTGAAAAATAGTATGGACTGCAGCTTATTAAAAGTCTGTTGTTTTTTTTGTTAAAGAGGGCAACACTCACCAAGAGCACACACTAAGATTCATTTTTGTGTTTATTTGAAAATGATTACATTCTACAGTATGTTATGATCACTCATTTTACATTCTTCTTTGTTATGCTTGGTTTTTATGTTAACAATTAATAAAAATTGACATTATTAATTGCATTCAACTGTAATTTTCACTTTGAAAACAGATCAACAACACATTTGTAATTCATAAACATAACAGTATTAATATGCAGTAAAATTGTAACATTTTCTAAATAATGTATTTTTGATTAATAAAATCAAGGTAAAAAAGAGTTAAATAAATATAAACATTTCATATAATTTGCATGAAAACGTGCAGAACAGCAAGTAAATTCTACCCTGAAATCAGAATCCCGAAATTAAGGAGTATTCCTCCACCAGAGTTTGCAATATATTTTATATTATGTACCTTCCAATAATCACATGGTCTGTGGGGGACTATATACCCTGTTCGAATGGTGTTTGAACAACTAAGCCAGATCTGCTATTTACCTTAACTGGTAAATGAACATAACTTTATCAAGCTATATATATATATATATATATATATATATATATATATGTGTGTGTGTGTATATATATATATATATGTTTGTGAAATGTTTCTCTTGAACTTACAAACCTTTTGTATATGCTTAAATTGTTTGTGTATTTCATTGCAAAATAAAACTTTTATTTAATAAAACTGAAATAGATTACTTTAAGAGCCCAGCCAATAAGATCCTAGAATAGATGGGAACACCTCCAGTACTGAAAGCATTTCATGGTGAGACACAAGATACTGGCTGATAAAGTGTCATACATTTTTTTTAATTCAAATTTTAAACAAAGGATTATTACTTTGACAAAACAAAAATATAACAAGTTTTGATTTAGATTTTTTACAACATAATTCCTGTAGTTCCGTTTGTGTCATTCTATAGTTTTAATAAGTTTACTTGACCAGCCACTGTGGCTAGTGGTTTTCCAATATTACAAGCCATTCAGCATTTTTAATGACCACAATTTTGTTGCTAGGTAATTATGTTTAATATGATTAAAGCTGACGATGGTTAGCTAAAATTTACTTGAGCTAGAACGTTTTAAATGTAAATGAACATGGTTCACACCCGAATCAAGGCTACATTAAATTGCAAAACACTATAAGTCATCAACTATTTAGCTTTGCTGAGGTTGTGTGTTGAGCCTTATTTTCATGAAAACATATGGCTTATAAAAAAAATGGAGCAGCATGTAATACATGTAATAATTAAAAAATAACAGTCTGAAACATTTTCATTGTATTCATAAAATACAATATTGTAGAGAGCAAAACCAAAGTGCAAAAGAAATTAATATGTGGATCAGTGATATTAAAACAGACATGAAAAAACGCAATGGTTTGAGACCTCATACTTAACAGTTTTTAATGGATATCAAATTATTAAAATCTCTAAAACACATTTAATACATTTGGATCCTGACCTCCAGAAGAACAAAGGACTGTTTAAATGAATGTTGTTTCATGCTCATTTTGTTCACTTCTCCACAGAGGTATATTGGATACAGTGTTATGTGACGTTGGACACTAGCACGCAAGGGAATGGACTGATAATGCCACCGTTAGATTAGTTGTTTTTAGGTACAGTGACAATATATAATTATTTGCCAGCATCTTTATTACAATACGAAAAATACAGCAAACTTTGTATGTACTATTAAAAATAAAATAAGTGACAAGATACTGACTTTTGCCTCAAGAAGCCATTTTGTTCTGAATATTGTGGGGGTTTTGTACATATATATGTACTTTGTTGTTATATGTGTTTTTTTATTAGAGAAGATACAAACAGACTATACAGGAAATATGTAAATATACAGTATATGGTCATTTTAACTTCATTAAAACTGTGTTTACACATCACTGATAAAATCCACCAGGTTGGCTGGTGTTAATGTCAAGACCCTACTATTTTAAACTGTTAAAAAATATTGAGTGAATAGGTGACCTTGAACTTTTGAAAGATAATGTAGATTACATCTATTTAGACTACTAATATACTACAAACAATATGAATTTAGTCATACTGTTGTTGAACTTGTGAATTGGTAATCCTTTTGTTCATACTTGTGGATAGTAATCATACATTGTGTGGTCTACACTGTTATTTAAAACTGAGAGCAATTTTTTAATGCAGTGTATTTGTGTGTATGTTTTACTGGCAGTAGAAGGTCATGACGTTTTCTTGATTTCCTCGAATGAGCAGGACAGGACAGTGGATGCCATAGCTTAACGCTTCCATCCACGCCATATAGAGGGAACTAGGGCAATTAACTTCAGGGACCGGAAGAGAACTGTAACAAAAATGTATTATGAATACAAAATTAATATAAAAAATAAGATCAGTGTTTCCTAAATCCAAAGAGCCACATCAAAAGAAAAAAATAACATCACAGTTGTGACCAAACACATCAACTTTTTTCCTATTTAAGACGAGTAGTTATACGAGCAAATATGGTGGCACAAAATAAAACGTAGCACTTTTCTGAGCGGATTTAAAAGGGTAACTATATTGTATGGCGGAATAGCACTTTTGGGAGTACTTCGACTCGGTGCAGTAACACTCTCCCTCTCCCATTATGAGAGGGAGAAGGGGAGCGGATTTTTCAGGCGAGTCGAAGTACTCCCAAAAGTGCTATTCCGCCATACAATATAGTTACCCTTTTAAATCCGCTCAGAAAAGCGCTACATTTTATTTTGTACCACCATACTTGCTTGTATAACTACTCGTCTTAAATAGGAAAAACGTTGATGTGTTTGGTCACTTCTAACTTTATCTCTGTTTGGTACCATTAAATGAATGGGGCTAAGCTAAATGCTATCGAAGTGTCGCAGCGCGCCCCAGCGCTTACGTGCATGCACTAAGATGATAGAGGTATGTATCAACTCTTCTTAGTTAAGGTAATAACATAGTTTAATATTGAAAATGAGTAGACTATTCATTTAAGCATAGGCCTCATCAGTGTAAGACTGCATGTAAAGGCACTTAATGTCTCAAACTATGCTCAGCTTTTCTCAAATATCAAAGTTATCTCCCATCAACTAATTTCAATATGAACTTTTCCTTTCAAATCAAATTCTTCCACGACTACATTAGATGATCTGTTCTATCTGCATTTGTTTAAAAAACTTAACTGAGAACATTGTGATACAATGACCAGCTATGCTGTTTTTTTCAACAGGGTCTGTACTATTTGTATGCATCTATACTCACATTACAACCAGAGCGGCATGTATTGAGTTCCTCTTAATGATTTCATTTAGTCGCACAGATCTCTCCACCTAAAGATGTTAAATAGAAAAATATGTTTTTATACTGTAGCTCAGGTTGTACTTTACAACCTTGGAACAACAAAGTAATAGGTTCAAAACACATGCTGGTAAAGTGTGACCCTGTCTGTAAAATCCAGGCTGAAATCTTAAATTTAATTATTGGATCAGGAGCATCAAAGTTTGATTTCAATCAATGATTTCACTTAAATTCAATCTTTGACATGACATTACTCAATATTAGTCAATATTAGCTTTACCATGTGTCTGCCAAATGCCTACATTTAAATTTGAGCATAGTTACATTTATGCCTTTAAGAGAGCCAGAAACACACACACACCTTGGGTTTCATGAACTCAAGGTCTTTGTTTGAAACTTTCCATGGACTAAGTCTCTTGAGTTCCTGGATGTCCCCTGCTGCCTGTTCTTCATTCAGCCTGAACTGGGACATGTTCTCCTCATACCGCTGCACACTACATTAAAAGAGGAAAAAACATCTGTAGCCTCTATGTTCTTGCATGCATGTTTCCATGTCCAAGTATTAGCATGTTTGTGTCTTACTTTTTAGCAAGTGGCTCTTTGTCCACATCTGTTATCACAATGACGTCCTGAATTTCCAGACGGAATTTTTTCAAAAGCGTTTTCATGCTGTAACAAGAAAAAAGTACAGCAAAGATCAGTTCATTTCTGCATATCAAAACTATAACTAAAACTAGATATAACTTACTCTTTACGGTATTCCCCCATTGTCTCCTGATCTCCTATAAGGAACACTCTGATTTTGGTCTTTTTCCAGCGGTTTCTTCTGGTTATCAAATACGGTATTAAAAGAGTCAGACCTGAAGGAAAGAATTCGCAATCAGACTGATATGTACTGTATCCCATGAAATGTATTAGAAGGCCTAATTTAAAAGTTATTGCAACATGTGTGTGTGTAGTTTATGCATATCATATAGCCCACTATTTATCCAGCAACATACTGTTCTGATGTTTCCCTGATAATTGTTTGCATATGCTCAAGGTGTGTCTTTGTTGTGTCTATTTTGTTTTTCTCTCTCTCCCCGCTGTCTCTCCCCAGATCCAATCATTTCACTATATAAATGACGTCACCCCCCATTCCACCAACTGCCATTCACCGACAGTTTTAAAAGGACGCCAGTTCAAAACGCGCATCAGTCATATCGGCTCATGATACAGTTCTTCTGTTTAATATTAAGAGCCCTTTGTTATTATGGACTGTTTGTTTGCTTGTTATATTTTGTCCCGCCTGTGTATTTCAGTTTATTCTTATTCCAATTCCCGTTTTTGTCCCGAATGTTCTGCTGTTTTTTATTTTTTACTGAAGAACTTGATCATGAGCCGATATGACTGATGCGCATTTTGAACTGGCGTCCTTTTAAAACTGTGGGAGAATGGCGATTGGTGGAGTGGAGTGTGACGTCATTTATATAGTGGAATGATTGGATCTGGGGAGAGACAGCGGGGAGAGAGAGAAAAACAAAATAGACACAACAAAGACACACCTACACGGACGTAACACTCAATGAACAGTATGTGGTTGGTACTAGTACTATGCTGAAAAGAAAGCAGCAGACTACCATCTGGAATACTTTACTAGGATCACAAAATATTACTCCAACACATTATATGGCATAATCTGGCTTCTGCTCTGTACTATGTTTGTTATACACACATTGCCTGACGTTTTTGACAAAAAATACAAGATATAAAGTAAGGCTGTAGTTGATATAGCCTAAGCTTGTGCTTACATACTAATAAAAGTCTTGATGATTAAAAAAATAATACCTTTCTTATTACATTTCATTTAAAGCTCACGTAACACACGCTGTTTCTGCATTTCTGATATTAATCTGGAGTACCTATGGAGTAGTATGACATCCTTTATATCTCTGAAGAGTCTTTAGTTTAATCAGATTTATAAAAGAAAGATTAGCTTTACCGAATCTTTCCGATAACGTACGAAAAAATGAAGAAGGAGGAGTTATAACACGGGAGGAGCGAGTACGAGTCATGCAACACTATACAACACTGTTTTAACTTATGATTCACTACATGTTCGTGTCATTTATATAATATACACGCGCCTATTTCCAACATAATACAGAAGTCTTACTTACCGCGTGTAACTCGTCATGAAAATCCACCGCATCAAACACACACACGCAAAACTCCGCTGCTAATCCGGATAATAAACTATATCCATTGTTTCCAGAAGGCTGGATGTCTTCTCCTTACATCCAAAAACACACTTCTTGTTGTGCCATTGTTGACTTTTGAAATTAAACAAAGCTGAGTGGCGTGATAAGCTGTTAGCAAGCTCTAGCGTCTCCCGCTGACTGACGGCTGGGCGGGGTTTTCCAGGGGAAGTTTTCCGGCGGAAGCCCATATAAAGAAGTGATACGTATCGAAAACCCCTGAAACGTCAGTTAGAACCGTAATCGAAAAAAATTAGCCGAAACTTGTACGAACCCTGGCGAAGTGCATTCGGCACAGAAATACTCTGAAACACGCCCAACTGCATTTTTGACACTTTGCCTACATTTAGCATGAGGAAACAACTCTATAACTGTGTTAATAAGTCAGAATGCTTGAAATACCATTAAACCCCCCCTTTTAAATTAGTGGTTTTTAAACTGGGTGTGCGAGATTGCCCCAGTTGCTGCACAACTCCTGATCCTGGCCTTGGAAATATCTAGGTTGGACTACTGCAATGCTCTCCTTGTTGGTCTTCCTGCACGACCTATCATACCACTACAATTGGTTCAGAGTTCAACAGCTCCACTCATCTTCCAGGAGCCCAAAGGGCTCATGTAATGCCGCTCTTTCTCCACTGGCTACCGACTGAACCCTGTGTCAGGTATAAGTCACTACTGCTCACCTACAGAACTGACACTGGCATACTTTAAATTTCCTGCATTCCTACACCCCATCCAGAACTTTACGTTCAGCAAACGAGTGCCGCCTTGCCGTACCTTCACTAAATTACATTTTCGATCATTTTCCTTCACTTCTCTTCCGTTGTGGAATGATCTTCCTATAGAAGTCCAGTCTGCCACATCTCTTGCAACATTCAAAAAACAACTAAAAACTCATCTCTTCCAAAAATATGTGACAAATTGATATTTACTGCATTTCCACATCTTCTATCTTAAATAAAAAAAATATTACTAACTCTCTTAACAGTTATTGTTCTGGAATAATGAAAACTTGTATTATTGCCCCCTTATGACAAATCGCTTTATTGTTTCTTTTAAGTTGCTTTGGATAAAAGTGTCTGTTAAATGGCTAAATGAAAATTCTGTGTAATCAAACCTCAGAAAAATATACCCACCAAGCAACAGCACTACATTGTATTTAATAATTTAATATATTTTATTTAATATATTTAAATTCTAAGTTTGAGACTGTTTTATGTCATAGCTTTCTTTGGGAGCACTGCAAAGTTTGAGAACCACTGATTTAAATAAACTAAAAATGGAATATTCGCTTTTATAAGATCAACTATATATATATATTTTTAACCTGGGTTGTCAAAAGTCCTTGTTGCCAAAATGTTGGTGAGGACTAGAAGGATGTAACACTGTTCAGTCACAGTGTGGCACTAAAAAGTCATTATTGCACAATTGTACATCTAAGCTGCTTTGTGGTTGACTATGGAAATCGATTGATATTGGATTTCAGAAATAATATATTTGCATTTAATACACATACCTGAAATGTAAAACAAGGTAGGTATATAGCATAATATGTAAAAGGAATGTGATTCTACAGTTCAGGAGTTTTTCATCATCTTTGACAGAATTTCTTACATTTCCCTCAAATGGACTGTTTACACTGCATAAAGAGTTGCTGTAACTTTTTACACAGATTGTGATATGAGGTACTGTATGTCCATTCAGTTTCTGACCCCGCAAAAGTGATGCTAAAAAAAGTGGTGGTTTAGGTTAATTTCAGGGATCTTCTACATTACAAGTGTAAAACCCTCATCAACCAAGGGTTAAAAGCGGGTTTAGAACAAAATTACCCTGGGGGTTAAGCAGTGTATAAAAAGCCCTCAAGTGGAAAGGAAAGACAATTAAACCCTTATGAATGCAAATTGTTTTAAAGTCCAGTTGTGTAAATATTAACTGTAATATAGTAAAAGCTGCAATAACTGTACATCTGCGCTTATGCGCTTCCATGTGAGGACAGTGTAATTGTGTGTATACACTGCATTCAAAAAGTATTCACTAAGAACCGTCAGAGGGCCCTAAGAGAGGACCTGAACTTTGTTAAAATTAACATTTCAAAACTTATAACATTGTGTTTAATAAATGTCATCCAGTTTTCCCTATTACTATCGCATTGCAGACCAATCGGCGCATAACATCAAAGTACCACGAGAGCATTTTGACAGCATACAGATCAGTCTAAACTCACGTTTTTTGTGTTCAGATGCCAACACACTCTGTAATTTAATAGCTGATCTGCCAATCACAGAGGACAAGGCAATCGTAAATCAACAGAAGACTCATTTCCAGTGACAGAAAAACTGACATGTTAGAAAACATGTTGTTTTTCTAAATGGGTGAGCTCTGTTATCACTAACACTATGACCAGTTCTGCCTGCTCTGGGGATCCTTGGATCTCTGATTGGATTATAAAATTGCAGTTATTTGCGGAGTAATGTTCTGTGTGTGCATTGTACTTCGCCCTGCTATTCTACACAGATGAATCTGATGTCTGTGTTCACAGAATCAGAGCAGATCTGTCATTATACATTGACGTGACAAAAGTATATCCTAGTACATCTGCATCCGATCTAAATCCATATTAGTAATCTATTTTTACCCATCCACCTAGCGTATGTTCCACCAAGCCCGCAAGTTTTAAACACTGTTTTTTGCCTACGTATTAAATAACAAACTGATTTTTGTTAACTGAGAAAATGTTACGGATTGCCACTATTTAATTTGGCAGCTCCTCAGCTTGAATGAACTTATGCAACAGAATTGTGTAAATTTGATGGACACTGAGAAATAATGTTTTCATTCACGTTTTAAAGACATACACATATACTTTTTGGCTACTTTATAGTAAAGATATTTGATGTGATGCAGGGCTTTAAGTAGTTTAATTATTCAAGCATCCGTTTCTCACCTCCATCATCAGCAATCCAATAGACATCTATGGTCTTCCTTCCCTGTTTTGTCTGAAAAATTGTCCTAACTTGCACATCAGTAAGATCATCAGAACAATCTGCAGAATGAGACAAAAAATATGACATGAAATTCATTAAACCTGCAAAAATAACCATAAGCATGTGAACCAGGCACATGGTACCAAACTACTGTTATTTCCATGGGCTATTTCCATGTAAGATGTAAAAGCATGTCTAGTTTAATATGACATCTGTATTTTACCATATTAGTTTACTAAATGTCTCATTATCAAAAATATATATAAATGTCTCATATATACAATTTCAATAAATAATAGTTCATCATTGATGTCAATATTACAGTATGTTACTGTTAATAAACATGCTCATATATTATTGTACATTTAAATGTAAGGGCTTTTTTAGATATCTCAGAGCTAGGCCCGCAATGACCTTTAATCTGGGCCGTCATGCCATGTGAGATAAGGAAAAAAAGATAAACGTCATTGACGCAGATGTTCGTATTTCTAATTAAACATTTTCTAAAATGTAAAAAAATATATGTACATTCGAAAATGTAAATTGAAATAAAATGCAAGGCATTAAGATGAATAAATATTTTTATGAACATGTATATTTGAAGGTGTATAGGCGATTTCAGCAGTAACAACATAAACAAGCCGCTTTCGTGGTCAACACGTAGCTTCAGGTAAACTCTACTAAGAATTAGGGCTGGGCGATTAATCGAAATCGAACCCCAATCGCGATGTGCATTTGAGAAATATGCAGAGAGGCTTTGTGACAGTCTAACCAATTGAGCGAGCACAAGTATGGCTGTGCTTCCTCCGTGAGAGGCACGTCAACCAAAACAGCGCTTCTCCTAAACTGATGAGGGGTTTCAATTTAAAGCATGCGTCCTCTGTGCAGATAAAGTTGTGTTTTGTTTATAATTTAAAGCAGTATTATTTCCTTGATGCAGAGGGAATCCCAAAATCCAGTCATGAAAAGCGGCCATAAATCGGAAAAGGATGTGTGTTTAATTTTCGGCCGATTTGTTTTCAGACACAAAGCTGTTATATAAATGCACCTCTGAAGTGAACTGTCTTCAGAAAAGTCTTGATGGCATTTTCTTGTCGTTTAACTCTTTCACCGCCAGCGTTTTTAAAAAAAGTTGCCAGCCAGCGCCAGCGTTTTTCATGATTTTCACCAAAGTTTAATGCCTTCCAGAAAATGTTCTTCTTTAAATATATAAACATACAATATACCAAATGAAAGAACAGACCCTCTGCTTTCAAACAAAAAACGTTTCATCCTACCTTTAGTGGTTCTTTTGCAATCAGCTTTTGAATATGGGTAGGTTTTTGCAAAAACACCATATTTTGAGCAAAAAGCAGAGATAATTCCATTTTTGTGACGGAATTTTCATAGAGATCCCATTCAGAGCGATCTTTAAAACAGACACGGACATGCAGCAGCTTGCCATAGGGCAATACTTCCGGGTTTAAAAAGTTGCGGAAGGGCGCCACCTGGTGGATAATAGCGGTATTGCGGAAACACGGAAAATCTCGTCATTGGCGGGGAAGCGTTTTCTCTTAATTGACGAGATATCTCGTCAATGGCGGGGAAAGAGTTAATCTCAGTATAATGCCTGATAAAGCGTTGTTTATAAGCGCACATGTCTGTTTTGTTTACATGTGAACACTGGTAACCTCTCGCTCTCCGTCTCGTTCTCTTAAAACACTAACGCACATTTAAGTGATTTATATTACAAGTCAATTTTAAGTTGATTATACATAGGCGATATCTAAAGAGAAATAACTTATTTCTTATTTTGTTCAAATGAGTGATGCAGCTTTATTGTCGTCTTTTTTTTCAAAAGTTTTTTTTTTATATATCTATTTTCATTCATTTAAGGGTCATTATAGCGGATGATTATAGTACTAATAATAATTTTATAACATATACCGTGAAACTACGAACACCGTGATAGTTTCTGAGATGATTATCATACCGTGAAAATTTCATACCGTTACAACCCTACTAAGAATAAATAACAACAAAGTCCTTTTAAAGTATTTTATGTATATAAAAAGCAAAATAAACAACACGTAGATTACCTATGAAACCAAAACATTCGTTAATTTCGACAAGGTATTTGTTTAAAAGTTCAGTTTCAGCAACTAGTCAGACCATGAAAAAACAGAAACCTGAAGTTCGGACCCGAAGGTTCAGACAGGTAATTGTGTCACGATGAAACGGTCTATAGCAGGGGTCTTCAATTAAAATAGCTTGAGGTCCAGAAATGAACCCTCCTCCAAGCCAAGGTCCGGACAATTATGTAATGCATGTAAAAACATAAATTGACGGCTTTCTCCAGACTAAAGAAATTAGTGTAAATATTTGCTTTTATTGAACAAAATGTAATGTTATCATGTATTCTGAATAATCTCTCTTAATTCATATGGATTTTCTCTCTTAATTTGTACTGTTCCTTTAAGTCTATAAAAATGTAAATAAGCTCAAATGAAATAAATGAGGTTAAACTGAGTTTAACTTAAAGATGGAAGCATAATCTTCCTAGTTAAAAAAAATCACATTATATTTATGTTAACTTGCATACATTAATCTGACTGAGAACTTTAGTGGGAGAAATTGCTTTGTCATTTCCAGCTAACATTTTAAATATTATTTTCCTCACTTCATGTCTTTGTTTTCCATCTAAAAATGTTTCACGCAGCATCCATGCACTATTTCCCCATCTGTAACGGGCTTGTTATGCTTAAATCCACTGTATTTCCAGTGAACATTCATAGGCTCGTTTTTGTGTGGAAGTGAGTGAGGATCCGTGTGGGTCGCTCATATTGGGCTTTTAGTTCATTTATTTTTCGCACACTTCCCTCGTACTGCTGAGGGTAAGTTTCTTCAAAGTGTCTATGTCTAGTTTCGTAATAGCGTTTAATGTTACCACTTTCGACAACCGCAACAGACTCCGAGCAAATGAGAAAGAATAAATGCGTATTTTTCCACCCACCTCAAAAAAGAAGTTTTCAGCACCAACTTTCCTAATTTATGAGAATGCCATTGTTTTTCACTCTCTGCTCTCTTCACTGCACATCTGTCTGTGATTGTTTGTTTTTTTTCTGTCTGTGATTGTTCGTGTCGGCGCGCAGCACTCAAACCTGGGTCGGTGTAGGACCCAAATAGCGCTACTGAGCTGCCTTTAAGTGCCTGATATAAAAAGGATTTTATAATAACGTTAAAAAGTATTTGTTATTTCATTGCGTCAAAAGGATTTGCGGTCCGGATCGACGCATCTTGCGGTCCGGATTCGGACCGGGGTCCGCCATTTGGTGAACCCTGGTCTATACGTAGCATGCATCACGAAACTCAGCAAACTCGGGTACTATAGGCTAATAATGTAGAGGTTGAGACAGTGGCACACAGACAAATGGAAATAACAAAATGATTGGCCTTTTTCTTTTTCTTTTTTTAAACAGTTACAATTTGAAAATAAATGTTGTTGTTGTATTCCAATTTTTACTAGTTTTGTTTTAAATTTTAATCTCAATTTGCTATTGAGAACCCACTGATACATATAAAAAAAATTTATACAACTTGGATCTATGAAATGTAGTGAAATATGTTTATAAAGAGTAACAGAAGTAAAGTAAATTTACTTAATACCTAAATAAATGTTTTAAGTATCTGTACTTCTTCTGTCATCCTCTGCAAATAAATAATGTGCAAACAAAATGACCGTAGCAAAGCATGTGTCACCTGAATTTTGGTCATTGTCATCCTTTTCTGATTGCATAACTTCTTCTGGGTCAAATGCTGGATTTACATTCGAGCGAGGTCCACCTGCTACTCCACAATAGACACATATAAAACTTTAGCTTCATTTATCTTCAAATTTTATCAAAATTGCAGCATCAAAGGATTTTCTGGACACTGAATGAAACACATGTACAAACCTGCACTCTTCAAATCATCAGTCACATCTATTCCATCCATCATTCTTAGAATAGCAATGCCATAGCTGCTGTCAAATGCAGTGCTAAAAGAAAAAAAATAAATTTAAAAAACGTTCTTAAAAAATTAAGGGGGAAATTTGGGGGGAGAAAAACGACTATTGTACTTACTACACTGTGCTGACGTAGTCTTGTAATTTCTGAGGTTTACATTCCAGCCAGTTTGACTTAAATCCCAAAACAAGGGTATTTGGCTTCATTTTACCAAGACCTGATGCCTAGAAAGACAATTGACAAGATGAATAGGGAACACAATAGCCATGTTTCCTTTCCAGGACAAGTACAAATGTTGATGAATAACATTGCATAATTCATTCAAATACTCTTTTCCCATTAATTTTGCCTCTAAAAGGCAAATTCGTACAAATGCATATCCAAAAAGGCCAGCCTCACAAACAACTGTGTCCCTACTTTTCAGTGGTAATTATTCACATAAGCGGCAAATCGATATTATTGTCTTTTTGAGACCATTTTATGTCACTGATTATATATGACAATAGCATAATTAATCCAAGTACATCCCTTCTAAATACACAACTTAGGTTTTTAAGAATATTAAGATGAAAAATATGACCAATAATTATGAAACTGGAATGTAACAAAAATAAATTTCTAAATAATAATAATAAAAATAAATATTATAAAATATGCATTTCAATTTTAAACAGCTAATAGTTATTGTTTAGTGTAAATCCCAGCTTCACAGGGTTTTTTGCTTTCGACGGGTGTTGTGAGTGTGCGTCACTACACGCCAACTCGTTTACATTTTTCCTCTCCTCACGTCTCATTCACTTCAGAGATGCGGGTTGTAGCTTTGAAACCAATTCCAGTCCGATTTATTATTTCAAACTATATGTATTCACCAGAAAAAAACATGACATTTCACATGTGGACCCTGAGATGCGTGTGCCACTCTACCAAAACAGACAGTAGACAGAAATGAGAGGGGCAATCGTGATCGGCTAAAAAATACAGAGGTCGTGTTTACTTATTGTGTGATACGTCGATAAAGTCATTATCGCGACAAGCCTTGCGGGTGCAAGCTGTTAATAAATCTGTACACATATTCACTTTTTGAAAACAAAACATCACAAACATGACTAATGGGAAGAGGAAATGAACAAGATGCTGATATTAGGAACAGATAGCAATGAGGTAACCTGCATGAGATGATGTGCCCCTTCATTCAGTCTGTCAGCAGTAAAGGTTGTGTAGAAAGCACGAACTTTCCTTTGATTTAGCCAGTCAACCACCATTTCTGTACTGTGTTGGGGCAATGTAGACTTTTCATCTTCCTGAAAGCACAAGAGAGTGGAATAAACTTAAAAAAAAAACGCATATAGAGAAGTATGATATCGCGTTTACGTTGATTTCAAACAATGAATGGGTTGCGTAGAGCCACCATAGCTCAAAATTAAACACAGACGCAGAGGTAACAATAGGGGTGTAACGATTAACCATGCAAATGCGCGTTTTCTCAATGAATGAATTTGAATTAATTACGGTGACATCAGCACGCCAGGGGGTGCTCTCATGCAGAAACTCCCTTTGTGCCACAGAAGAAGTAGCATTAACAAGGCTATTCCAGGAAATGTCTATAGGAATATTTATACACTGTTCTTCAAATTGTTTCAGGTATTTTCATGATAATAAAGAATATTTTGAATGATTTTTTTTTAACGAGTGTTCCTTTTTTAAATGCACGTCATAAACGACTCTGACTCATAATAATTTTAGATTGATAAGGACTTCCTACTGACCAAATGCCGTAGTACACGCACAAGCTGTGCATGAAACTAAGAATAGCAGCCTTGCGAGTCAGAATCGATTTAAGACAGGCAATTTCAATGGGTACCGCAATTGAATCTTTACATCCCTAGGTAACAATTTACTTTGTGGGACATCAGCTTGCTACGTATGTCATAAACTGTACATAAAAGTTAACATCTGGTCTGAGAGAAGAGATAAAGAGCAGACATATGCATATCAGATTTGATTTTGTCAAGGAATCCTTTGTTAAACTTGTGATGCTACAATTAAAACAAAACTGAAGCGCGATTAACACGCAACTCAATTTAAAGTCAAGCACAAATGTTTTACTGATGCTACTTGATCAACTAACCTGAGCTGGTACATAACTTTATATACTTTATAAGCCAAAATTTACCAGTGATGTCCTGTACTGATTGCCTGAGTAAGATGGTACATTATAAGATTGATAGACATAAAGATAATAAGTGTACAATTTCATTGTCCTCACATTGAAGTATGCTACAGTATGTACTATAAAGAGGGATGAATGACTGAAAATATGTTGTGTACTTAATGTAAGATAGTGGTGTCACTATGTCACTACGTCTTTTTGAATGAGTCTTTTAAGTAAACGACATTGCGTTTTGAATATGCATCACCTCATATTTCTCGTTTACTGATTTCTTTCCCTCATTGTCCACAAGCCCAATGCACAAGCCGATAGGGACTAAAACTAAATTGCATTTTAGTAAAAAAAAAAACTATGACTAAAACGAAGCCAAAATCTTGACTTGGTAGAAGAGCACTTAGTTTGCAGCACTATGAGCTCAGGCGCAGTAACATCATCACTCCTGACAACTTCCCCTCTTGATGTTACTGCGCCCTCGCACTGAGGTCGAAGTGCTGCAAACCAAGTGCTCTTCCACCATACAATATAGTTCTCATGTTTTATCTGCTTAGAAAATCGTGACGTTTTATTTTGTGCCACCATAATTACTTGTGTAACTACTAATGTTACCGTCTTTAAATAGGTAAAACACGTAAGTATTTGGTGACTACTACATTCATCCATGTTTGGATCCTAATGAATGAATGGTGCTAGGCTAAATGCTAACATATTCACGATGCGCTGTACAACAAGTGAAGAGAAAAGAGAGTTATGTATTAATTTTTCTAAGTTGAGGGAAGAATATAGTAAAATATTGGAAAATCTGTGGTGTTTTCCTTTTACACTGGTAACAGGCAGGTTTATTTCTGTCATTTTTCATAAACAACAACATGATTGTTAAGTATGATGTTACATGCCACCACTTCCAGATCCAAATGCTCTATTAGATGTCCACAAGCAAACAACAAACAATACTAATACACACTCCCAATGTGCTTTAAAACTATGGTAAAATCATGATCCTTAACTTTATGTGAAATCCCAGATGACCAGACATCTTTTATGACTTGTTAAAATATTGGTGTCTGGGATGCCATGAGCCTGGAGAATGTAGTGTATAACGTGAGTTTATAAAACCTTAGCTTGAATACATTAATAATGCTCATAAATGGCTGTTGACATTGAAGTCTCACTTAAAATGAATGGAGAGATGTAGGATGAGACTTGATCTTTTCAGATCTTTATTGTGATTAAAGCTATGTAATTGTGATCTGACACATTCTTAGATTTGTAAGTAAAATCATAGGGCTTTTAAACTTTATTTTAACTGTAAATATGTGAATTTCTGCTATTCTCTACCACTTTACATGCAGTAAAGCTGGAAGAAATGTGTTTATAAGTTCATTCACGCTGTACTGTATATGGTTCTTACCAAGACAATGTTTCCACAGATCATCAGGCTGATGTTTTTGGTGAACGTGCCCACAAAGTCTACCAGAGCGGGGCGCACACTTGGAGGACCCGTCAGAACAAGACACTGAGGCCTAGGACAGCATTTCTCACATAAATATGATTTGTAGCAAGTATAGTCATGTTATTCGACTCCGTTTAAAACTTCCAAGCCTCACCTGAAATTTTTGACGTGATCTTCAACATTTGACAGGGACACAGAGAAGGACAAAGCCATGTTGTAGATACCTGACTGGTAAGAGGAACCCCAGTTCACATCTAGACACAAACATAGACAAGAACATGTATGATATGTATATATTTATTGTATATATAATTAGTGTATATCTATCACTTATTATCAAATGTAATATTATGCATAATATTTTGTAATTACCACAAAAAAAGAGCACTTACGGGGTTTTTTATACGACACATAGCCTATGAGGCAGAAGACAACAGTGGAAGTGACAAGAGCGGCCCACCACGTAAACAAAAACATGAGGACAAAAGACAATATAGAGCCAAACAGAGAAGTCCAAGCATTGTAGTGACGGTATAATGGCCTCCAGCCTGCAGGAATTCAGAGGGAAAATATTTTATTTTACTTGATTAGGAAACAAATCATACAAAAAGCTCTAAATACAGTATTTTGTTTACAATTGGAAATATTAAAGTACTTACCAGGCGATTGGGTGATGGTTGCATGGAAGCAGCTGAAGTTAATGAGACCGTAAGAGCAGAGAAAGAAGTTTGAGATCAGAGGAGCGATGGTGTTCAGATCACCTAAGAGGTCCAATATAATATTTAATGTTTATAAGGCACAAACACAAAAATATCTGAAATAAAGCTAAGAAAATATACAGGAACTCACCAATGTTGATGATACCTAAAGCAATACAAAACGCAAGCGTATAGGCACGCAGAGGCTCGTTGTTATTCCCATAACCTTTCGCAAAGAATCCAATGTAGGGGTAGATGTTGTCTTTACACAAACACTGTGCCATTAAAGTCAAAAAACACCAGTTACAATGTACCGCATGGTGAATAAATGGACCGTACTGAAAGAAACAAGCACTTTTACCTGAAATATTTTGGGGGCAGACACCAAAAACCCCAAAGCTGATGACAAAGTGGCAGCAAATATTCCAATTATGATTAAATATCCATTTGCTGAAACCATGGTAAGTATCTAGAAACACAACAGAAATAGATTAAGGCCTAAGTATAGTTCACATTTCATTTCTCATTGAAAGAAGAGGCAGCATGGTAGATCATGGTTCAAATCATTAAACAACATCATTAATGAATCTAAATTACTTTACCATGGGCTGGAAAGTGTGTATAGGCATTTTTTAATACTTGTCTTTTTTGTGGATTGAATAGTATTGACTTGTGAATATAATATTATGATATAATATAGATTGTCCTTACTTTTTCCAGTTTTGTTTTTGTACTGTTTTTACAATAAAGTTAATAAATGCCACTTTTTATAAATTAAAAAGTCATTTTATTCTTGAAATTAACATTTTGCCTGCATAGTGATTAAATTTACTGTGTTGGACTGCCACCTTAAAGGAATAGTCTACTCATTTTCAATATTAAAATATGTTATTACCTTAACTAAGAACTGTTGAATCATCCCTCTATCATCTGTGTGTGTGCACGTAAGCGCTGGAGCGCGCTGCGATGCTACGATAGCATTTAGCTTAGCCCCATTCATTCAATGGTACCATTTAGAGATAAAGTTAGAAGTGACCAAACACATCAACGTTTTTCCTATTTAAGACGAGTAGTTATACGAGCAAGTTTGGTGGTACAAAATAAAACATAGCGCTTTTCTAAGCGGATTTAAAAGAGTAACTATATTTTATGGCGTAATAGCACTTTTGGGAGTACTTCGACTTGGCGCAGTAACACCCTCCCTCTCCCATTATGAGAGTGAGAAGGGGAGCGGACTTTTCAGGCGAGTCAAAGTACTCCCAAAAGTGCTATTACGCCATAAAATATAGTTCCTCTTTTAAATCCGCTTAGAAAAGCGCTACGTTTTATTTTGTACCACCAAACTTGCTCGTATAACTACTCGTCTTAAATAGGAAAAACGTTGATGTGTTTGGTCACTTCTAACTTTATCTCTAAATGGCAGCATTGAATGAATGGGGCTAAGCTAAATGCTATCGTAGCGTCGCAGCGCGCTCCAGCGCTTACGTGCACACACACAGATGATAGAGGGATGATTCAACAGTTCTTAGTTAAGGTAATAACATATTTTAATATTGAAAATGAGTAGACTATTCCTTTAAACTTTAGAATGCTTAAATATAGTATAGCTTAGCTACTGTAGGTTCTGTCAGTGACCAACTGAAAGGTATCATAAACCATCCTGGTTTTAAAGTCCCCCTTTGGTGAAAATCAAGTTTGATTTGAAAGTTTTCGACGTCACAAACATGTGTAACAAATTACATCAACACAACTAAACATGTCTGAAACTGCTGAATGTTACATTTATTTACATATACATCTATGGTGAGGTGGTGCGAAAGAGTGGAGATGGAGACTAATTTGCATATTCAGAGATCCACTTATACTAAATGAGGCAAGGTTGTAGAGTTACATTCAAGCTGTTAAAAGTATGAAGAAATTTCTGTCACAGGAACATTTTACACATTACAAATTATCAACTACAAGGGGACCAGTTACAGATCAAAGATTGTGGGCGATACAAGCGAATGTAGCTGATCGTTATTGTTTACTTATTAAATGTAAAAGATTTTACTAAACACAACAAACAATACATCATTTGTTTACATGCTATTTTGATGAGTATTCATTTATAAAATAAAAAGACTATATGGTGACTTTAAGTAAAAATTAAGGTTCTAATACTGGCTTAATACAAGTATATATATGATTTCTTAATCAGTGTTTAAAAGCAAGTGGTGCAACACAACTCATATTAATATAAAACTGAGGTCAACAAATCCTAGATTAGCTCTAAACTTTGCTGAATAATTAATTCCATATCTAAGCATCATTGCATAACTAACATGCTTTGTTGCCTTAAAACCATAGGTAAGGAATTTGATGGCTAGTATTTAATGAAAAATTACACCTCTTCACATGCTTTTGTTCAAAAGTGAAGTATTCAAGTCTAGTGTGACCAAAACTAAGACAAGTTTGTTTGTTTGTTTTGGTTTTAGAATAACTAAAGCAATCACCTGAAAATTGTTTGCAAGTCCATAGGTACAGGTTTGGTTCTTTTCACAATTGTCAAAATTCCAGCCTAGTTTACAGCCCAGACCGCTGCATTGGACTGAAGAGTTGAGTGATAAACTATCATTTATAATGCCAGAAGCGTCCCTTACAACAGTTGCACCTGAAGAAGATAATAAGCCAATTTAGTCATAAAGACTACAAGTGTTTTTTCCCCAAAATAATTAGATACATATTTCATTACATTTAATCAAGTCAAAATCAAAAGATTTACAAAAAAGGAAAAAAAAGGAAAATGTTGTCTCACCACATGTCACTGAGATTAACAAATAGCTCAAAGTGGTACAGAGTATGGCCAGCAGTGTCCCTTTTGGAATTCCACCTGTTGGATCCTAAATAACATGTTTAACTGTTTTAAAATATACATTATCTCTGCCATTTTAAATAGTTTCCTTTTATCTGTTCACATAATACTATAAATACAAAAATACCTTGAGATCCCCACAGATGTTGACACCAGACAGAATTCCTGTGGCAGCAGGAAAGAAAATGGCAAATAACTTGAAGAAGTACCCATTCGGGCCTCGGTATGAAGGCAGTAGATTCGAGACAAAGACCTCAGCTGGAGAAACAAAATTTTGGTCATGTTTGGCTGTTTCATTACCAAGTGTTATGGCTCTTCTTTTCTCAATTAACCTACAATAAGGATTCAAATTGATGATGTAGCTTGGCAGTATTCCTTAAAGGTTTATTTATTAAAACAATGTACAATCATTGCTGTAAAAGAAACATAAGACAAGTCTCAAGGATCCATTTTCCATGTTTGGCCAGGTTTGTGCTGCCTTGTTATTTGTCATCTATGTATACTGGACCAGCAAAGCTATGATTGTCATCAGCAAAACTTGAAATTGTCTGTGTGGTGTAGCTTGTGGTTACAACTGAACAGCGGCTTACTAAGCTTTTAACAGTGGTGATTTTCAACAAGTATGATTGTGAAAGGTGGATGAACATAAAAGCCCATTGCATCTATACTTTATACATGTTCTAGATCCTCCTTCTTCAAATCTTACCCTGGAGGTCCGGAGCACTGCAGAGTTTAGCTCCAACCATGATCAAACACACCTGAGCAAGATAATCAAGGTCTTCATGATCACTTAAAAATCACAGGTGGGTAAGCTTAATTAGGGTTGGAGCTAAACTCTGCAGTGCTCCGGACCTCCAGGGTAAGATTTGAGGAACCCTGTTCTAGATAGTTAAGACATTGAACTTATTAATAAACAGATCAACCTTAATCTTGCTATACTGCCCGCATTAAAAAGTAGAATACAGAAATATACTTTAAGACTATGGAGGATGAAGAAAAGAGAAAAAGTCTTAGAGGTGAGTACAAATATGTAAGGCTGAGCGATATGATGATATTAAAGTGTTGCGATGTCAATTTTAAGGGTGTTTGTTTTCACACCTGAGTGTTTGCTCCCATTTCCTGGTTTACACAAAAGGAAATATGGCAGTCACACTTGGATCCGAACCAAAACAAGACCAGAGACCACCTGGACAAGTTAGTCCCACCCCGTGTGCCACCCCAAATTTAATGAGCTACTTTCACTTAATCGGTATGTTTATTTTCGACGTGCGGCAGTGCAGCAAACTCTTTATTTTTCAATCACTGCGCAAAGAGACTTGGATTACTCTGCTTATTTTGGACATACAGATATGATTTATACATCATTTTAAAACGTTAAAGTATTTAGTTTTTTTCTGTCCACTCCCAATAAAAACTTGAATGTTGTGCTTTTCGCCAAATTAAGAAAATAAACATGATGCGCCTTCAATTCTCTCTCACTCAGTGAAGTCCTTTAAGAAACGCGTCAGAAAAATAAACTGTAACTTAACGAATACTTGTCATACAAACAAAAGATAAATGTCTACATAATGCTTGGAATGTCTCCTTTTAAATTATGTAAGTGAAATCGTAAATTGCTACATGATTTCAGCGTATAAAGGCACGAAGTGTGTCATTGTCTTGTGGACTGAATAAAGTCTAAGATTGGAATTTCGTTTTACAACAAAACCCAACACCATGTTTTCATTCTTGACGTGATCTTTATAGGCTTTTGTATGATTGTTAATTCGACTGAATTGCCACATTGAACTTGAAAGCGCGACGCGCATATCCATATCCATAACTGTTCGCGTCTTTTAGGCTTTAACGGACAAATGCTCATATGTCAAAATAGCTGTCTTGGTGATTTTCATACTAAACATTTGGTTACTGTACGTCTTAAACGAATAAACATTTTATTGCATTTGGTCTTAACTTGTTGAAGTCTCTCTGTCATTAAAGTTAACTAAATATGAAAAGAAAAAAGAAAACTTTTGCATCTTCTGTATCTTCGTAAATAAAGATTAATCCAAACATCCTTTGTGTTTGGATTAAAGTAAGTTTGAAGTAAGTTTAAGGTTTATGCACACAGCTGTAACCATTGACTTCCATAGTAGGAATAAAAACAACATGATGGAATTCAATGGATATACCATTAATTGTGTGCTTACCATCATTTATCAAAATATCTTCTTTTGTGTTTATTAAAATAAAATACAGGTTTAGAACAACATAAGGGTGTGTAAATGATGACAGAATTTTCATTTTTGGGTGAATCCCTTTAACAGACATTAAATCAGATGTAAGAAATACAGTAGAAAGATTTTAAATTAACCCTTATTATGTTTACATCTAATGCGATCAAAAGATTCATTTATGCTTTCTTGATACATGGTTACACGTCATTTTCTTTTATGGACTATGGACCCCCTAAAGTAGCTTTGGCCACCCCCTGGCCACCCCATTAAAAAAATTCTAGTTCCGCCACTGGTCCCAGTCTGATTGTAAACCAACTCTGTAGCAGTTCTCTTATGGTGCAAAAGCAATCCGCCCAAACAAACCAACAAACCAGGCTGAATATGATTGGTAAGGAGCAGCGAAATATGGTTGTTTTGCAAATATGGTTGTACAAACATATTTTAAACCAACTGTCTATAAAGCATAAAAATCCTAACATTTACAAGGTGTTTCGCTTCATAAGCTCACTGGAAAAGACTTTATGTATGTGTAAAAACTACCTATTTTTGGTTAAGCAGGCCATTTGTGTAAGTTGCTTTGAATAAAAGCTTCTGCTGTATGCTTAATTAAAAAAATAGGTTAGCCTCTCTAATGGCATTTTTTAGTTTATGTTCTTCAGCTGTTTTATAATTATTCCATGATTAAAATCAGTTCAGCAGCCTTACTTCGCCAATATTTTATAAGCTAGATAGTCTGGTGTTAGTGTAAAATAGTGTTCCACAAGGTCAGAAATTTTTCAACTTCAAAATATTATCCCATATATGTACTTTAGGCTGAATTTCACAGGGACAGTACCTTTATACTATTTTTACAGGGTAACAAACACACACAAATAGATAAATTGTGTTCTATCTACCCCCTCTACCCTTAAATTTATACTATTTTTAACTTTTAGACCAAGCTTTCTCAAGCCAAGAAAGCTGTTTGTTCACAAACATTTACCTAATCTAGTTAAAAATTAATGTCTTAATTACATTCACAATTTTTTACATGAAATATGTTATTATAAATAGATAATAAGTAACAAACTATTATGAATAAATAAATTGTCTAATTAGTTTAAAAATTACTGCAACTAAGCCGCTAGTTCCTTAGTAAGCCAAGCTGTTTCTCAGCTGGTTGGAAAGCTGGTCTTCAAGCCTGATGAAAAATGCCTAAAATTTATCTTAAACCATTCAACCGATATGCTTGATCAATCCAAGAGACCAACTTAGCAGCCTGGTTCAATGCAGCTTTAGTTTATCATTACATGTTTGCTTAGGATACTTACAACGGTAGCCAAAGAATCCCAGAGACTCCTTTTCTGTGGAGGTTGGAAGAACTGTCCCCACGAAATAACTGGCCAAGGAGACTACTATCGCAATGAAGAACAGAATCTGAGCCTGTGGTTAAAAAAAAGAAGAAAAAGAACTTGTGATTAACAGTAATTTTTGCTAACAAGATGTGAAATTATTAGTGGAAGATAAAGTAGAAACAGAGGATGGAATACCTTAGCCTCCCAGGCCATGCCAGCAAATGTGATGCAGAGGAGAATAACAACAGTAATTGACCCTATAATTCGGACATCATTTATAGGGTCCACCATCTGTGCATTGTTTGACTTAGAGAAGAAAGCATTATTATTGTAAATTTCACATAAAAATAAAATTGTTATCATGTAACATGCCAATAAGGATGTGTATCTGTTGGCTGTTAATCAGAATGAACTTTGAAGCATGTCATTTTTCTGCCAGTGGCGGTTCTACACGGAGGCCAAGGGTGGCCGGTGCCTCTGTAGACATGTCCCTGGCCACCCCGTGCTGACCAAATAAAAAAGTATACATTTATTTCGATTTTACACGCGAGCGCCAAAAGCGGAACTAATGCGACACAATGTTCTACGCGGGCAAATTAGAGCGGCGCTCCCATTCACTGTAGCCGCCTGCGGTGCTGCTCGGCGAGTGACTCAATTCGTTCCCAATCTCCCGATGTTGAGGATGTGTATGCAGGTTTGGGCACTGGTAAGGACTCTAGCTTACTTGACATTGGGACGCTGTTCACTTGTTCTACTGTGACGTGGCTGCTTAAGCGTGTTCTGATCATTCATAGCTATTACTCATAAACAACTGGCAAAACCAACATCTCGCTAACTTTTTAAAGTTTACACATTGTAAAAAGCGCTGTAATTATGTTCTTACATATACGTGCATAAAATTGGAGGAATATACTTAAATGTTACATATAAAAATGTTTACAATTTATATATTATTTTAAATATTGATTAGATTGTGGTCCCTAACTGTCTAGCCATGTGTGTTTATATGTAAACTATAACATACGTTTGTCTTTATAAAAGTTTGCATTTCATAAAGTTTATTGAGTAGGCTCGCATGCTTTTCAGTTGGGGGGCTTTAGAAAAGAGCCCAGCTCCCCTTTTGCACCTGCACTCACTCTTGTATTAAATAAATATTTCTAAGATTGTAAAGTAAAATAAAGTTTACGGGGCGGTTTCCCGGAAAGGGATTAGACTAGTCCTAGACTAAAATAAATGTAAGAGCTGTCCAAACTGAAAACAACTTGCAATGCCATATTTTAAAATACTCCAGTGCCCTTTGCTTTGCTTCAAAATGCACACAAGTAATGTATTTAGTAAGGCATGTTTGTTAAAACTAGTTATATTTCCTAATTAAACTAAGTCTAATTCCTGTAACCACCCCTATAACCTTTAAAGGTGCCATTTGTCATAATTGAGGTAAAAGATTTAAAAAAATTAGCTACACGCATCAAAAGAATGAGAAGAAATAAGGGCAAAGATGTCATTAAAAAAATGACAACGTATAGTGCTGCAGAAATATCAATCTGAATTAGCATGCAAAATTACTAGCTACAGCCCGACTGGTGTTGTAATACCAGTTTCGACCATGGGAGGCGGTATGCGGGCCACGCACATAACCGCCAGCCAAACTGCAATACACGAATAAGTCCGCATGTGTGGGAGTACAGCCCTCTACTACTACCGCTGTATTCGAAAACTAAGGCAGCTGACTTGTTCGCTTAAGATTCATGAAGGCAGCTCAGAGAAATGCAATTCGGACATGCCTTGATGCCTTCCTGCCTTGCAATAGGGGTTTCGGACGTATTTCAGTTCAGGGAAGAGAGCGGAAGAATGGCTAAAGCAAGAGACATTTACCACTACCACAAACATTTGCTGCAGGGAACAACGCGCTCGGAATCACAAATAAAATATGATAAATAAAGTAACCGAACCAGAGAAAATACTGGCACTGCTTTTCATCGCTGGAGACAACTAATGGACATGAAAGAAATGAGGTTCGACTCCGAAATGACAACTTTTGTTTTCGATTGGTAAGTAAGATGCTGTTAGTATTTGCTAGAAGTTCATTTATAATAGGCATTGCGATTGCTTGTACATGAACTACGGCTTTGTGCAGTAAATGTGGCTCCATCTGAAAGCAGCTGATGGCGAATCAAGAAACCGGCTTCACTGACGAGAAGCGCAAGACTATCGCATGCAAATTATTGCGCATCCTTAGCTGTTAGCGTTTAATAGTTAGCTCTACCCACGGATCCGATCCGGTTTTCACCCGTTATCTACCAAGCTGATGCTAAAATGTAACATTAGCTAAGAAGCTTGAAATGTCTTCGATTATAATGAACACCAAGTGGACGCAAGGAAAACATTGCAATTTTAATGAGACCGAATGTTTTTGTTTTTGTGACTAATGATAACTTAGTTGCTAATGTAAATCAAACTTGATATATGCTGCTAAATTTGCAGCTGCTAAATTAAAATAGACCAACTCACTTTTCTGGAGGTATACTGCCCCCGTCTGTTTGGAGTGTGGAGTATGAATTGATTTTTTTTTGGGGCGGACATGTTAAATGGTCCCTTTAAATATAATTTCTTGCCATTTTTTTATGTGCCCCTCTGGTAAAACACTGGCCCCTCCTTGGCCCCCCTAGTGAAATTTGACTAGAACCGGCACTGTTTTCTGCGGTATTGATTCCTGGATGAAATTTATACTGCCTTTGTATTAAATTAAGACACAGTAATATGTGATTCAGACAGGATCCTATCTCACATTCTAACCACGAACTACTGTGCTTCTATTAATTTATTTTCTGAGCAAAGTGTGCAGCCATTCAACAATAAATTAAACACGGTACAACAATTTGTTTGTTAATGTGGATGTCTCACTTTCAGAACATCTCTGACAGTCTCTGAAAATCCCACTGTGTGAAGCGCGCAGGCGAGGGCATTGGCAAATGCGAAGAGCAAACCAATAGGTGCTCCCAGCTCAGGACCCAGACTTCGAGAGATCATAAAGTATGTGCCACCTAAATACATATGGAAGCATATGGGTTACACATTTTAGAATGTTTTAAGTAAAATGCCAATGCTGTATGTAAAACAGCAATGTATATGTTTTTTTTATTTTTCAAATTTACATTTCCATACCATGTGCAAAGTTTGGTTCAAAATAAAAATTGTGTTATAAACCTTTAGTAAGGCGAGACTAGTGAGCAAGGTGTACTGGGGAGCCTGCCAGTAATGTTATCTCAGTGTAATAGTTGGTTATCAGAAATAAACTACAATAAAGGACTGCTGATATCGAATCTATGTGGAAGTCTACCGGAAGTTGCATTTAGTCTATAAATCACTCAATTATTTCTTTAAACTAAAACTAGTGATTAAATCGGCAAATGTAAATTATATTATTGAATCTGAATTTTGCTTTAAAAATAGTGACAATTAATTTTTATATTTTTCTTAGTATTTTTCACTTTTCTTTTACATTTTACTCAATGATTTTTTTTCTTGCTTATAACAAGTAAAATGCATGCAATTTGCTTTTTTAATATTTTCAGGGGAAAATAATTGTGAAACACTTGAGGATAATTAACATACAGTGCAAACATATGAATCTCACCAACACACTTATTTATTCATTCATTGTTTTAAAAGAATAGTTCAGTGGTCACATGTATATATATATATATATATATATTATAAAGCATTAGTAGTGAATTATCCATTTAAGGATTATTATTGTTTTTGGTGAAAAACCAAACAAAATGCAGATTATTTAAAAATATATATATTTAGCTGAAGTTGATAACAAGATGCTGTAACTCACCAGAGTAAACCTTCCCATTGGTGGAGATTGCTGACACTGATGTTGCCGTGATTGTTGTGATGGTAACAGACATGAAGATTATGACATAGGTAAGAACTGTAAAGTAAAATATCTTATTTAAGGAATTCCTGTGTGTGATGTTTGGTTACTTTGAGACTTTTAAGTGTAAACAAAATAGTTTGAGAGACATCTGGACATATTTTTAATGGAAAGAAATAGATAATGATTTAACTCACTAATTCCAGCTTGAGATGTGATCCATGGAAGTCGAAGGAACATAATGACTCCCCAGATGTTCAACATACAGCGAATCTAAAACATTGTAGCAGCAAACTCAGTATTGCGATGTGTAAATCTGAGACATAGCTTTATCAAAGCTCATTTTAGAGGTTTTAAAATTACTCTTCAGATATGTCTGACATGATTAAAGACAAAGTAAACATAAGATAAATGTTGCCATACACGATTATAGAGTATTTCTGTTATTTTAAACCTGTCTAGGCTGGTCTGACTGATAGTTAGTCTAACAGCATTGAAAACTAATGAACCATGGTGGTTGTACCAGCTTTAGTTTTGAAGAACCAGCATCCATGGTCCAAATATGGTGGTCTTTCAGTTGGATATAAAATAAACGTGGACAGTAGAATTTAGGTAAATTGCTTTAGACTATTCTTGACTACTTTAAGACAGTGTTGATACATTCTGAAACTCTAGAGCAGTGGTCACCAACCTTTTTACCCTCATGATCCCTAACCTCTGCCTTGATGAAAGGAAAGATCAACCTATCAACGGCCAAGACAGAACCTCCAACTTAAGGCGTTTAATTTTGGAATATATTAATTATATTTGAATTACAAAAAATGCATGGTTCCAGTTTTCAAATGCCAAGAAACACATAATATTTTATATTTCCATGTGGCAAATTGAGGGGAAAACATTGTTCTTAATATTCTTAACAAACAGTCGGTATGTCATTGCAATGTGAAACTTTATCATAATAATGACTTTGTATTTCATATTTATAGGATACTTTCTCATAATAATGAAGTTTTCTCAAAATTAAAATGACCAGAACATTGCACGCTGGCGACATCCACTGGTAAAAGCGGTGCTGTAAATGCAATGAGAATGATGCAAAAACTGATTTAAAAAATATTAATGGAATTTTATATTGAGAAATGAGCTCCATTCATTTGAGCAGGGATTTGACTGTAACCTGTGAAATGATACTTAAAACTGTCCCATAATCCATCATCAATCACTGACAGAACCGTTTATCATTCGGCTACTAAGTGAAGTACTATGTTCTGTTTCCCGTTTCATGTTTTAATGTTGTTGAAGAAACATTAACGCGCAGTCCACAAAGCAAGGTTCTTATGTTTTTTTTGTACATTATGTGTATATAAAATACGGGAAAAGCATTGTGTCGTGCCAAAAAAATGAATCCTGTCAAATTATCACTCATCCATTCATCAATCCACACTTTACACGCTGCAGGGGGCGTTTAACTCTGCTCGCTCGGGCAGTGAAACTAATTTATGATTTTTCTATTGAATGTCAAATTCGGAAAATTTGACTTTGGTATATAGAAGCAATAAAGCGGCTGACTAACAGCAGGGCAAATTAGTCAGCAGGCTGCCGGGAATTGCTCCGGTGATCCCGATGGTCCGGACCTGGACCAACGCATTTTTTCTCATACTAGAAATTTTATCGCGTGATGAAAGTATATGCACAGAACTGTGTTTCAGTGCATAAAAATGTAAATTCGCAGATCTATTCCAGTGTGTGAAGAATGTTGACGAGCAGAACTGTTTTTATTTCAGTGGACATGCAAATATCTCTGTATTTCAGTATGTGCGCATTATCTGCGTGCTTTACATCTCAGTTTGCTGCAGCTGAACAACTGGTCCTGATGCAAATGCAATGATAGGAGGAGAATTTAAAAAAACAATTAAAACAACATCACAAATAAACTGGTGGTTTGATGGTCTCACGATGCGTCACGTTGCAGATTTAAATTTAGCGCATAAATTATACTTATTTTATACATTTAGCATTGTGACTTTGGTTAACATGTTTGACACGTAATATTTTATAATTTCTGAGAACCGGTAAGTATTTAAACTGAAATATTTTGACAGAGCAAAAGGTTGTGGGGCACGTAGTAAATTGGGGGGAGGGGGCGATAGTTGAGTATGCTGTACATCCATCTTTCCTTTTGATTTTGCCATTACGTTGACAAGCACGCAAGCAATATTGAAATAGGACTAATAATTTTACATAGAATATTTTGAGCATATATATATATATATATATATATATACTGTATGTTAAAACTTTTACAGATATTTTTATATGAAATTATTATGAGAATATTTTATGCATCTTTATTTCACCTCAAAGCTTATCAGATTCTGTAATTCAATGTGTACTCTAGAGTCTAGATAGCCTGACTACGTCAGACTTTGTACTTCCGCTAAATTTCATTACGCTTCTGTACTCAGTCTGAGATACCTCCCATTCAAACCGTTTTCCTCAGGTCTCAAAACAACCGGCGAATCAATGAACAGAGGGCGGGCTGAGAGCCGTGACGTAGACGCTAAGCGCTGAATGTACGGTTGTAGTTTGTAGTGGACATGGAGGCACAGAAAGCTATTTGCTCTGTTGTGGAGAACCGGCACTTGCCAACTTAATCCCGAACAAGAAAAGTGTTTGTTAAACATTTTGAATGGAGATTATGCTGTTGCCCTACTCCCGACAGGTTTTGGGAAAAGTTTAATTTATCAACTATTATCGATCGTCAGCGAGAAACTGTGTGCAGCACAGCTTGACGTGCACAACAATCGAGATATCATGGAAAGAAATTTCATTTTTCACAGTTAATGGTGGAGGACGCGTGGGCAAACATTCTTTGGTGACGTTCCTGATTAACCAGAAAAAAAGGTAGGAAGATTTAATTTACATATGGTTATGGCCGTCTGGTGGAAGAGTTTGAGAGGAGAGAGGGGCATTCCTCCACTTAGACGTGAGTGGAAAGACACCGTAAGGATAGTGTTCAACTAGCTCTGGCCCGATTTACTTTACATAATCTGCAGAAGTCATTCATAGCCATGTTAACTTCGGTATTTCGCTCGATGGGTTTGTTTTCACATCATGCGTGTGTTTTACAGCAGAAATTTGATGCGGCTGAGCTGGCGCATAACGCACATCATATCCAAACGTTATGTGATTGGCTTACGTTTAGACCAATGATTTTAAACTTCAGACAAGCCCCTCCCATGAGAAGGAAAACGATTGTCAATTATGCCCAGCCAGACTCTGTCTATGAAGCGAAGCAAAATAGCAGAGGATGGTTCTACCAGGCTAGAGTCTAGACACCACTACTCTAAAAGACACGTGAAATTGGGGGTGTTTTTAAGAAGAAAAACTGTGTATGTAAATGTTTATCTCTTACCCAAACTCCCAGAACCCATCCAAAGCGAACAAGCTTGACTTTAGGTCTCTCATCTTCTGGTGGAGGAGGAAGATCTTCTTCACCTTGCTTTGTTTACAAGAATATATGAAGTTTTAATTTTAACATAAAAAAGCAACAAGAACCACTATCATCAGTGTTATTAATACACTGAAAAAAACTACTTGTAAAATTTACTTTAAAAAATCCTCATAACAATTTGTATGAACTTTTTTTAAGTAAAATTTACTGCTTTTTAAGTAAAACTTACCTACTAAAATGAAATAAATTTACTTAATAATGCATGATAAAACATATGTTAAATAATTAAGTAAAAGTTACTGCATTATTTTTTAGAAGTTAGATTTATTTTAATCGTCTAGGTAAAGTCTATTAAATTATTTTTTTTTTTTTTGAAAATTGAAGTATTGCTGTCCTAAAAATATTAAAGCAACACTATGTAGTTTCCATGTAAAAATGACTTACAGCTCCCCCATGTGGTTGAAAAGCGCAACAGTGCCTGGTATCAGACACTCTTCTGCAGGCAGGGGGAGGGGCGGGGCTGTGTTTCCTACCCTCCACCGCCACTTTCAGAGTGTGCTTGTAGCAGCTAGGAGGCTGCTCAGGTTGCAGCAACAGTACAATTTGTCCAGTTAAAAGTTGTTCTATCACTAAATAATGTCTCTAAAATTATTTCAAAGGTAAAAAAAACTACATAGTGTTGCTTTAAATAAATCGTATTTACTGTTTGTAATTTTCTTTAACATATTTCTATGGACTCTTATATTTATATGGACATATTTTTTGTGTTATAAATAATTAAATAAACTTGATTAAAATAACTTGATTTAAGTACATTTTACTTGAATTTTTTAGTTTAATGGATTTAATATGTTTAAGTTAAATTTACTTAATTATTTAAGGACTATGTGCAGTGACTATAAAACAGTTAAATAATACAAGAAAATATCTAATACGACGTACTATCCCCACACAGTTCATTTTTACATTAATTAATTGTGTATTTATCATAATTTTACTTAGGAAAATCTAGTTCTCAATAAATGTTAATATTATTATGTAGAAATTATGAAAGTTGATCTAATAAATATTACTACACCAAAAAGTTTTTTCAGTGTAGATTAATACAACGATTGTACAATCAATCCTACTTAGATACCTTCAAACATTTTACCACTTAAGCAATCAATTTACAGATATTCTGTAAAATTTTAGTTAATAAGATTGCGTTATGCATTGTCAACAAAATTAATTAGATATGCATTTTTCATAAAATTAACCATAAAGAGGGGTTTTACTTACTGGTTTGCGCAAAACATCTAAAGATGGTCTGGCACTCTTCATACGTCCCGTCCATGTGTCTTTGGCATAGAATTCAAGCTTTGGCACAGGGTCTAGTGGATTGTAAAAAGACATTTTTCTCATTTGGTCTTTTCCATAATCGACCTCTTCTGTCTCTTGAGGTGGCTCAATGTCAGCTGAGTTGCGCTTGCGCATGATTACATTTTTCAGACGTGCAAAATAACTGGCCATTGTGTTTTTTCTAATCTGGCCTTTACTGAAATAAAAACTCAATTGTGAGCAGACTTAGATCCACAACATCCAGAATAACACATTTAGTGTAGCCAAACCAATGAGGGAGTAGACCTTTCCTTTTATACTTAAATTGAGCCTACTCAAACACACCCACACATACTCACAACTGTACATACACACATCTATGCACACAAACATACATTATGAGGTGTACACAAACATTGTTGCAGAACAATGACTAGCAATTCTTTGTATTGTGTTCTTAAGCTATCTTAGAAATCTTTTTTGTAAACATTGACTGACATATTGACTGAAGTCATATAGAGACAGATTCCATTAAAAAGAGACTGTCTCCGTTTCCCACTCAACCAAAAACAAAACTCCTACTCAATCATGTAAAAAATACAAACAAACTTTTTTCCAAAATAACCACCAAAAATCACATTATTGCAGATCGGAGTGTTTCTATGACAGACATTTATCTAAACCAAGATCAGTATGTTTGATTTAATGAAATTACATTTCAAGGTAGCAAGGTTAAATATTTCAACTGACATCAAAACAGCGTATACAAATTTAAACTGTACACATATCTCAAATCTTCTTAAATATTTCAAAGCCCAATATGAAAAGACAAACACAATTAGCTCAGTTGTTACTGACAGAGACAAGCCAAAACTCAACTATAGAATTAGGCAGATGTCCCCTAATAATACTCCAAAAACGCTCCCTTAAATTCTGGTCACACTTAAATTTAAGTTCCCCAACACATTTCAGTAAGCCCTTAAAACCCAAGATAACAAACCACAATAAATATTTGGATCATTGGGATAATGAAATTATTAACCAAAGTAAATTGGAATGCTTTTGGGCGCTAAACAGAAAATACAATCTGTCAGAATATTTTTACACTGTTAGCGATGTAAAGCAGAGACGAATCCTCAGTAAAAACAGACTCAGTGATCACAGTCTGGCAATAGAGAAAGGCAGACACAGTCAGACATGGCTCCCAAAAGAACAACAAATCTGTGAGATCGAGACAGGACACACTTCCTCTTTTACTGCAGGAAATATAAAGAGCTTAGAAAAAAACACTTTGACTAAATCTCAAAGCTCATAAGAGTTTCACAGCTCTTCAGAATCAGATCTAATGAAGATGTTCTGGGGGAAGACAGACACCCATCAGCTGCTGCTTAATTCATTTATCAGTTACACACCATCAGAAGTAATCTACAGCTCTGATCTTGTATAGTACTTTTATCTTTCATGTGCATCCGTACATGTAAAAGCCTCAGTGAACCTTTAATTAATCAGCAGTCAGGATTTTTTTATTATTTATGCAATTTTTTATTTGCAGCACTTCATAAGGTTTAACAGTTTATAAAAAGAACGGCAAGATATCAGATAGTTATTTTTTATTTTTATTCATTAGATGAGATGTCATATATATATATATATATATATATATATATATATATATATATATATATATATATATATATATATATATATATAGTATATAATATGTAAATATAACAAATTATGACCTAAATGAGGATGTTAAATAAGTGCTTCAACATTAAAAACATTAACAATAAAATTCGGCAAAGACACCCTTACAAAAATAACCTACAGGAATCCTGCAGGAATATTATGCAGATTTCCTACAGGATTTCCTACAGGATTTTCAGCTCATTTTCCTGAAGGAATACCTGCAGGAATTTTATGAAGGAATACCTGCAGGAATTTTATTAAGGAAAACCTGCAGGAAGTTTGTGAAGAAAACATGAAGGAATTACATTCCTGCAGGGTTTTAAAATATAATATTCAAAGTTCCTGCAGGACTGTTGTGGATATGCAATTATACAGGTCTTCTTATGTCTTCTGTAGGATTCATGCAGGAGGAATAACTTCACAACAAACCATGTATTTTCACAAATTATTTATTGTATTTATTGAAACTGTAAGAGCAGAGTCCAATTCACAGACAAATGTTGCTCTGATCCGTTAAATGAAGCCTTTACACTGTTTTTCTGAAAAACAAGAAAAAAGAGAAATTTTAAAAAGTGTGTGTGTGTGTGTGAGTGAGTGAGCGTGCGTGAGTGAGTGTGTTTGTGTGTGCGTGAGTGAGTGAGTGAGCGTGTGTGTTTGTGCATGAGTGAGTGGGTGAGCGTGTTTGTGCGTGAGTGGGCGAGTGAGCATGTTTGTGCGTGAGTAAGTGAGTGAGCGTGTGTGTTTGTGCGTGAGTGAGTGAGCGTGTTTGTGGGTGAGTGAGTAAGCGTGTTTGTGGGTGAGTGAGTGAGTGAGTGAGTGAGCGTGTGTGTTTGTGAGTGAATGAGCATGTGTGTTTGTGCGTGAGTGAGTGAGTGAGCGTGTTTGTGCGTGAGCGAGTGAGTGAGTGAGTGAGTGAGAGCATGAGCGTGTGTGTTTGTGTGTGTGTGTGTGTGTGTGTGAGAGAGAGAGATAGAGAGACAAAGAGAGATCTTTAACGTGTGTGTGTGTGTGTGTGTGTGTGTGTGTGTGTGTGTGTGTGTGTGTGTGTGTGTGTGTGTGTGTGTGTGTGTGTGTGTGTGTGTGTGTGTGTGTGGAGAGAGAGAGAGAGAGAGAGAGAGAGAGAGAGAGGGCATGAGCATGTGTGTTGTATGACAAATTATTACCTTACTCGTAACTTGTGCTCATCATTTAACTTCTCTCTTAGTGCTGCCCTGATGAACTTTTTTGGAACATCAGGGAACTTTTTTTGTACTGTGTCTGTAAATGCAATTCCACTTATCATATGTGATAATATTATTACAATTTTGCACTATAACTGCAACATCATGTTTGCGTATAGAAAAAAAGCAGGACATTTTTCTCACCTAGGATCAGCACAACTTTGTCCTTGTCAAGAGCTGGCTTTGCCATAGCGCCTTTGTTAGCATTGCCAGCCCTTCCAGACAGCCCATGTGTGGCCAGCGTCTCTCTACCAAACACTGCCACTGCCAGATCTTTCACCATGGCAGAACATGATGTGCCCCCCCGTCCACAACTTGTCAGGACAGCTGAACTAATTCCTAGCCCCTGTGTCTGTCAAGAAAAAAAGTTAGGGACACTGTATCTAAAAGCATATAACTTTGACTACATACTGTGCAAAAGTGTTAGGCTTGTTAGATTCTTCAACAAAAAAGTGATATATTTTGGTTTAGTGTGCCAAATGTTTATAGTCAAGGGAGTGATCATACTGTGGCGAGGGGGCCGTGGTTTTGCGGAGTCTGTAGCGGGAGAGAGAGGACGGAACAGAGCGGAGCGTAAGTAGATCAAGTGCAGATGATGAACACCTGTGTCTGATTTCAGTAATTGGTGTGGAGAGACCGGATATAAACCGGAGTGGGAGAGGCTGCGTCCGAAACCGCATACTTTATAGTAGGTACTGAATTAGATGAAGTACCTACTTACTTGGCGTTAAAACAGTAGGTACTGTATAGTATGAATCCTGGTAGTATGAATCAGAGTCGGACGTACTACATCCGCCATGTTGCTACATCACGTGACATACGTCGTCATCACATCATGTCATTTCAGCGCGAAAACAGCCGCATGCCTCTTCTTCTTCGTTGGATAACTCCTCTCCCGGGGAATCATGGGATAGTGAAGTGTCCATCGTATGCACACTGCAAAATCTAACCGGAAGTAGTAGGTCATCCGGGTACTTTTCACATACTGTTTTTCGAATACTATGTATTCGGACATACTACTCCAACACCTACTGCTTTTCGCGTACTATATAGTATGAAGTAGGCGGTTTCGGACGCAGCAAAAGAGACGAGCTGGGACCTCGTGTGTGTGCTGCTAAGAACCTGAAAGAGTCATTGAGAGAATATTCTAAGTAATTGTGTTTTGTGGCTGTGCTTATGCACGGTGAACGTGCTTTTGTTTTGTTTGTGAGAAACGTGAATAAAACGAGCGTCCCAGCTCAAGCCGACCCCTGTCTTATTCCTTCCTTATTATTTCTGAACTGAACCTCATCACACATACCAAATGTGTATTTTGTTACTAAAGTAAAATGAAACATGAAGAAGTTAACATGCCTTCTAAGACTTCTGCACAACACTTTACGTAAATATAGGCTATATAATATATTTGTATTCACCTTTTCAGGGGGATTCTTCTGGCTTGAATCTTGTGGTTGTTGAGCAACTTGTGGTTGTTGAGCAACAAGAGTGTCCTGGTTTATGCTGCACTTTAGCATTGGAAGAATTTCTTAAAAAATACAAAATAAATGATTACTAACAGACAACCACACTGACTGATAAATTAATATATAGATGGATAGACAGAAATACATGAAGAAAAAAAGAATACCTTGTTGCAGAGCTATATTAAGTGCTCTTAGATTCTCATTTTCTTTTTTTAATTTAAGAATTTCTCTCTCAAGTTGAGTTTCTCGGCTTGAATGCTCTCCAGCTTGACTCTCCATGCTGTTAATCTCTTGCATCAACATACTGTTCTTTCGGTGGATGACCTAAAGATGGACACAAAATATTAGTATCTCGGTGTCATTAATATTTGTGATTTAAATAAGCATAATGAAAAATAAGAGTAGCCATTTAAAAGTTGTAGGTATTACTTGATTTTTGACTGGAGGCTCTTGATCAGATGATGAGGACGTTTTGGAGTGAGATGGGGACTGAGTTGGAGTGTATGCTTTTTTTTTCTTTGCTACTCTTTTTGCATCATTTTGCAAACATGGCTGATTTTTTCTTTTCCCCTCTAGCCTAAACATCCTCCTCCTGAGGGTTTCTTTGCTCTCTGAAGGGACAAAAATGAAGAAGGAAATACATATCTTCTATATCATGATTAAGTCTTGTTGTTTGCTGAACTTTTACCATCAAAATCTATAATGGTGGCCGGGGAACTTTCCTCTTCATAAGCCACATCCACAACATCCCCAGGTTCAAACTTTTTTTTTAGTATGTCCTTTTTAGGGACAATATCATAGGTGGGAGGCTCCTCCCTCCATTCCACCAGAACCCATGTTTTGCTCATTTTCTAAATAAATAAAGAAATACATGCATACATATTTACATACATACAATTGAACAAACATGAATACATTTATTCATTAATAATAATTATTATTATTTGTATACCTTTGGGTTAAATATATATATATTAACCCAAAGGTGTACAAAACTCTAAAGTCTCATCATTCACATTTATCTGTTGCCTTCAGCTGATTGTATCCATGACAACAGTGTTACCTTTAACGCAAACAGCGACTCAGGCTCTCGTCCGGTGCAGATAATTTATTTCTAATCTAAGGTAACAAAACGGTACAATGATATCAATTATTAGCAAAAAAAGTAATGGTTTTTGTTAGCAATAGATAAAGCTTACTTTTTATAGTCATGTATTAAAAAAAGTTTTGATATAGGCGGTATTATAGGCTAATACATTGGCCTATCATCGACAACAAACAAAAAAAAGAAAGAAAATAAAAACATCTTCATATGTTTTAGTCTTACAAATACACATTAATTTAGAAATTTATAACAAAACAGTAATTTAAAGCATTATAACGATATAATTATATAATAAAAGGCGGATTTACCTTCACGATACTAAGTGACGGTTGATGAATGACGTGCAATGGTGTCACTTGAAACGGCTACGCGAAGCAAGTGGGCGTCGATAGGGACGTTCGACTTCATGCGGCGCTGCAAGAATCGACCGCCGGATGACGTCAAAGTACCGCGAGATCGATTCACCAAATAATACGGAGGAATTTGCTTTAACTTGCTCTCGCGGAACTTTGACGTCATCCGGCTGTCGGTTCTTGCGGCGCCACATGAAATCAAACAAGCTTAATGAAACACGTCACCTCAGTGAAAAGATTAATTTACCGGTTCTTTATGTAAGTTACACGTGCTTCTTTTTCAGGGTGAAAGATCTCTTATTAAAGCGTAACTAAACCGTCACGAGTTTTTTTTTTGGGCCCAACATCCAATAGGAAAATTCAACTGCAATAACCGTTCAACCTGAAGAGGGCAGCCCTACATATATTATAGTATCGAAGCACTTTATATCCAAATGTCAAAAAACTTACTAAAATCAATGAACAGCACTAATAAAGCATCATTCTTACAGACCATTAACTATAAAAAGTTGGTTTAGGGTTTAGTTACTCTTTAAAACACGGAGTTATTCACGACCAAACTTTTCTTTTTAAAATAAAAGATTAATTACCGGTTCTTTATGTAAATTACACAAGCGTCTTTTTCAGGGTTTTTTTCAAGAAATAGCCTTCTAAAATAAAATATGTCTTCCAATTAACTAAGTCAATTTTGTCAAATATTCAATTCAATTCAATTTTATTTTATTTATATAGCGCTTTTCACAAAAGTCAATTGTTTCAAAGCAGCTTTACATAAATAGAAGCAGTGAAAAGCACAGAAAAACGACAGATAGCACAACAAAATACATGATAGCATGAGCAGTTAAATTTGCTGCGGCTATGACTCAATATTATAAGAGCACGTAGTACTAAAGCAACGTATAGAAGAGGAAGCTAGGTAAAGCCCAAAAAGGCTGCCTCCCCGGGGTGAAAAACCCCCTAGGAGAAAAAAAAATACCCAGATTCATTATTGTAGGCATTTTTAGGAAATGTTCTCATTTGGATTAAGCTATTCGGGTAATGCAAAAATATATTCTTTAAGAAATAACACTATCATTTTTCTTTTTGAAGGATATGGAGTATAAAGTGTACTTAAATGAAGAGGCACCTGTTCCCGCAGCTACAAAAAGGCGATGGACACAGAATATAATAGGTTGCTGAATGCAAATAACTGTATTTTAGGCAATTTGTTTCTTATTGTACAATTACATATTGACTTACATTAATCAAATAAGCATGAAATCTGCTTTTTTCTTCGTCAGGAGCAAAAAAGAGAAGATCATACAAGACATGGCTTATTCCCGATATAGTTGAAGTAATTCAGGTTTTAATGTTGGCCTCAAAACATTTTCAGTGATAAATTCATGGCCATCAAGAAACTGTGTCTACATGCTCCTGTATGTTTACAATTTCATACTTATAGGAAAACATTTCCAATAATGACAGTGGTGACAATATCAGCAAATTTGACAGGAACTGCCCTGATGATGCTCATGTGAGAATATGCTTTTTTATTTTTTTTATTTTTCAAAGTTAATCTTCTTTAGAATTGTGCTTCCTTGTGGTCATAAGGTTGGCAATTCTTTGATCCTTTATCAGCCAGCCCAGAACATTTACAAAATTTAAGTACATGCGTAAAACTAGTGGTCCAAGTACCTGTACATGTCTCACAGGGAAACTTTTCTACTGGTGAAGAGAATGAGGTCATCAGCGATGCTGATGGAAACTTTTCAGATGCTGATGTGAGAATGAATTTCTGATATTTTTTTAATCCAATGTTTTTTACATACATTTGTAAATATCAGTGTTCATATGGATTTTGTTTTAATGTGCAATAAACGCACAATTTCTAACAGGAAGGCTTTTCTGCTGATGACGAGGGTGATGTTTTTAGCACAGCTGATGAGAACTTTCCACAGACTCATGTGAGAATAAATTTTAGAATATGTATCTAGTCTATAGCCTCATGCTTTTTTTAAAGCACACACTTCTTTATGTGTCAGCCTGTAATTAGTGCAATATTTACTTTCTAGATTGTCAGAAACCACAGTGCAGTTTGTGAGGGAAGCACAGAAGAAAGAGAGGAGTGTGCCAGTGAGGAAAAAATATATCCAAATGCCAAAATCACTAATGAAGAATCTCTGCTGTGTATACTTGCCTACAGCCTCAGGCATACAACATCCAAAGTGGCTTTGAGTGACTTGTTAGATCTTATAAATCTCCACTGTCCTGATTCAACCAATGGTGTTCCAGATAGCTTATACAAGTTCATGAAATCCTTTCACTGTGACACTTTTGAAGTCCAGTATATTTGCCCATCCTGCCAATTTTTCTTTGGTAATGAAATCCCCACCCACTGTGCTTCATGCAATTGTACCCCAGGGTACATGGAAAACCTAATCAAATCTGGCTCTGTCTTTATTAAGTTATCTATTTCAGATCAGTTAAGAGGTAAATTTCAAGATACAGATTTTTGTGAGTCTTTGAATTACAAATGGTCAAGGACAAAGCACAACTCACAAAATGTTGAAGACATATTTGATGGTACTATGTACAAATCGATTGATGCACTAAATGACCCAAAATTGGCGAATATTTCAGTGTCCTGGAATGTTGATGGTGTTCCAATTTTCAAATCTTCTCCTTTTCATATCTGGCCACTTCAAGTCACAATCAACGAGCTCCCCCCTAATCTGAGGGCAAAGCATGTCATTCTTGGCGGTTTGTGGTTTGGGCCAAAAAAGCCAGAAATGAACTCGTTTCTGCAATCATTTGTTAATGAATTGCAAAGTCTTGAAAACCAAGGGTTACCTTGTCAGTGGAAAGGTGAAAAATCAGTAGTCCATGTATACAGTTTGCTTTGCATTTGTGATTCAGTGGCTCGTTGTGCTGTACAGAATGTCAAGCAATTTAATGGAGAGCATGGTTGTAACTGGTGTTATCAAAAGGGTGAAGTTGTAGAAAAGGGAAACGGGTTTACAAGGGTTTACCCTTTGCAGTCAACAGAGCCAGAGCTGAGATCACACAAAAAACACACTAAAGATGCTCAGCAAGCTGTTGATTCTGGAACATGCATAAATGGTGTAAAAGGTCCATCTCCTCTAATGCTGCTGATGTTTTTTAATATGGTTTCTGGATTTGCATATGATTACATGCATGGCATATTACTTGGTGTTTGTCGCCAGCTGACTACCCTATGGTTTGACTCCAAATACCATACAGAGCCTTGGTACATTGGAAGAGAAATCGAGCAAATTGAAACAAGGTTACTTGCCATTAAACCACCTTCAAGTATAACAAGACCACCCCGTTCAATTTCTTTGCGCAAATATTGGAAAGCTTCGGAATACAGACACTTTCTCTTATTTTACAGCCTTCCCTGTTTGTTCGGCATTTTACCCAGACAATATCTTGACCATTTACTACTTCTAGTGCAGGCTACACACATTCTCCTTCAAGATTCAATTTCCTCCCATGACATTGACAAAGCTGATGGCCTTTTAAAAGCATTTGTGGACCGTTTTGAGTCTCAGTATGGAAAGTGTCATGTGTCTTATAATGTCCACATACTTGTACATGCAGCAGCATCTGTGAAAAATTGGGGTCCTTTATGGAGTCACAGTGCATTCTTATATGAGTCCCAGAATGGACACCTTCAGAAACTCTTTCATGGCACACAAGCTGTACCAGAACAAATTGTTAACATGTTTAACCTTTACCAACATGTTCCACGACTCATTGCTGCTGTATTCAATGATGAACAAACACAGCAAAGCAAAAGCTTTGTTGAAAAAATGTTGGGAGGCACCAATATTGTGAGAAAGTGTATTGGTAGTTCTAGTGTGATGTTTCTTGGATGCCCACATGTACGACAGCCAACCCCAAGAGAGTCTCATATCCTTCAAGAGTCAGGTTTTAGTGCAAATAAAGCGTTCAGTTTTTATTCTAGGGCTGTGGTTAATGGCAGGCGAATTCATTCAAAAGGAGCAAAATCTTTATCTAAAAGAATCAACCATGCAGTTCAAACCAAACATGGGTCTATAGCATTAGTACGATCATTTATAGACGTAGGCAATGCGCAAGGAGAGGGTCATGCCTTCATTGATGTTATGAAAACAACAAGTAATGACATCAGCAAAGACAGAGAATCAGGGATAACAGCAACAAGCATTTTAAAAGAAAGAGGGATTGACTCAGTTGAACTTATCAAATGCACAGACATACATTCAACCTGTGTCTACCTCAAGGACCTACCAGGTCTTGCAAATAATTTTTTTTGCATCCAACCAAATAGATGGGAGTTGGATTAAAAACAAAATAGCTGCATCTTCATGTTATAAAAGGTAAAAATGTACAGTATACAGACTCATATCTCTTGAATGTTGACATGTCGTGGATGTTTGCATAAATGTATCATTTTGAAATGATTTAGAATTTTTTTTATAATTGCCTATTTATTCTTACTCTTAATTTTTTTAATTTACTTGTTAAGACTCATTGTTTTGTCCCATTGCTGCCAACAGCCAGAGCATAATATATCAAAAAATAGTTCCATGAAATGTACTTGAATCTAATTAAATAAAAATTGTATTAAACTACAGTAACTATCGAGTTTTATTCTCTAGTCTAAACAAAACCTGTAGGTTTTTTATATTTATTTTTTGACTTATTTATTTTTCATTTACAGGGAAAACTCCTGTAAGCAAACATTTTGTTTCTGGGTGAGGTGCACGGCAGTCCTGCAGGACTTTATAATTCCTGCAGGACAGCTGTGCAGTACAAGTGAAAAATCCTGCAGGACTTTATAATTCCTGCAGCTTTAAAAAAAAAAATCCAGCAGGATTTTATAATTCCTACAGGACTGCTGTGCAGTACAAGTGAAAAATCCTGCAGGACTTTATAATTCTTGCAGATTTAAAAAAAAATCCAGCAGGATTTTATAATTCCTGCAGGACTGATGTGCAGTACAAGTGAAAAATCCTGCAGGACTTTATAATTCCTACAGGACTGCTGTGCAGTACAAGTGAAAAATCCTGCAGGACTTTATAATTCCTGCAGATTTAAAAAAAAAATCCAGCAGGATTTTATAATTCCTGCAGGACTGATGTGCAGTACAAGTGAAAAATCCTGCAGGATTTTATAATTCCTGCAGGATGCCTGCAGAAAAAATGAAAATCCTGCAGGATTCCTGTAGGTTATTTTTGTAAGGGCAATCATTGTAAATGGATATCAATGACATAAAATCATTAAAATTATGACATGCCACATCGAAACATATGCAAATGAAAATAAATAATGAATATTAACACACTACTTACAGGGTAAATATATGACATTAAATTCAAATTGATTTCTATTGTGCCTTTCACAATTTAGCATTTTTGCTGTTCAGCTTTAGTATTTATTTTCAAATACTTTAGTATTTATTTTCAAATACACCGCACTTTCACAGCATAAATTGCAGATTTCTGTGCACAAAATATTTGGGGCTTGCATGATTTCATAATCCCCGCATTTTCGTAGCAAAAAAATCACATATATCTTAGCAGAAAATGAAAAATGTTGTATATACACACAAGCGCAGCCATGTCCCCTGTTGCCATGGGAATGTTACAAAGTGACGTGTTTATGTGACATGAACATCATTGAAAAGCTGCAAAATCTGAAAACAGTTTTTGCGAGTTCCCACAGTTTTTGAAAGTTCCAGCAATTTTTGCAAGTTCCCGCAATTTTTGCAAGTTCCCACAATTTCAGTGCAATTGCATAAATATCCCGCATATTTCATCGCATTTTTCACGAAAACGTTCCGCAAGTTCAGGGATTTTTGCCTGCAACAATCACAATAAAACTCCCCATTTCTGGAAGGACAGATATTATATTGTTTGCTGGATAATTGTGCATACTCCATCCATTGTTTTTTTACTGTGTGGTAATGATGTTGAGCAATTGGTCAGATAAAAGCAGGGTCTGCTGAAATGTTGATCTTGAGATACAGGCTTTGATTAACACAGATTTCCATCACCTGGATGTGCTCATCATGTGGTGTACTGTACAAGGTTAAGTACAGTATCAGGCTAAAACAGAGTTGGGTAAAAGAACAAAACAAGTTAAAATTAGCCTAGAGTTTGTTTACATATATAAAACATGATCGGACAGAAGTTTCAGTAGGATTCTGGTCGGCTAACCTGTTTTGTCAGTTAAGTGAATGCTTGGTGAATGATTTATTTATACATTTCCATGACGTCTCTATCACACTTGAATGTGTCACTGCATTCACATAAATCACTGTTATCAAACCAATAGCTGACCTCCAGCTATCCAACCTTTTCAGAAAAATAGTAAGCAATTTTGTTTTTACATGTTTTTACCTGTACCCCATTCTCCACCCTGCTGAAAAAACAGCATAGACCAGAATAGTGATGCTCAACCCGGATCTTTTTAAGGATTCGGGTTATTCTGAGTCACTCACTAAAATCAAAGAGTATAGACGCACAAGAGGGGAAACTCTTTTTTGGCAACAGTCACTAGGTGGCCCTTCGGTAGCGTGGCCGCCATTTTGGAATGTTTGTATGTAAAATTAGCCGATATAAAAGTGGAAGACTTGTCTAAATATCTGAAAATAAGTTGTAAAAAAGGATTAATGATCACTGGTCTGATTGTATGTTATTCTGTGTTATCATCATTCAGTTTGAATTTGATCTTTTAATGTACAAAGTAGCTGATATTTCCAACACTTCTAGTTGACTCCCGGATGGCTTTCATTCCAAAATGGCGGATTTGTAGGGCTGCTGCTGGACGCTGGTGTTGCAATGGAACGTTCTATTGACTTTCCCTTCTTTTCAATATAAGTTCTTTGCTAATATGACCCGGGTTGTGCTGCTCGCAAAAAAGGGCTCCTGTGACCTGAGAAACTGAAAAAAACATGCATGTCCGTGGTAACATTATCAATAACATAATTTTAAAAGTTCGGTGTGCTTAGTTTAATTTCATAACGACAAATATATCAACACCATGTTTAGAATATGTCAGGCTTCGTTGACTTGGAAGTGAGAGGAACTTGTCCTGTTTCAGACTGACTTAAAAGATCCACGATGTAGGCTTCGGTTAATGCAGCCACACAGTCACTCATCTGCGCAAGAACATCATCTTGTGAGTGAGTCCCAGACAGAGCTTCCCGCCCGCTCCTGCATGGTCCTGTGAGTGAACCACTCACGTCACTCTAGGGCTTTTCACACCTGAAATTGTTAGCCCTGGGTTATTCTAAACCAGGGTTAACGGAATCCTGTTTTTTTTTTCATGTTTCACACTGTTCAAACTTAACCAGGGCTTAAGAGATAACCCTGGGTATTCATAATTTGACGTTTCACACTGTGCATTCCTAAACCATGGGTCAGGAGTCTCCAACCTAGCTCCAACACACCTGCCTGTAATCATCAAGCAACCCTGAACACCTTGATTAGCTACTTCAGCTGTGTTTAATTAGGGTCATAACATTCTAACCCTGCTTCGTTTCACACTGCATGCGTTTGGCACCACAATGCGGGGTTAACCCCACAAAAGCGGTGCTAAACCTGCTTTTTTTATTTCAGGGATAACCCTGCTTCTAAATTACAAGTGTAAAACGATCCTTTACCCAGGGTTAAAAGCAGGGTTTACAACGAAGATAACCCAGGGTTAAGCGCAGAGCAGAGGTGGAAGTAACGAATTACAACTACTCACGTTACTGTAATTAAGTAGTTTTTTCGTGTACTTGTACTTTTATGAGTAAATTTTTAAGTCTGTAATTTTCCTTGTACTTAAGTACAAATTAAGGTAAGTAATGTACTTCGCTACTTTGAAAATCACATTCGTTACTAAGTACTTGTAGAATTTGAATTAAATAAATATTCAAATCTTTGACAGCATATGGATATCCAATAGAAATAATTGATTGTGGGCGGGCCAATAAAAACCCTTGTATTTGGACCGGAAAAAAGCCCGGTCTCTGGAGAGCTATTCAATCGATCCTCGCGCGTCTTTCACTGTGACGTTGTATTAAATGTTTTTTTTATGTCAAAGAACTGTGGCGTTATGGACGCTGAATTAATTTAAAATTCCAAAGACATACCGCATGATGAGTGCTCATTGCCGCACCTGGGAGTTGTTCACAAACAAAGGAAGGAAAGGAGACAGCTTGCAAATGTAATGCCAACTTTGTTTGCCATCTGCAGTGATTTCGGCTTACAATACTTCAGCCTCTAATCTCAAAAAGCACATTATGGTAAGAAGACTTATAACCATATTTATGTGATCGTTTTCGTTTTTAATGTTGGGTAGACCTCACGATAATGTGACTGAAAACCTCACTTGAAACATGAGCTTCAGTTACCTAGGTGACGAGCACATAGACCATAAAAAAAGGTTTAGCATTGTAAAATGGCGCTCAATGTTGAATTTCATGTCATTGTTAACTAGGGGTGTCCTCGACTAAGGATTTACATATTCGAATCAGAATTTTGGAATCTTTCCATAGTCGACCGATAGTCGAATCATCTATGTTTGTGTGCATGGGTTGGGAGGGGGCCAGACCAGGTACAAATTGGTAACTTTTATTTTCTTTCACAAGCAGCACACATAAACAACTGTCTGATAAAGTGACCAAAACTGTCTTTCAAGTAATAAACGAAGACAAAACTGAGGATGCATTTATATATATATTTTTTAAGGTAAAATGTAAGGCAACATTTGTTTAATTATTCCTCATAACATTTTAAAGCCACGATCTACAGAACATCACACAAAAATACATTTGATAACTAAACCTAAAAAAATAACAAAGGTGATCCTGCCTTGGAAACTCCGGCTACAATTAAGTGTTTTTATTTAATTTGGAGGTAGCGCGTCAAAGCAGTCATGACCAAAAAAACCCGACAAATGAGAAATGACAAATAATTTGTGATTGTGACTGTAAATGATAAAAACTAATCTTTATATACAATTCATTAAACTTTAATTTATAACAAGAAAAACACTGACATTAATGATTTTATAGACACTACGCGTTATTATTTAGCACAGAAATACCTGCTTGCTTGCTTTGACTTTGATCATCTCTGTATTCACTTTAGATACAGAAAGACCGGATGATATTATTTATTTCAGGAATCTCTTTTCTGTCATTTGAAAGTGAACACACCGACTGACCATAATATTAAATCACAAGAAAGACATTCGTGTCAGGCAGAAATAGGTTCGGTGCAGATACTAATTTCCGTTTCATCACCGAAATAAAAAAACGGCTTACCTGTTTTGTAGTTTAACTTTAAGATAGACAATATAACCACTCTGTTTTAAATACATTTTAAAAACTTATACTCGTCGAAAAACATCAGTTTTTTAATGTTTAGTTTGATGAACTCCTAAATATGAGACGCATGCAGAGCACCTAGCGCGATCGGCTAAATTACATGCGCAAGCATGGCCAGCACACAATAGCGCAACATCGATACAACGAAAAGCTATCCAAAATTTACATACTTAAATTAGATCGGAATTTACGTTTATAATAAATACAATTTTTTAATAAAATAAGGTCAGAAGTAACAAAGTGAAGAACAAATATGCAAAATGCCTCAAGTGCACGGAAACAAAACACAAGCCAAATAGTTAAATCAGATAACCCAAAGTGATTTATAAATAAAATAAAATATAGAAATTATTAAAAGAACGAAAGTCATAGTTTAATTTGCCAGCTTTGTCTTTTAAATGTCGAAACAAAGAGGCAAGGCTTTATTAACATAGAGACCTCTTATGGACGTGAAGCCCGGTCACAGGGGTTGTTGGATTTATTAACACATTTTAAAAATATTTATTGAAAGCTGCTACTTCACATATTATTTGCAGCATTATCATAATATGCAGTATATTAATATTGTGAGAAAGCTGTTATATGTGAAATCACTGATCAGATAATGTGTGCACCCATACGGCCAAAATTGAATGATCCTCATTTCATAACACATCTGCGACGATTCGACTATGAGATTAGTAGTCGAATCAGGCTTCTCCTATCGATGCATCGAATCTTCGACTATTCGGGGTCACCCCTATTGTTAACATTGTATTATTCATATTGAATCAGTGTTTTAAGCTTATAATAATAAAAACAGTCTAAAAAGGACTCTTTTATCAAATTCGTCGGTTGCCGCGTCCCACTGGCGTAGCAGTGTAACTGCACTGACAGCCTGTCTAAATTACACATATGTCAGTGCTAAATGCTGATAACTTTTGAAATATTAGTAGGGTACTTTTTCAAAGCTTTCTTGTCCAATAATATTTTTTAACTCTTTTACCCGCCATTGACGAGTTATCTTGTCAATTAAGAAAAAAACATTTGCATAAAAAACGTGTTTCTGAAGAATTTATGTTAATGTGCAATACCGCGATTGTCCACTAGATAGCGAACTTACCCAATTTATGGATAAACTGAAGTCAAAACTTTTTTAATAATTTTATGTTTGATATTCGTTCTGAATCTGATCTAGAACTAAATTCCTTCACAAAAATGCAATTGTTTCAGCTTTTTGCTAAAAAAGAAAGTGTATTTGTAAAGAAAAATACCAATATTTAAGAGTTTATAAGCAGGGGAAAAAATAGGATGAAGCGCTTTTTCACTTTTTTTATTGTTTGTTTTAAAGTAGAGGGTCTGTTCTTTCATTTGATATATTTGTATGTTTATATATTTTTAGAAGAAAATTTTCCTGGAAGGCATTTTGTAAAACTTTTGTGAAAATCATAAAAATGCTGGCGGGCAACTTTTCGAAAAAATGGCTGGCAGGGAATGAGTTAATGTAAAAAAATCTGTTTTTAAATAAAATAACCCAACAAGCTTATTTATGTTGCATCATAATTCATTAATAATAATAACATTAGACCATTTTTATAACTTGATAAAAATTATATGAAAAAATAATAATAATAATAATAATAGCTGTTGTTAAAATCATTTAACATTCTTTAAACAGACAAAATTCCTGTACTAGGTGTTTATTTGTATAAAACACAAATTGCCTGTTTTTAATCCATTCATATTTCTGATTTCATTCAATGGATTTAATGTTTATTCAATAAATATCACCGGCTAAAAAGTAATTTGTACTTGAGTAGTTTTTAAGAGGGGTACTTTGTACTTTTACTTAAGTACATTTTTAACACCAGTACTTTTACTTGTAATTGAGTATTATTTTAGCAACTACTTGTACTTGTACTTGAGTACAAATTTTCAGCATTCTTTTCACCTCTGGCGCAGTGTGAAAAGCCCTTCTGAGTGACTCAGTCAACAAGAAGAGCCGTCAGCCGTGTGTGTCCGTCGGTGGCGATCTTTCCAGCAGCACTGCTGCAGCAGTCCTTGTATTTTAAACATTTGCAGCTTCTACCCAAAACATTGTGCCAGTCAAATTTGCAATAGATCAGCCTAAATGAGTCAGTGGGTTAATAACACGAGCAAGGCTTGTTTCTCCTAGTCCAGGGTTAAAGCTCTATGAGTTGAGTCACTCTCTGTGTGAATCACAGAGTCGCTGACTAACTCAGCATCGCGCGCACGCATCCCTTTGTACTCGGACTCGGAGCTGCAGGATATTACGATCCGGAATAGCAGCTTGTGGCTCACTCAGTCCCCCCAGTCGACATTTGGTGATGTAAATTAACTCGTTGTTGCAAGTTATAGAACCTATGGCAGCCTATTTAGAGTTATTTGTTGTAATTCTGTTGTAAACTTTGAAAAGCTTTGTGTTTGATAAAATTTCTCATTTTAAATGAAAATCTGGGAGGACTCAACTGACTCGGGTTAATGGTCACTAAGGACCCATGGTTCCCGAGTCATTTTAGGGATTAGGTTAAATGATCCGAGTTTCGAGTGGCTTTCTCATCACTAGACCAGCATAATTCCCATGCTGGTCTTGCTGGTATGTAGGCCTATACATTATGTGTATGCTTTTTAACATTTTAACAAATCATGTCATTGTTAAAGCAGATTTGGTATTTACCGAGGAGCAAAGGTTAGTAGGCTTTAAAGGCTCTCTGAGCGAATCTGCGAGACGTTAGTTTTTGTAGACGTTTGAACTGTTTTCAAACAGACGGAGCCTAGCTAACTCCACCCCCTCCCTTCCGTGCTTTCATGAACACGCCCAACCCCCACCCCCAAATCCTTGTTGTTGTTTATTGTCTGGAATACTTTGTTTTGTTTTGTGGTGCTAGGTTTGGCCACTTTGTTGATATTGCCGTATGTGAAGCCTGGGCTGTCTACAGAGATCGCGTTTTTTTACAATTTGATCAGCGGACAGGCAGCAAGCAGATAGTGAGGAGATGTTTCCGGTATGTAACAAAAAATGTTTTATGGTCTAAAACGCGTCAATTCGCTTAGAGCGCCTTTAACATATAACCTAATAATTTATGTATTATGTTTCCTGTGTATTTTAAACATAAATTTTATAATTCTTTCAGATTTATACTATAATGCTTGTATAATGCTCGTTTCATTTATCGGTACTTCAATTTGAATTTAAGAAACATTTATTTTTGTATTTGCATAAACAATCCAAGTGCACCCTGTGGTCAAAAGTGAGTCATGCATGACATCAGACTGTGACAGAGCTGGTCTGGTTTGCTGTGTAATTGATTTTGTGTGATGTTTTTCAGCAAAGTCACTGGAACACAACTTAAACATAACATCATCGGATATTTTACAGAAGAGAATATTTTATCTTCACCGCAACAAACAACTGAAATTACCGCAATAAATGTTTTAGGCCGTATCGCCCATCCCTACTACACAGTCCCTTAATCAGACCGGCCAATCCGATGGGACTCCAAAACCATCTGAATGGATGTCAAGTTGTCCCTTGGGTTTTCTCCTAAAGCCAAGGAAGTAGGGTTTTGCTTCCCTACTATTCATCTCCTAAGTCCAGGAACAGAGATGATCTTGCCAGTTCTCTAACTTCTTTATCATCAGTGTTCAACATATTCACAAGGTGGGAAATCCGTATGCTAGTGTAGATCCAAATCACAATTGTGACCGTTCATGGAAAGTAGGGACACAAGTCGGATCTTGGGCATTTTAAGAAAGTGAGATTTGTGGCAGATTCTGAAAGTGTAGTTTCTAAGCTTTCCAAAGATGTTTAACACATGGAAACATAATATTTGTGAATATTGTGGCCATTTGAAGGTAGGCACTCAAAAAATCTTAAAGGGGAGAAAACAGACTCAAAATATTTTGCAGCTCTTACCTCTGTCTGCTGCTGGGAGTGACAATAGGACTCACCGACATATAATTTAGATAAACCATATCTCCTTTAAAGCTCCCCACTGTAAAGCCCTAAAGCTTCACAGGGTGTATGGTTTAGGTCAAAAAGGTCAGGAAAATGTGCCATTAAAAAAAAGTTTGCAAACATTTAATATATAAATAAATGTCTCTTAGCATCTAAAACTGTATAGGCAACTCTTAAAAATAAGAAAAACTTTCTTATACTGTAAATATGTTTGTGGTTATTTTTTCTAATGAAAGAGTGCATAATCCTATCATTGTAATTCTAAAATAAGGAAACAACACACAGATAGCTATTAATGTTTTTTTTTTTTATTAAATATTTCAAACAAGCATACAATGCTTGAAATAAAAATTTCTTATAAAAAATTGTTTTAATGTAAAAAGAAAGTTTCCTAAAAATGTAGAAAATAAAGAACTTTTTAATAATAGTTCGAAACTGCGCATGAAACTGAAGTCACGTGACTGCAGTGGCTCGGCTGACGTACAACGCGGTTGGCGTGTTATCTGGTACGTCCCAGCTTTTTTGTGCGCCCGAGCTTTGTTTACAGTCTAAAGAAGATGCACGCTGTAATGGCGCTTTTCCATTGCATAGTACCCCACGGTTTAGTTTAGTTTGGGTCGGGTCAGCTCACCTCACTTTGGCGTGGTTAGCTTTTCCATCGAGTTTAGTATCACTTCGGAGTGGGAGAAATTATAGGCGTGTCGTTATATTTACGCTGCCTACTGCTGTGACATCATACAAGTGAGAGCGTTGTTGTACATTCCCATACATTCATTTATTTCTCAGTCTGCCACAAAATTAAAGTTGGCCACCACAAATAGATGTTTGCACATTGCGTTTATAACTACCTCTGTCTCACATGACAGTTTCTGTTCAAACACCCGACCCGTGGCGTCAGTCGACGGCGCTCCGCTGAGCCTCATTCAAATTGCAATTAAGCATATATAATGGATGTTTTTCATCGCTAAAAGGGTGACCAATCAGTGACCTACAGTGTTTGGTATCAGCTTGGGTCGCTTAGAACCCCAACCGAGGTGGTACGAAAAAAAGTATCGGGTACTACGTACTGCACCCAATGGAAAAGCTCCCAAAAGTAAGCTGACCCGACCCAAACTAAACCAAACCATGGGGTACTATGCAATGGAAAAGCGCCATAAGTTTGAAAAAAAACCTTCGCAAACATAGGGGGATAAAACTGAGGATAACACGTCAGTTGCGTCACTGCAGTCACATGACATGCTGGTTCACGACCGGAAGAGAAGACAATGCTGAATAAAGCCGAAATTTTTGTTATTTTTGAACCAACATGTATTTTCGATGCTTCAACACATTCTAACTGACCCACTGATGTCACATGGACTACTTTGATGATGTTATTACTTTCTTGACATGGACAGTAAACCGTAACTTATATAGATTTTCAATGGAGGGTCAGAAGGCTCTCTGACTAAATCTAAAACATCTTAAACTGTGTTATAAAGATATCCGGAGCTCTTCCGAGTTTGGAATGACATGCGGGTGAGTCATTAATGAAATTATTTTTGGGTGAACTATCCCTATTAAGTAGCCACGCTGTTCCTTTGGAGGGCGGGGCAATAACAAAACAAACAAAAGCCACTTATCCAGTATGTAAATACACACAGACAATCACACCCCCCACTGCATGCTAGAATCTCTGGAAAAACAAGCCGATTTCAACCTCAAAATTTACGATTTTAAATATACAAATACTGCTGTCTCAAACATGGAGAGGCTTCTTCTTGATCTCTACTAAGAAAAAACCTGCTTCTTTCTTATTTTGCTTGAAGTTGTGCCTCCGACTTGTGTTACTTGGTTCCCGCTTATACGTAGTGATGTTACGTCTGATACTGAAGCTTCGATGCTTGCTTCGGACTCGAAAAGTCTTCGCAATGAACCACTGTTTCGGAGCTTGTATCGTTACGTCACTAGTCACGTGAAATACGACGTCTGAAGCAAACACACTGGTTCATTTCTCTAGTGAACCACACGACATGCTTTGACAGCCCAATCCGGCGTTGACAGGTTTGAAACTTGGCGGCTTTATTTTTCACGCAAGTGAAGCCAAACCATAGAAAAGCTTTCTAAACAATTTTGTGTACTCCAGCATCATCTGTTTCATGCGAGAGAATATTCTCCAAAGCTGGTGAATTTGTAAAAAAAAAATCGCCCACATCACCAAATGTATAGCCTAACGTTAGGCTATATCATAAATTATAAAAAATATAAACATGTATTATAATTAATATAAAATTATATTTCTGAATAAAAACCACAACATTTAATGACTTTATAAATACATTTTTAAATGCATAAATGCCCAGTTGTAGAGTGCTGTATCCTACAGCTAAATATTCACACACAAACACATCTCAGGCTCAATGTTTTATTGAGGGTTTGAAACATGAACACAATGTCAAAGCTCTGACAGCCAAAATGGGGCGGGTAAATTAGCCTACTCGCATTGTCAGCTTTGTTGCATTACATTTACTTCACCAGCAGATGGTGGTGTGCATTTTCTGTTTGAATGAAGCTTCGAGTAATGAACCATTTTCGGCACAATTGTATCGGAAAGCAATAATGCTTCGAAACGCTTCATTTGGCCATCACTACTTATACTACTACTTATATCACTGATCCATGTTCTCCACTCTCACAGCTGATGCTCATCTCTTCATTAAAACCTCTATATGAGTGTTACATAAAAACCGGTCCGGGCGGAACTATTTACACCATTTTTGTTCCGCCCGGACCGGTTTTTATGTAACACTCATATAGAGGTTTTAATGAAGAGATGAGCATCAGCTGTGAGAGTGGAGAACATGGATCAGTGATTAGGTCACACAGGTGGAGGATGGATTATAAAAGCCATCATCTGAGGAGAGGGAAAAGGGCAGTGACACAAACAGAGCAGCGGGGCGACCTTGAGGAGAGAGTCGGAATTGGCTGGCATGGGGGAAAGAGAGAGAAGAGAAGTTACTTCCGGATATTGGGCTGAAATCGAACACAGAGATAAGTGATAGACCACTCATTTTGGCAGTGCTGTCGTGATTTCATTATGTGTTTTGAAGGAACTGGAGATGTTGAAAGGATACAGAAAGTGGATCTAAGGAGAGGAAGCGGAAACTGAGGAGAGTGAAGCGATTTGTTGGACAAAAGCTTCGGATAACTGGGACGTCTGTACGAAGAGTGAGCATTAAGTGTTTGTGGGAGTTAGCGAAGGAGACTCTTTCACATGCTGCCCTCCTGCCTCCGTCATAAGCCTATTCAGGACTCTGTACCCGGGCCGAAGCCGTGACACTGACCTTAATTCACTGTGAGTGTGAGGATTGCGGTGATTTTATTGAAGTGAGTGCACTTGGAGAATTGTAGTGATGTGCGGTCATCAGTGTCTGTCAGTGGTCATATTCTAGGCCGAGGGAAGAGCCCTGCGTATGAAGAGCAAGTGGTGGCGTTGGACAGCCGTTTCATACATGTACACGACCGAAGGACAAGAACAACCTTCCTCCCCGTCCGGTGGTGGCGCTGTGGCCGTATAAAGTAAGGACTGATTCGGTTATTGTGCCTGGTGTTAAACAGAGAGAGCTTGTGTTACCTGTTGTGCTGGAAAATCTTTTGGCTGTCGTTGTGCATAACTATTCACCTGTTGAGTGTTTCCATATGCCTGTCGTTGTGCATAACCATTCACCTGTGGAGTGCTTCCAGAGGCCAGCGTGTGCTTAAATGCCTCAAGAGCCCAGTGTACTCATCTGTACGCCCGTAGCTAAAAGCCCCGTATACTTACCTGTATGCCTTCTGTACGCTCAAAGCTAAAAGCCCTGTATACTTACCTGTATGCCTCCTGTCTGCCCAAAGCGAGAAAACCCAGTTTACTCACCTGTACGACCAGAGTTAAAGGCCCTGTGCACTTACCTGTCTGCTCCATGTTAAAGGCCCAGTGCATTTACCTGTCTGCCTAAAGTTAAAGGTATTCACCTGCACGCCCATAGCTAAAAGCCCCTTGTACCTACCTGAATGCCCCCTGGGTGAGTCTGCTAGATGAAGGCCCGAAGACTTGCCTGCTGGTCCATGTGCGGGGCAAGGAGATGCCTCCAGAAACTCTTTTTAATATTTTAAACCTCCCTTTTCCTTGTTTTTAATATTTAATAAAACTTGTTAAATTTTATACCTCTCATCTGTCTGGTCATTGGGGTGTTTTGGGACCTCCTTGGGGTGGAAACAGAGGGAGGAGCGCGACTCACGATAGGGGTGGTCCGCGCTGACCTGTGACATGATGTTTACTTGGTCTTTTCATTTGCTTGCAATATTGATTTTATGTCCAAGATAAGTGTATGTCTTATGAAAAGAATATACACATATAGGTTTTGTTGTTATTGTAAATACTGAGCTTTTATCAGTTTTTGCATGGTACCACCTATTCCCTCCACTCCTCCTCTAATACAGGACAGCACATTTTGTGTCAAATGCGTGTACACACACAGGAAAAGTATGTAAATAGAAACCTTTCTGCTTGTAACCAAGGTACAAACATTAAATATGCATACATGTTGTTTTTTTATTTATGGGTACACAGCAAAATCCACAGTGTTAAGTTAACACTTTTGGGGCAGTTTCCCGGACAGGGTTTAGATTAGTCCCTTAGTAGCTCTTAGTAATATAAAGACAATTAAAGAGTCTTTACAAATATACCTTACATCTTGAGAAAAAACAATGGCACAAATAACAAAATATGTTAAGATTTGTCAGTGCAAAATGTTTTTCAATTATTGCAAGTTAAACAGGCATTTTAGCCTAGGACTAGGGTAAGCACTGTCTGTGCCTCCTTCATTCAAGTCCCCAAGGAAAGAGCCTTTGACTTGCTATATTAATAATTCCTAGTAGGTAGTAATACAAGTTGTTCTCTTTGTAATGTAGGTTTTGGCATCCCTACAGCTCCAGTGCATATGCCCTAGGACTTCATTTCTACACCAGTTTGCCTACCTTCAGCCAGCCATCATCCATCAATGGAAGCTTGATCAGGTAGAGCTCTTTGACAAAACCAAGCAGGCTGGAAACCAGTCACCTTGGCAGCTGACACCAGAGCTGACTCACCAGGTTGCAATATTTAAAAAGTGAATAAATGTCTATTTTTAATCTGGTCACTTTGCCTTCACAGTGTACATATTTTTGTATAGTTTTTTTTATCAAGTTTACCATGACTAGTTTGGATCACAACAGGGTAAAGGTGAGTTATTTTTTTATAACATTTAGTAAAAAAAATTCTGTAATTGTTATTGCATTTCCATACAATCATGGCCAAAAGTTTTTTTTAGATTAAAATTTTTTCCAAAAATGAAGTATGTCTCACGGAAAAGTATTGCAATTACACATGTTTTGCTATATGCAGTTCTAAACGTAGGTTCGGGAGGAGCCTAAACATTCAGGCCTGTCAATCATTATCATCATGGGCGTATATAAGGCAGCTTTCAGGCCTTCCTGTCCAGCTGCTTTCTTTTCCGACATCCCTCCTCCTCCCCATCTCCTCCTTCACTATCTCCTTCTTCCTCTTTGCAGTTCAGTTGCAGGGGGTTGAACTTGTGGCTCGAGCCCCAGCCTCAGGTTCGCTCTCTCTGAAGGTTCAGAGCTCAGGTACAGAGCTCCCTTCGAGGACAGCAAGCCAAGTTTGTTTACCATTAATCATTAAGACCTGAATGTGCAGGCGAACTAGTAAAACACATGTTAATTTCCATTTTGTCTATTTAGAGGAAAAGGCTTATTTGTAGTGTTGTAGTTCTCGAGACCGGTCTCAATACCACTTTTTAAAGGTCTTGGTCTTGTCTTGGAATCGACAGCATTTTTACTCGGTCTCGTCTCGGTCTCAGACAAAGAGTACTCAGAATTTTATTTCAAGACCGGTCAAGACCACAACTGATGGCACATCAAGAATTTAGTTTTTATCATTAATTTTATGCAGTTTATTCAGGTTTGGCATATGATGTTGGCATTGTTTAAGTTTCTCCCAATGACAATTTTTCTAATTTTATTACTAAAAACACCTGCATTGCAAAATTTAGTTAAAGGTTGAAATGGGCTTTGTGAGATCTGCGGTGTCTTGTGACAAAGTCTCCTGGTTTAATTTGGTCCTATCAGAGAAATGTGTTTGCCAAAATTGCAGTAACATGTTTGACTGGCTGGTGTAAAAAAGGGCATTTTTCTCAGTTTCTGTGTTTGCGTTGTTACTGCACTTAGCCTTTGTAGAGCAGTATAGTAGAATCACGGTAACAAAACCTTAGTTTGAAAAATGATTTTACCAAAGTAAAACCAGGATAGGGTATATTGTTCTTCACAATACATGCCATTTTAAGAAAATGCTGGTTTCAAGATTACAAAAGATCCCTTAATCAGCCTAAGGTTAGTGTGACACACTGAGGAGCATATTCTGGAAACAAATCAATATTCATATCACAACAGCTCTAATATAATACAAGTCATGTGTTAAAGCCATGTTTAGTTAACAGACATTATTATTATAGGGTAAGTTAGCAGGATTTCAACCCACTTTGTGTTGTTACAATGTCTGTAATATGTAAATTAACAATATTTGGGTGATGCAAAACATCATTTTGGCAGAGTATTGTGGACAAATAAATGGAAATAAATCAGTAAAATTAGCTAAAGAGTAATTTTTTTTTTCAAATATAAACATCTATTGTATTTGTGACAATATTAAGGGAGTTGAAAATCTGCAGAGTTGCGCTTTGGTGCAGTAATTACAATATAGCATTTGCCAGTTGTGTATTTCCATCTATAGATGCCATCATATAATGTTCTTTGTGAGTGTTTACGTCATCTGAAGTCTTCAAAAGTGAGACTGGATCCAAACAGAGGCGTAAGCTCTAGTTATCTTATGATGTGTATCCTGATGGACAAAAACAGAAAAGAAAAATGAGAAGGATTAGGATTGCTGCTGTTTATATTATTTCCAGCAAAAGCTCATTTGCACTTTTTATTATTTCATTACTGGAGAACAAGGTCATAAGATGTTTTAGTGTATGTGAATGCTTGTCTTAGAAGAAGTGGTTTTTTTTTTTTACTTAGACTGGGAGTGTTTAAAATGTGAAAAAGCCTTGCCTTTTTATTGTATTTTTGTTAAAGAGCAATTATGGTCCGACTCACGGTTTTACATTTTGTTTGGTGTGTAAGTGTGTATTAGTTTGTACATGTTAACGATATGCGTAAACAATGAGTAAACAAAGAGTTATCGTTTCCAATGTAAATCTTTCTTCTTGGACTACAACACACACACGGATCGTAAGCAACAGTTTACTGTCTGGGCTTGTTTACATAGACAAGACCGACATTATCATAGAGGCAGAGCGCATCGCGTTATAATCTGAAAACCATGCTTACCGGGGGGGAAAAACAATCCAACCATCTCCATTGACTTTGTATTGCGTGAGGCTGCATCCATGTCATTTCTGGCTTATAAGAAATACCAGAACAATGTTTTGCAGGATTTTCTCCTGCAAAAATCTGCAGGTCCAATCAGCGAACAGAGGGAGGTGGCTAAGAACGATGACGTTGAGGTCGTACGTCAGTTTGAGTTGTAGTTCAGTAATGGCAGCGGAGAAAGACGTGAGAAAAGCTATTCGGTCCGTCGTTGCAAAAGTGCCGAATATACAATAGTTAAAGCCGGAGCAAGAACAATGTTTGCTTAGTTTTGTTGGTCTGATCATTCGGACTTCTTGTTTCCGGACGGTTTTGGCCCATGATATATGTCACGACCACATGTTAGCGATTGCCTATGGTAGATCCTGAGTGACTCAGATCATAGTTTTAAACTTCAACAGAGGACCCTCCTTAACGGAAGTAACGCTTTGCAATGGCGCGTGGCCAGACTCTCTGTACAAATGAAATGAATGTACGAGAGTCTGGTTGGACCAGGCTAGAGCTAACAAGCCAAAAACCCAGAAATAAGATTTTATAAGCTGTTGACCCCAAAAAACGAGCGTTTCAAAGACACAAAACTGGATACAGGCAAGTTGTCATAATACTACTATAATTAGAACTATGCCCAGTTGCCCACTGGAGGGAAACGTATTCAGCGATCCACTTATGTCTCCTTAAAAGCTGAGTTTTATGGCTTGGTGGTAAAAACTTATTTCTGGGTTTTTTAGCTTGTTAGCTGTAGACTCTGTCACGCAGCAGCTTTTAGGCATTGTTATGTGTTTTTGTTATAAGCTAGAAATGCAATATAAAGTCAATGGAGAAGGTTGGATTGTTTTCCCCCGGTGGGTGTGGTTTTCAAATAATGCGCTGTCTCTATAATTCCTCCCGCTTTTACTCACAGCCTACACATTAACTCCTGTCAGCATTGCATTGTGACCGAATCTTTCAAACAGGAGCGTCACATTTCCGGCTGACGTCAGAGGCATTCAGGCCAATCACAACGTACAGATTAGCTGGCCAATCAGGGACACAGCGCATTTCAGATCGATGAGTTCTGTACAAAATCAAAGCGTTTGAGGAATGGAGTAAATCCAAAGATATAAATTTATGTGTTTTTAACTGTACACCACGCAAACACATTGTATTTGTACTATACCAAATACACAAAATAACTTTGTTTTTTACCAATGAAATTGGATGCACTTTAAATAAATAAACCACAACCTTAAACATGTGAACAGCAATGTATTAGTTTGAGGTTCTAATAACTAGTTATGAGATTCATAGCACCTTAGAGATGTTTTCTGACAGGTCTGCTTCAACTCTGCTGCACGGATATCAGCATGGAAAATCTACTAACATAACATGCAATTTGTCACAAAGCAATCAATATTGATTAAAAGATGTGAAACACTGGAAAGAAAATTATATTATACAAAATATAACAGAATCTATGTTTTTAGGTTTATTGGTTCATTTATTATTGCTCACATGGTGCCACTCACGTCTGAATTTTAAAACCTTCCTAGAATAACTGCAATAAACGCAGAAAAATGACAAGATGCATGGTAATATGTTGTGAAAAAAGTGCATATTAAGTGAGTTAAAATGCTCTCAACTCACCTGAGTTTACATCTCTGTCTGTAGCTCCCTTCAGAAAATTTTGAAATCTTCAACTTTTCTTCTATTATAAAGGTTATTTTGTCACTCCTAAAATAAAAGAACAACTTTTTGTCTATATATGTTTACGATAAAACATGTGTTTGTGTTATGTTCAGAGTTTGGCTAGATACCGGCTAAAGACAAACAGGCTTCACACAGGTTGCAGTGAGAACACACAAAACTTTGTTTATTGGTACAGGTGCAGCTTAAATAGAACATCACATGGCATGGACACATGACAAACACACCTAAGAGGAACCCACAATAATTGGGAGCATACTCATTAACCAATCAATCAATTACCACCCCCACTTGCGCCCACATTATTCAGAATCATTCACAAGAAAAGGAAAAAAAACTATAACCAAACAAGAACGTGGAAAAGGTAAGTAACTTAACTTTTGTAGCTGGTTTAGTCATTAGGTCAGCAACCATCTGATCTGTTGGGCATTACTCCAAAAACACTTTACCATTGTTTACAGTTGATCTCACAAAATGGTATTTAATATCAATATGCTTACATCTCTGTCTGCTAACAGGATTCTTTGCCAATGCAATTGTACCTTGGTTGTCTTCAAAAATCATAGGTACACCATACTGATAATCATCAAAATGTTCAAGCAATTGTTTCAAGTACAAACACTCTTGTATAGTGGCAGCTAAGGCCATGAACTCAGCCTCACATGTTGATAATGCTACAGTTGGTTGCTTTTTGGTCTTCCAAGAAATCAGAGGACCATTCTTACATAGGCTAACACAGTAACCAGATGTACTACATCGGTCATTTTCATCACCTGCCCAATCTGCATCACTATAAGTCACCAACCTTAACCCTTCATCACATTTCCTGTAACAAAGCATCTTGTCATTTGTACCTTTCAAATATGTCAAAAATGATACCTAGAAAATTCTTCAGTTCTCCCAAATCTTTCATCTGGAATTTCCTAGTAAGCATCTCTTTGACAGTTTTTAAAGCTCTCTCATCACTGGCAGCAATAACCAAGTCATCAACCCATATCAATATTATCACTTTCTCATGTTCTGTTTCTCTCTTGTAAACACAATGATCAGCTGGGTTCTGTACAAAGATGTTTTCGCACAGATAATTATGTAACATTTTGTTCCAGTTTCGACCTGATTGTTTTAGCCCATACAATGACTTCTCCAGTTTACACACTATCTTCTCATTTGTCTGAGATTTTAAATCATACCCCTCTGGCTGTTCCATATAAATTTCACAATCAATCGGTGCATGCAAGTAGGCAGTTTTAACATCCATCTGATGGAGAATTAAATTCTCCTGAGCAGCTTTCTGCATCAACACTCTCACACTGGTAAGGTTAGCAGTAGGAGAAAAAGTTTCTCCATAATCTACACCCGACTCCTGACTATACCCCTTGGCGACATAGCGAGCCTTATATTTGTCAGATCCATCAGCATTGGTTTTGATAGCATACACCCATCTACCCCCCACTGCTTTCTTGCCCTCAGGTAAGTTGGTCAAAGTAAATGTGGTGTTATCCCTCAGTGATTTCATCTCCTCATCCATTGCATCTATCCACTCCCTTGAGTTGGATGAAGTCACAGCTTCTCTAAAAGTCTGAGGTACATTGGAAACCATCTTATAACAATAATCAATGCTGATCTGCACCTGATCACTCTCCACGCCATAGAAATCTGGCCTCCATCTTTCTCTACCAGGATATCCATGGATTAAAGTTTTCCGTCGCTAGACGGATTTCCGTCAATTGAAAAATTATTAAATTCACTTTTCATAAAGACGACGTGTATTCACCTTTTTAAGTGGGATGTGATCAAAGCCTGGAGCGGAGCCAAATCACGTTCCTCTATCCACTGTAAACGTTTTGTAATCACTACTCACAGGATCCACTCCGGGTTTTCTGGCTGTATCACGTTAAGCCGAGGTAAAACTTTATTTCAGCAGCATGGACAAACATATAATGCAGGAAGGCTCCGATGTTTTGGAGATCGATAAAGGAGTAAAAGACCTGGAGATTGACTTGGCTTAGCGAAATGATGAAGATTGGCAAGGCTTTCAGTTCGTGGGCTAAGAAAACCAAAAAGCCAGGTAACTTGCGTGTCTTTGCACAGTATGACTAGGGGTCCTGTATTTTGGGGGTAAATGATTTCTCCCGTACGTGATCACAAGCGTCCCATTTTGACTGCTATGCTGATCTAACCAGTGGCTGATACAACGGGTTTGTTAAACTCGTGGGTAAACTTCATGTGGCGCCACAAGAACCAGGAGGCAGATGACATCCAAATCCCGTGAGAGCGATTCGAGGAATCATAAGAGGAGACTGCTTCCGAAATGCTCTCGCGGGACTTTGATGTCAACCACATGTCGGTTCTTGCAGTTGCATTTGCGTGTGGTCACAAAAACTTAACATTTGTACACATATTAAGCACCGCAGTTTAAAAACAAGTGATTTTAAGCCATTCAAAGTCAAACAACAGTGCAAAATGCGGCCGCTGTTTCTGTGTCAGATGATTGCCGCGCATTCGCTTCTCATTGTGTGAGTGTTTTTGCCGCTTTATTGGCCTTAAATAAACATATGCGTCAAAAATCCAGTCTTTGCAAGTATCCTCATATAAACACGACCATTTAGGTCTTAGGATAAAGTAAACAGCAGAAACATTGCGCACAAAATAGCACATCAGCGCTGCCTCTATTGTTACATAATATTTTGTTGATAAAGGTACAGTCATTCATTGTACATCTTTCACTATCAGACATCCTGTGCGTATTGTACACGAGTTTGACTCGAGTTACTCGTTTAGGATTTATATTCATACATAACGTTACTGTATTAGAGCTGTGACTGTAAGCTGTTGTGTGAACAGAACAGACCCTGGATTATTCGTTTATGTGTACTGAATAATATGATATGAAAAATTTGTATTTGTTCACATTAGTAAATGCATTATATAACATGAACAAACAATGAAAATATAGAGTATATAAGCATTCTTGTTTATGTCATTACAGTAATTGACGGTAGTTCATGGTGCATTCACTATGTTAACAGTTTCAACTTTGATTTAAAAAAAATATAAGTAAATGCTCAAATTAATACATTTACAATTAATTAATTAATTAATTAATAAAAGATTCATTAAAGGTGGTGATATTCATGTTTTCTTTTTATATAGTGAGTTATTTAGCTGTTTCGCCTTAATCTGAAATTCCCTGCAAACTACAGCTACCTATATACCACAGGAGACTTTAATATGGAATTAATGGCAAAAAATCTCCCCTTAAAATGTTATTGGTCTCGCCTACATAAAGTGTTAGTTAAAGGAATATGACTTGGCCTGAAAAAAATTTCAGTCAGAAGAATTTTTTTCACTTTAATCCCTGGGATATCTCCTGTCTCTACTCAGGGTATCTGGAGAATGTGATTCTGGCTTAACCTCAGCTGACTGTAGGCTTATCTGGCTTGGGCCTAGCCTATTCTCTAGAATGTAACACTGCTTGGGTTTATAAGGATCATGTCTGGTTGTGCTATAAGGCCTATCAATGTCATCATCAGACACGTCATCAATCTCTTGTCCCTCAATACTGGACATAAACCTCACCAACCTGTGTTTCATCAACTTTCTAGTGTCAGGATTATAGACCATATAGGCTGGGCTGTTCTTATCATATCCAACAAAGATGCCTTTGTCAGACCTTGAGTCTAGCTTCTTCCTGTCCTGCCTATATGTAAAACACACAGTACCAAACTTCTGTATACTGGACATATTGGGTTTCCTTCCTGTCAGCATAAAATAAGGTGTCTGTTTGGTGCTGTTGTTAAAACATCTATTCCTCAACACCGCTGCTGTCTGGACCGCATACGGCCATAGCTCCTTGGGTAACTGACTTTCTAAGAGCATACATCTAGCCATATCAAAAAGAGTTCTCCAGTTACGCTCAGCAGTTCCATTCTGGTGTGGTGAGTATGGTGCTGATGTCTCATGTCTGATTCTGTTCCTGCGAAGTAATACTTGATAACCCTGTCCAGTAAATTCAGCACCATTATCAGACCTGATACATGTAACATTCCCATATGGGGCTATGTCAGCTAGGAACCTCTCTGTTGCATCCACTGTGTCACTTTTGTGCTTCAGAAAGTACACAAACACTGCACTTGAGTGGTCATCAGTAAAAGAAAGTGCGTACCTATACCCTTCTCTGGACTTTGGGTCAATGGGGCCTGCCAAGTCAGTGTGTATCAACTCTAGAGGTGACTTGGCTCTCATATCAGGCTTTCTGTTCCAACTATGAGTGAATTTACCTTGGACACACACATCACATTGCATAGACTTGGGTACTTTACCCTTAATTGACATACCATCCACAACATTCTCTAACTTCTGAACATCATTAAAATTGCAGTGTCCCAAAATCTCATGCCACTTCTGAATATCATGGCAACTCATACATTGATTATCACAGTCATTGTTCACTAGCACAGTAGGTAAATAGAACAGCCTGTTATGTTCATAAATATAAGAAAACGTGTACCGTCTTTATACTGCAGGACATCCTCACCCTCCTTAAAGATCACTGTTGCCCCGCTGGAAGTTGCAGCTCTCACAGAGAAAATGTCTTGGGGATAGGAGGGGATGTACAGTGCCTGCTTCAGTGTGGCACTGAGGCGTTGCCCTCTACTGTCGACCAGACATACCTCTGCTTCTCCTCTGCGCTCCGCGACCCCCTTGCACCTTGTGCCATCAGCCAGCTCCACACAGTGTGTCTCGGCCTGGAATTTGTTGTCAAAGCTCTTAAACTTGGCTAGATCAGTGATGATATGCGATGTTGCACCAGTATCCACCATCAACCCCTTTCGGGTGACATCGCTCCCTGGCTGACAATCACTGGTCATCAACTTGAAGGCAAAAGTATTGTCTGTCTCCTCATACACCCCATGTGCATCATCCTGCCGTTGTTGTTTCCATCCTCCTCGCCATGTGGTATGTTTACCCTGGCTGTACCACTGTTGATCACGCTGACATTGTCTTGCCTTGTGTCCTCTCTGGCCACAACGGAAACACTCAATGTCCCCACTTTCAGTGCTCCGCACCCTTACACTTGCTGGGGCACTGGCCTTTCTTGAATGCGCCCGGGCCCCCATTGTCTTTGGTCACAGCTGTACACATACCTTCAGTGCTCTCATAACTCCGCAATTTTGTCTTAAAATCCGCAAAAGAAAGAGTCTCATCACTTTGAGTGATAAAAATGGAAAAAGGCTTGAATGATTCTGGCAGCCCCTTCAAAACCATTTCAACTAATAGTCCATCACTCAATACTTCTCCAGCATTCCTCAGCGCTGTGATTGAAGTCTCAGCGCGTATGACATAGTCAGTCACACTCTCACCACTCAGCTTTTGTAGGGAAGTCAATTCTGTGTAGAGACTCACAATGCGGGGCTTACCCTTACCAACATCATAATCCTGCAAGATCTTGAGTGCTCCACGCCCGTCATCCGCAGTCTCTCGCATGACCAGGGACAAACTTTTGTCATCGAGGAATTGGATCAGTTCAGCATATGCTTCAGCATTCTTTGATGCATCCTCAGCCAGTGCGTCTGCATTCGCATCCACGGCGGGCCCATTCAAAATGATGTCCTTCAATTTCTGCAATCGTAGATGGCCCAAAAACTTGGTCTGCCACAGTTCATAATTCTTTTCGTCTCCATCGAACACAAAACGAGACCAACGTGAATTTGTCCTTTCGCTCATGGTGCTGGTACTCCAAACCTTGAGACACAAATTTAAATTTGCAAACTGCCTTCTTAACCCCGCCGTATCTGCACAAACGTCAGCGTTAGTGATGTGACATCTGAAGCGAAGCTCCGGAGCTTGTGTCGAGCAAAAAGGGGCGTTCCAGATGAAGCCCCGATTCGAGGCTTGTATTGTTTCCGTGAAAATCACGTGACGATGACAAACGAGGCCTCGTTTTCTGTTGAATACGTCATTGCTTCACTCTGAGTATCGCCTCCGGATAAAAATGGTTCGAAACTCGCGCCTCTTGTGGGTTTTGCAGTACGTTTGCATTGGTGTTGAGGTGTTGGTTGTACGTAGTGGAGTTTGTAGTGAGTTTGTAGTATAGTTATCATATCATAGCCTGTATTATACATTACACTGACGATTATATTAGAGTAAATTATACATAGCCTAGGAAAATAGATCATTAGAGTAAATTAGCCAGAGGTGTAAAAAGTACTCTAAAATTTTACTCAAGTGAAAGTACAAGTACTGAGTGTAAATTTTACTCAATTAAAAGTAAAAGTATCTGGCCAGAATTATACTTGAGTAAAAGTAAAAAGTACCACATTAAAATTGTACTTGAGTATTAAAAAAGTAAAAGTAACCGGAAAAAGGAAAACGAGAGATTCATGTTGTGAATGAGCCACATACAAGATTTTATCCTTTACAACTGTTTGTATTTAATTGTATTTCATTATCAAACTATAAGACTACTACATAATTTCCAACATGATCTCACAAAGTTCAGTGGTATAGTCACAGAATTTTTTGCTCATTTATCTGTGTCATTGTCACCGATCTCCGCATTTTTCTGTGTCTGTACCACGGAATTTCTTTTCTGTGTCAGGTTCAGGTATTGATTACTCAATTGTTTTTCCTATTTTTAAACCATTTTCGTGTGGGTTTTGGGTTAGATTTGGGCTTTGGGTTAGGATGTCACTTTAACTTTTGGTTTATACTATTTTTTTCCATACTTTTAAACAATTGTCGCCTGACGTTAGGGTTAGGAGTTGGGTTTGGATGTCATTTTATGTTACAGAAAGTCGTTCTAACCCCAAACGGGAAAATGGTAAGAAAATAGGAAAAACAATTGAGTAACCAATACGTGAAACTGACACAGTGACACAGAAAAGAAAGTCTGTGGTACAGACACAGAAAAATGCGGAGATCCTTGACAATGAATTTTAGTATGCGACATGCTACTCAAAATTGTAAAACCTCAAACTTAACTCACATTTCAAGCTCTATCCAGCCTCCCACAGGAAGCCGATGCAGGATAAGGTGTATTAGACCTTTTTCACACTGTCAGTCCAAATCCGATTTTGGTGCATATCCCATAGGAATACAATCACATTTAGAACGGTGAACGGCACGTGAAATCTGTTTTTCTAATCCGTTTCAGGCTACATCCAGAGGTGGTTTGAAATCCATTTCAGTCTTACCGTCCTGATCGCATTTGTGTAGCTTTTCTGTTACTTCATGCTGTCACGTCACATAAAACACATCAGATGTCGAGGCAGATTGTCATGTCAGCGCGACGCCATTGCCATAGAAACAGTGCAGATAATCCGGAAAACGGCTACAGGATGCACAGATCGGATCTGAACCTTTGTGAAACACAATGTGGACAGTGAGTCTGTCAAATTAGATATGCACCAAAATTTGGACTGAGAGTGTGAATAAGGTATTAAGCCGCCTTTTCACTGCACACGACAAACGACGGCCGATAAGCCGGAAGTCATTCATTTCCTATGGAGAGTCGCAAAGCGGATGCGTGAGGTGCCGACCATCTGCGGATGCGTAAATATCGGATCCGTTTTGACGGTTGGATGCGTTAAAAAATTTGAACTTGTGCGACTAAACCGCATGCGATATGCCGACCGGAAGTTATGTTTTTCATTGTATTCCAATCACAAACTGTGTGTGAGGTGAAAATGATTAATCCTTTTCGTTTAACTTTATTAGTTACACTTGAATCTTTAAAAAAACACTATTGATTACTGATAATAAATACATTAATTTAATTAGTGTATGTAATTATTTTAATCTTGTCTTTATTTGTTCTCTCAAGAAAATATTGGCAATCTTTGTCATATATGCATAGCTGTTTATTGATTCATTCATTTGCATTCATTTATTTATTCCACCATGGTAAAAATATTAGAATGAAGCGCTGGAAAGAGCTTCCCTCCCATATACGATTAAACTGAAACTTCATTACGACTGCCACTAGGGGGAGAACTCCGACTGTCGTTTCCGTATGTCGTGTGCAGTGGAAAGGCGGCTTTAGTCTTGATAGAGAGACTGCAAACAGCAGGAAACGTGTCACACTTCATGTGTTGTCGGTTTCGAAGAAGCAAAAAATCTTCATCATTAGATGAACTGTTGGCCAATTCCTCAGTGTGGTCCAAAGGCTCCAGAATAAATAACATTTCAATTAAACTGACCATCAGCGCAATTCAATTGGTTTGACAGAGCAAGCAAAAATAGATCTCTAAAATAGAAGTACTTTTTGACTGTTAATAAAATTGTAAGGAGTAAAAAGTACTTTTTTTCTTTAAAAAATGTAATTAAGTAAAAGTAAAAGTACTGATTTTTAATTGTACTCAAGTAAAGTAAAAATCCCCAAAATTAATACTTAAGTACAGTAATCAAGTAAAATTACTCAAGTACTTTACACCTCTGAAATTAGCATATATCTAGTTCTAATACCTATAATACGTAATTATTTTGCTATATATATTATGATATATATATATATATATATATATATATATATAGTAGTAGTTTTATTATTATTATATATAGTATTGCTGTTGTTGTTATTATTATTATTATTATTATTATAATTAAAAAAAGACTAGACTTTATTAGGGATAGCCTAGGAGGACTGAGGATCCATTGGGATATTGAAACAAACAGAAGCTCCAATATCCCAATTTGTATAAGCTGGCACTGACCTTCTTATGTTGTCCAGCATCATCAGTGCCCTGTGAAAGGGTGTTTTCTAAGGCTTGAGAGGAGCTTTCTAAAAAGAGAAACCGCTTCAATCCAAATACTGTTAAAAAACTTTTGTTTTAAATAAAAACCAGTAAACACTTTTCCGTGTTGCAGTTTGCTGTTTCACACTTCCAGTCCCATAAGCATTGCACTATTGCACCCATCAGTTCAATAAGCATTGCACTATTGCATTCCCAGTCAGCACTGCACTCATAATTTATTTACACTCATTCGGGGCATTCACGGTTAATAACCCAAAGAACTACTGAATAGTTGGACACAAAGTTGTGTATGTATGAGTTGTGTGTACAAATTAACACAAGCAGAGTAAAATACTTTATTTAATACACAGGCAATAAATAAAGCCCACACCATGACAATTTGGTTGCTCAGAATGAACAGATTTGTGTGCAATACATTGCTTTCCACAGCAGGTGTCACTAGAGAGAACACTGTTCATGAGGCTTCGGGTAACTGAACCTTTTGACGAACCAATGGGCTGGAAAGCCTCAGTGGTTCAGGAAGCCTCATTTGGCCATCACTAGTCAGCGTATCTGGGCCCATAACCTGTTATGTTCAGAGTTTGGCTAGATACCGGCTAAAGACAAACAGGCTTCACACAGGTTGCAGTGAGAACACACAAAACTTTGTTTATTGGTACAGGTGCAGCTTAAAGTCGCAATGAAATTGAAATGAAAAACTATATATGTATTTTTAATAGTGTGGTATTATTAACAAATGACTTATCTGTGAGCTTCATTATTTTTTAAAAATTCGTGTGTGCTCATAATCTTTAATCAAAAATGCAAATCTCCTCCCCTCCTCAAAACGATCTCTCTTCACTTCCGGTCAAAAGTATGGCAGGTGGGCGGGGTCCGGGAGAAGATCGCAGTGATTAGCAATTAGCAACACGACCCAACTTCAAACGATCCAATCAGATCTCGATGGACAAATTCAAATCCAGCCCTGCCTTATTTCATCTCAAAAGCCGTTTCATTCGGATATACGTCACCACGGGGAAAATAAGGCAATCGCTACTTCCGTTTCATGGCGACTTTAAATAGAACATCACATGGCATGGACACATGACAAACACACCTGAGAGGAACCCACAATAATTGGGAGCATACTCATTAACCAATCAATCAATTAACAGTTTGTACTAGTTTATTCACGCTATATGAAAGTTATTTTTTACTGTTTAACTGTGCAGTACATTGCATATTTTAGGCTTAACATATTAGCTTACTTCCAATAATGCTTTGACAACCTGAACAAAGCTATCATCTCATCAACACATGAAGTAGCTTTTAAAAAGCCAAAACTTAATAAACAATGCAAAAGCTTTAGTTAGCCTAACATTATCACTTTTGAAAAGCGTCCACATGCTAACAGACTTTTCTCGAAGACACAAACCATTTCTATGAAGTAAATATTCAACAAAAGCGTTTCTGTTATGTGTCAATAACAGTTGTGTGTATTATTTGTGTATTTTGAGGGACTAAACTTACCTGAAAACATTAAAGAAACCTGTGAGAGAAGAGCTTCGTTGTTTGTCCCGACCTCATGGTAATCCGTGCTTGAGAAAGTAGGCTGTTCGACTTCCTGCGGCCCCGCTAGAACTGACAGGCGGATGACGATAAAGTGCCGCGAGAGCGAGACGAAATTACACTTCGTATGATTTCTCGAATCGTTCTTGCGGTACGTTGACGTCATCCGGCTGTCGGTTCTTGCAGCGCCGCATGAAGTTGAACAAGCCTAGTGTTTTAAAAAGGGCACATGTTCAGCGCCCACAGCACACGCGTCATGGCAAAGTCACACATTGACATAATCAATACAACAATTTAAAATCTCCTCAAATGATAATGAAATCACAAACTCGTTTTGTTGTCTTAATTCATATATGTCCAAATTACCACGCCTGCAGGTGGACTATATTGTATTAAACACTTGTGTATAGTGCGCTTTTTATATTAAACTTTTGTTAATCAAAAAATGATTTTTTATTCTATCCTTAAAATTCTTTTAAACTGAAATATTAAAAAATATGTATGTATTTTGTTAAATAAGCCCTATCTGCAGTCTAATACTGTTTTTCATGTATTTTCTTAAGATTATTATAATTCTTAGTTTCAGTAGAAACCTAGCGGCTTGCCACTGGTGTACCAACGGTGGTCCAGCAGCGGCAAGCCGCTGGTGGCTTGCCACCCAAGAAACGCCGGCAGACTGGCAGCTTTTTTACATTGGTCGGTTTGCCGAAGGTGCCCCGACGGTGGTCCGACCGCATCAAGGAAAATCTAAAAACCGCCGGCGGACCGCCAGGTTATTGTTTGCTGGGTACTTATTTGACATAATTTCACACAAAAATGGGCCAGACAAAATTATTGGCACCCTTAACTTAATATTTGGTTGCACACCCTTTGGAAAAAATAACTGAAATCAAGCGCTTGCTATAACGTCTCGGGTTACGTATGTAACCCTTGTTCCCTGAGAAGGGAACGAGACGCTGAGTCGCCATAGAGACGCTTTGGGAACGCCTTCAGGTGTGAGTGCGTCTGAATGTGTATATCAAATCCAACCAATGGTGGGGCGTGACGTCACCGGCGGGGTGACGCAGGAGCCGGAAAGCATAAAAGGCGACGTACAACCACGCCCACACTATCTGAAATATTGCCGAAGACGGCTTACAGGTACGCAGGAAGTATGGCAAAGGAGACGCAGCGTCTCGTTCCCTTCTCAGGGAACAAGGGTTACATACGTAACCCGAGACGTTCCCTTTCGAGGGAACTCACGCTGCGTCGCCATAGAGACGCTTTGGGAACGCTATACCCAATCCGCCAGACTACGAGTGCCTGTCTGTGTGTAAAAAGCACAACTAAGACCTAAGCACCAAAGATCCAGGAGTAGGAGTGAGATCCAACTCATAAAACTGTACAAAAGTGAGCGGTGAGGACCAGCCTGCCGCATCACAGACATCCTGGACAGAGGCACCTGCCCACAGGGCTTTAGATGCTGCCATACCTCTAGTTGAATGTGCTCTGACGGTTAAAGGAGAGGGCCATCCAGAGACTTCATAAGCAAAAAAGATAGCCTCGACTATCCATTTACTCAAAGTTTGCTTTGTGGCCGGGAAACCTTTCCGGGCCGAACCAAAGCACAAAAATAACTGCTCTGCTTTCCTGAACTCCGCTGTTCTGAGCACATACATGTCCAGTGCTCGTACTGGACAGAGTAAATTAAGCTTTCTTTGGCTCGCGTCCTTAAATGGTGGAGGGCAGAACGCCTGCAAGACTATGGGGCGTGGTATGTTGCTCAAAAACCTTCGGAACATAGCCCGATCTAGGGTATAGAAAAACCTTTACCATGCCTGGAGCGAACTCGAGACAGGTTGGCGAAACTGAGAGAGCCTCTAAATCTCCTACCCTCTTAAGGGAAGTAATAGCTAGGAGAAACATAGTTTCCAGAGTAAGAAACTTTCTGAAATTATATCAATGGCTCAAATGGTGCCCCTGATAAGTCCTCCAGGACCACAGGTATACCTTTTCTAGGCTTGTTCCCCAGACCATTCCTTAGAAAGTAAGCTAAGTTATACTTTCCTACAAACCACGTAACCAGGTGCTGTCCATGGCGGTGGTGCTGAACTGGTGGATCTCAATTGCCCGGCATGAAATTTATTAAATAAATATGATTCGCTTAATTTGGGACTGCTTCCCTGCGTTATGTGAGAGCAGGGTTTTTTTTTAAAACAAGCACTTTATAGATTTTTGAAATTGCCTTTATTAGGACTTTATTATATCTAAATAATTCAATTTGCAAACTAAATCCAGCCCTGAATTTTTTAACGTAATCAAACTCGCAGTCTCATCCTCGCTTTTGTTATACCTTAACCGCTACCCTAACTGGGAATGTGGCTTTGTTGCCCATGAAAGGTTGATTCCTATTTTGCTAATATATGTCCACAATTTTACAGGCAAACTATTTCTGTTCCCATTATAATGCCAGGTCAAGGTAAGCGACATTAGTATATTATGGCCAGTGGAATTAAGTGTTATGTAGTTGGTTTCAAATTGTAACATTTTATTACATTACAGATGACCAAACATCAACCCAGTGCACGCGGACTGTAAAGAAGATCTTTTGATTAATTTAAATGATGTCCATTTTACTTTGTTTCAATAAATACATTTGATTGAACCCTAATTTAACAACAGTAAATGATAATGATGCTTTAACATGTCCAAATGCACACCATTGTTTAATACTTAAGGGTTTAGGAAGTGTTACATTGTCATGTTAATGAACCATTGGTTTACTCCAGTGTCGGTGAACAAAATGTGACCCTGACCAAGCTGCAATTATTTACTGCATCTTGCATCAACATTGAGCAGATGCTTTAAAACAAAAAGACTTGAATATGATGAACAATAAGCCAACATAACAAGAAAGGACCAAATGTAGTGCATCAAAACTAAACACAGATTGCTGAAACACTGCATAATGGCATTTAGTCTTTATTCTACATAGTCACAACTTAAACAATCTGTAAGCTTTGTCTTTAATATTGACAGAGTGAAAACATAAATTGTTTAGAGAAAATAATGCTTACATTCCCGACAAGGTCACAGGTTTTCACAACAAATGGAAGTGTGTGCGGTTCAAATAAAAACATGCAAAAACACATTAACCAAAAACAGTGTTATACAATAAGTTGTTGCCTCGTTTGTACACCTGCGGCATGTGGACCTTTTTGAGTCGTGACTCACTCGAATCTTTAACCCGGATCTTTAAATTAACTCATGAGTCGCGAGTCTCTAGTGTCATTAACACTCTGGGGTCGGCTGCGGCGCGGGCGCCGCAAACTCTTTATTTTTCGATCACTCCCCAAAGAGACTTAGATAACTCTGCTGATTTTTGACATACAGATATGATTTATACATCATTTAAAACGTTAAATTGTCTAGTTTTTTTCTGTCCACTCCCAATAAAAACAGCATGTTGTGCTTTTCGCAAAATTAAGAAAATAAACATGATGCGCGTTTTGTTCTCTCTCCCTCAGTGAAGTCCTTTCAGAAACACGGCAGAAAAATTAACTCTAACTTAACGAATATTTGTCATATAAACAAAAGGTAAATGTCTACATAATGCTTGGAATGTCTGCTTTTGGAAGATGTAAGTGAAATCGAAAACAAATATTGTAATTCGTTGTTAACTGTATTAGAAGAGAGAGATGTACCGTCTTTCTTCTGTTGCTTCATTATCTATAATGAGCCACGCCCCGCTCCATTGAAGAAAAGAGCAGAGATCATCCATATTCATTAGTCAACCCCACAGTCAATGGACATTCCGTCTCTGCATATTGACAGTCAATGGACATTCCACACCATTCACTGCTGTGTTAAGTTTTAATCCGAGTGCTGGAAACATGACATCTACTTGTTTACTCGTGACTGTAACTAAAGTTATCTCCAGACGCGAGTGTGACTCGATCGACGTCCAAACGCACACACAAACACACAATGCCTCATATTTGAAGCGCTTTGTGGTATCATTATAAAAGATGCGATTGCACACATCACATACTTGTTTACTCGCGCCTAAATCTCCAGACAGACGCGAGTGTGTGTGCTTCGTCAGTGTGACGGGATCGATGTCCGACATATAAATCCTTATTACTTGCGGATGTGTGTCAGTATCTCCAGACGCGAGTGTTTTCTTTGTCTTCCGTCAAACAGCTGAGGCGACGGGAACGCACATAAACAAACACGCGAGTCAGGAAACTCGACGCGCTTTTTGGTATTCTTATAAAATACGCGATTGCAAACAGTACAATCCTTATTTAGTTGCGTCTAAGCGCATATCTCCGCACAGCAAGTTTATTAAACACAGGATCACTCGCATGTGCACACATTCACTGCTTTCATGATCAACACGTGAGGTAATGGCGGCGGCTGTAAACAAACATTGATAAGTTTATCACGCGTGTCCCTGGTTGTGTTTCTACTATAATGATTACAAAAACACAAATAGGAGTCCAGACAACGATAGGCAGTTGTTCTTTTTAGCTTTTTACTGCACAAAAGTAAACCTCTCGCTGGCCAACCAAACACAAACTCTGAGTTCACTTTATGATGGCCAAACAGTACCTTTACCATGATTAGGCTACTATGGTTTTTAAAAGGTAACTTATAATTGTGATATTAATAGAAAATATTTCAATATATATATATATAGAGAGAGAGAGAGAGAGAGAGAGAGAGAGAGAGAGAGAGAGAGAGAGAGAGAGAGTGTGTGTGTGTGTGTGTGTTTACATTGTATTGAAAAGTAAACCTTATCATGGTTTTACTGAGGGTTACATTCCTGTTGAACATCCCCACAAGGCTCATTAGTGGCTCATTATTCAACTCTTTTGTCTCTCAGCTGTCAATCACTGATTATTCAGGAGCTTTCCCGCCTCCACGCATACAGCCTTTTCCAACCAAAAGTGTCTTAGAAATTGTAAATCAATGCATTGCTTTATGTGATTGAGTAGGCCATATGATTTTCACATCATTTTGAAGAATAAACTCTAGACTACTAGATCCTGTTTGGAAAGTCTTGGGAAAACATGTTTAGAATGAGTGTTGTGGAGTTATATCAGTGACTTAAAAATTTTGCTTTTTCAAAAACCACGCATAAACATTTTTCTCTCAAAAATACAAACATGTACATACATGTTGATTATATGATATTGTAGCCCAGTTTGTGATGAACACAGTGTTATGAGACTTTTGCCATTAATATGTTTTCAAGCAACTGAAAAAAGCACAAATGTCAGTGCATGTCAAAACTTCCCCAGGGCCCTAAAAAGCCTTTAGACCCCAGAGGGTTAACCCGGATCAGTTGAGTCCTACTACAATTCAATGTAAAACCAATAAACAGCGCCACCACACACACAAACCTCTTTCAACATTATTGATGAGACATCGCTCGCACTACAGATCCACTCGTAACCGGCTGATCTGCGCAAGAACTGACCCGAGATTCTCACTCAGAGCCAGAAACATTGAAAACTCGAGAGACCTGTGGATCCGCGCGAGCCACGAACTGACCCGAGATTCTCACTCAGAGCCGGAAACAATGCGGACTCGAGAGACATGCGAATCTGCTCTGACTCGAGAATCTCTCAACTCGTAACCGGCTGATCCGTAACCAGCTGATCCACCGGCTGATCCGTAACCGGCTGATCTGCGCAAACTGTCTCTCCGGCTCTGTGGCTACATAAGCAGGACAGTTTTTTTCTATATTTTCTCTATATTATGATGCTATTGTTATTGGGTTTATTTTTTAAATAGTCGACCATACACACCAAACCTATAAGCATGTTATTTCAGAAGTGAAAGGCTTTTGTTATGGATTTGCTTTTGAGGAGACTTCAGTCGCTCTATAGATCCACTAACCAGCTCCGGCTGATCCACGCGAATCAGCCGGTTAGTGGATCTGTAGAGCGAGTCTCATGTCCATGGTCTGGGAGTCTACAATGTTTCCTGCTCTGAGAATCTCGAGTCGCGTGGATCAGCCGGTTTCAAGTGGATCTGTACTGAGTTTTCTTGGCAATTTAGCAATGCTGACTCAAGTGACTCACACAACCCGGATCACTTTAGTGAGTGACTCACAATAACCCGGATCCTTAAAGGGAATCGAGTTTGCCAGGACTAGCGGCATGTAGTGCATCTCTTTGTTGAGGTAGATTGTGAACTTCATCCTCATTTTCCCTCTACTCCGGCACAGCTGCACCTAAAATGACTGCAGTGTATCATGGCTGTAACTACTGCTACCGCACAATATCTTTCTAGCTTTAGACGCAATCCTACAGCAGATTTATGAAGGCACCGAAAATGCATCTTCCAAAGGCCAATCGAGTGCTCTACCAAGTTGCGGGGACGTATGTGTGCAATGTTGTACCTATGCCGGCCTGCGTGGTGGGGTTGTTGACTGGGTTTAGTACAGGGGTGTCAAACTCAAGGCCCGGGGGCCAAATCCGGCCCACCCCCTCATTTTATCTGGACCACGAAAGCTTACAAATTATGTTAATTATGTGGCCCACTAGAGCTTACAAATTATTTAATTGTTTTTATAAGTTTTATTTTTTGAAGGTTATTTCCTACATTTATTTTTTTAGCAGCCACCAAAACAAATTTTTATCTTTTTGTAATGTAGTTATAGTGATGATTGTGATGATTGCAGGAGAGAGAACGAGCAGTGCCCCGCACTACTTGATTGGCCGTGTCTTAATGCAAAGGCTGCAGCCTCTGGAGGTCTCATTTCCAGGCTGCATGTCTTGTTTCAGAATATTAACAATTATAAAGTTGAATATTATACTTAATTTATAGTAAATAGTTGTAATATGCGTATGACTTGCGAATGTAATGGTCAGTTAACTTAAATAAACCAGACTTGATGACGCTGCATATGCGACTTATGCAATTTAGAAATGGACAGTATCTGCTCTTTCTTTCTCTCGCGCATTCTCACACGCATCCAGGGGGGAAATGTTTTCCATCGTGTTCCACTTGTTTCAAGATGTCCAGCTAGGATTAGTTTACGATGTGTCTATTCCCGCTAAATACGCGAACTAATGACTCATCTGAACCGATTACTTTAAATAAACAATTGAAACTATTGATCTGTAGCCTACAACACTGAACTCATGAGACGTCAGTCAATCAGACACTCAAAGCCAGGTAAAACATTCACAGCTTTTTTGCAAAGAGGTCAAGAAATGACAAGCGAAAGTATATGTGTTTAATAAATGCATATTGTGGTGAAGATTGTACAACTCTTTATTAGTATCTGAAAATGCCTATAATTTTCTTACCTGCACAATGAAGGATAACATAACATTTTGAGTGTACTTATATAAAACAATTATTTTAAGAATAATCGGTAACACTTTATAATAACTGCACACTATGAAGCATTAGTTAAGCATTATTAAATAGTCAATTCATAATTTATTAAACATTAATAGACATTAGTAAATAGTTTATCAATGCTTTATTCTTGATTTATAAGCGTATATATAATGTGTTTAATGATTGTTTTTTCATGCTTTATTAATTATCAATTCATCATTTCTAAAATAAGTATTACATTATTTACAGACCAGTTTTTAAGATGTTGTCAGTGGTTCATAACAGTGGTTCCCAAACTTTTTCAGCTTGTGGCCCCCCTTGTGTACGGTGCATTCCTTCGTGGCCCCCCAAAGAAAATTTGTGACAAAAAACTGTTCTAAAACTCAACATTTTAATAAAAAAAAAAAACATTAAATTATACAAAAAAGTAGTGCTTTTGGTTAGTAGCCTTATTTGTTTTAGGTTAATGTATTTCATAAAATGTCATAAACTGGGGCCCCCCTGGCACCATCTTGCGGCCCCCCTGGGGGCCCCGGCCCCCAGTTTGAAAACCACTGGTTCATAAGATCATTCAGGAAGTGTTAATAAATGATTAATAAACTATTTAAACATTCATTTATGCATCTTATTATTTAGACATATAGTAATAAGTTAGTCAGTGTGTTAATAAATGCTTCATTAACACATATTCCTACTGTATTCATGATTAATTCAGGTAGTTATAAAACATTTGGAAGTGGTCAGTTAACTATTTTTGTGAGCTCATCTAAAGTGAGGACTATTTATGCTTTGTAAAGCTTTTATAAAGGAGATTTAAAGGCTACGTTATCTTTTAAAAAGGAAACAAACACAACACAGAGTCACTGCATGAAAAGAGGTGTATCCGTACTAGGAAACTCCTGTAAACACCACTGATTTTCGGATGTATCTACTAGTTCCACTGAGGGTAAACTTCTAATTCCACCAAGTTAGGAAACTCCCGTAATGATACCAATTCGGATGTATCTTGCTGATGGGATATTCCTGTGGTACATGCAGCCATTTGTTGCCATGGCAAATAATCCCATTGAAGATTTTGTCAGGGGACATTTTCACACCTGCAGAGGTACTGGGATTTCACACCTTTGCACAATTCTAGTGTCTCCATTGGTGTTTAATCTCAACACTGATTGGTTGCTTTTAAAACCCCCTCCCAAAACTCTGACAACTATTGGGACACAACTTTGAAACTTTCCAGTTGAGATCATTTGATTGGTTACACTTTGTATTAAGCCCAACCCAAGCCCTCATAGCTTAGTGACTTGATTGGTTATTTGCCTGCTATGCAGATAGACTAAACCCCCCCACTATATATATATATATATATATATATATATATATATATATATATATATATATATATATATATATATATATATATATATATATATATATATATTCATATACACCCCAAAACCCTTATGTAAAATAAAAAACTTGAATTGAGTTTGAAATGTTTATTTAATAAAAAACTGAACAATTCACAATTGTCACAATAACAAAATAATATTATACACAAATATTAAAAGTTGCATACATAAACAATACTATTTAAACTCATAAATATACAGACAGAGAAAGCAATATTAGAGTAAAATAAAACAAAATAAAAGCAACAAAAATTACATTCAAAGCAGTACAATGTAATGTAGCAGTGGCGGCTCGTGACTGCTCATCCGAGGGGTGCAAATTCAAAATAAGTGTTCGGAGTGTCATGTGTGTTGCTTGTGTTTTTAAAATGTGTTTGTTGCTTCATGTAAACCATGTGCATCACGGGTTTAGTCAAAACACGTGATGCACATACACGCAGAACACATATTTTGAACCACACAAATGACTGGCTATATACATGTTGTGACAAAGTTTGCATCGAGTGCTCACAAAAAAAGAAGTCACCACCTGCCACTGTAATGTAGTAAATATTTAAATAAAATAAAGCAAGATCAATATAGTTGTTGTTCAAGAAATCAGTCCTACACTGCAAAATAATGACTTTCTTACATAATATTTCTACTGAAAACGAGACAAAAATACTATTTAAATAAAATGCTTTTTCTTGATGAACAAAATGACCTAAGAAAATAAATCTAGTTTTAGACAAAATAAATAAATGCACACAATTTAAGTGAATTTGTGCTTAAAACAAGCAAAAATATCTGCCAATGGTGTGAGAAAAAATCTTAAGTTTTCTTTTTTCTTAAAAACTTAATTCAAGCACAATTTTCTCACCCCATTGTTATACATTTTTGCTTGTTTAGGCACAAATTTACTTAAATTGTATATTTTTGTCTAAAAACTAGACATTTTCTTAGGTAATTTTGCTCAACAAGAAAATACATCTTAATTTAAGAATTTTTAGTTTTTCTACTAAAAACAAGATAAAAATCCTAAGTTAGAAACTGATTTTTTTGCAGTGTAGATACAATTGCAGAGCTCTGTCTTGGAATTATTCAAGAATTTCTCACTGTAAAACCTAAAAGTTAACTAAACTCAAACCATTTAAGAAAACCGGTTGCATTAAACCATTTAAGTTTTAAAACACATAGATTTGAGTACTGTGAACTTAAACAAATTGAGTCACATGCAGTTATGCACTTATATTTAAGTTCACACTAACTAAATATAAGTGCATTATTGCACAAGACTTAAGTTCACAGTACTCAAATGTATGTTTTTTTTTTAAACTTAATGGGTTAAGGCAACCGATTTCCTTAAATGGTTTGAGTTAAGTTAACTGTTAGGTTTTACATTGTAAAGCATATACTTGTCAGCAAAGGTAACGTTGATGCACCCTCATCTGGACAGACATCTCTTTGGAGCCCTTTGGAAATATAAAAGTACATATAAGTATTTGGCATAATACTAATACACATACACACGACAAATCAAATGACATAGAATTAAAGTTGTACATTTTAGAAAGTTTACATTAAACCAGTGGTTCTTAACGTAATTCCTGGAGGCCCACTGCCCTGCATGTTTTGTATATCTCTTTTATCTGACAGACGTAGTTCAGTTCATGGAGATCCCTTCTAATGAGCTGATGATTTGAATCAGGTGTGTTAAATAAGGGAGATATACAAAATGTGCAGAGCAGTGGGCCTCCAGGAATAAGGTTAAGAACCACTGCATTAAACTGTACAAAGATACAACAATATATGATCAAATAACTTCATAATACTTCATAAATCTTCTTACTTAATTTTCTGTGTTGATGTCCTCAGAGTCTCTGTGTTGTTCTGCAGCTTCATTACAGTAGGCTACTTCAATATTGTTGTCTATCAAACACAGAATAAAAAAATAGAATCACATACATCATAACACATCTATTTACGATTTAACCTTTTTAATTTAATAATTTAATTATTAAACTTACATCATTTTGGCCAGATTGCAGTGACATCAATTTCTTCAGTGTCTGGATCAGTCTGATGTTTTAGCTTTCACTGTTACTTCATTATATTTCTCTGGCAAACACAGAATTAAAAATCAAAATCACATATCACAATACATCCGTTTACTATTTAACATGTTTGATTTTAATTTAATGTAATCATTGAATGATTAAACATACATCATCTTTACCCAGAAACCTCTTCATCGTCCACAAAGTTGACCACAGTGTACATGACCTCTGTAAACACAAACATGAATAGACTTAATATTTAAAAAGATGAAGAACAGCAAACATATAACGTTTAAATATATTATGACTCCAAGCTTCTTTACAATTAGCATCTAGGTTCTCTTAAAGTGAAGCTGGCTTTGTTACAAATCAATATAAAGCTATTAAAACAGTCTTGAAAAATAAGCAGCATCTACCAGAACTGAATGAGCTTTTAAAACAACAAAAGATCGTCAGTACCATTTAAAATAGCAGAGAGACACTTGCTAGCTGCTAACATTTCAAACACACGAGTTACTGTTGTTTTGTTTGTTTTAAGCAAATAACGTCTCATCTTGGCTTCTTTAAAGTTTTGTTTTTAAAAATTTAAACATCGAATTGATTCTTTTAACAGCCCGGTTTGAATGTTACTTCGCGTATTTTTAACCTCATGTTTACCGCTGTGTACCACGTATAACCTTAATGTTTTACTGTTTGTGCTTTAAATTCAAACAGTTCTAGTATAAAGACAAAAACGAATCATAGTTAATAACATAATATGAACAAATAGGCAACCGATCAGCGCGATGCAGACAAATGAATTAAATCAAACTTACCTTACTGTTAATGAGCAAACAAACAAACAAGAGACGGAGTAGTCCAAGCAGTAACGGTTCGCGATTTTGAATTTTCCCGTCAAGCCCATAGGTTGAGCAGTCGCACCTGAAGGGTGGGGGCAGATGAGTAGGTGCAGGTGCATTCTGGGAAATGTAGTCCTTTTCTTTAATACACTTTTTATAATCCGCGTTTTCACACTATGCATTGTTCTTTATACTTGATTATTAATAAAAAATAAAAAATATTTTTATAAAGTTTATTACGTTTACAAAACATGTTTAGTTGACAAACATGTTAACAGTTATTTGGAATGATGCTCAGATTTTCTTAAATATAAAATCTTTGTGAATCAGCAGCACCTTCTTGATGAAATACAAAACTCTTTAAACATGCCTCAGGAATTATCTCTGGGTTTAGTGGATTAACTGCTCATCATTGGAAACATTGAACGTATACCTAAATGAATTCTTACTTAAATATTAGTAAATATAAACTAATGCTGAGTTAAGACATGTAACTTACTGACTTACTTAACTACAACATGAACTCAAATTAATTTATTGTAAATGACTGCATTAACTAACAATGAAAAACATGTCGTAGTTAATGATGACTCTTCAATTTATTATTATAGGATATGCTGTAACTCAGCATTAGTTCATGTTAAAGTAAAAATACATGTATGTCTTTTTTCACTGTGATATATGGACCCTTATTATATTATAAAGTCCCCATCTCTTTTGTTTAAATTGATTGATTGAAGACAAACATTATAATATGTGGTCTGACTTTGTGCAAGCATGCATTATCAAATGCTAAAAGTTACCTCCTCAGATAGACTAGAACATTCATTGGTGCCCGAACATTTTCCTTACAAGGGCCAAACCTGACTGAGGGCCGTGGGCCAAAAGTAAATGTTGTTGTGTTATATTAAAATTAAAGTTGCCCTGATAACCCCTAATTTATAATTTTCTATTATTTTAAAAAATAAATAAGCAAACATTACTCTGTTTATGCATAACTAATGCAGTTTTATTTTCCAAGGCTTTGTAGAAAAAAGAAATCGTTTTGCCAATCAATTTTAAATATCCTTTTCTCTGTGTGCCACTGCCGCAACCTCTTCATTTTTAGCCTATAGTACCCGAGTTCATTAGGTTTTGTGATGCATTTTATACACCTTCAAGTATGCATGAAACATAAAAAAATTTAAGGTCTTTTGTGGGCCAACTTTGGGCACCTCTGGACTAGAAGTACAGTAGCTGACAGGTATCTGCAGATATGTTTACCCGAGTTTGTCAGTCTGTTTCACCCAACATGTTTTGCATCCACATGTGAAAGACTGTCTTTTAGATTATGGACCTGTCTATTGATATTTTTGTTTCTATTTTAAAAGATTTAATGAAATGTTAGGGTAGAATTATAATAACAATAGAAACAGTGAACTTCAAATCATGAGACATCAGCAAAAATAAGCAGCTTTACATTTCACTGACTAATTTATCAACATCCTAGCTAGCAAAAATGAGTTACATGATGTCATTTGAACGGCTTCCTTTAAACGATGTATGCAGCATTGAGAGATACGTTCACAATATTCTGACCTAGGGCAGTTGGAGACATGTTTTCAAAGTGTTGGAAATATATATTCTGAAATAATATTTGTTGCATTTCTCTTGAGTCAGAGACATAATTTTCACACATTAAAATGGTAATTGTGTCCATTGAATTTTAGTTATTTTGAATGATGCTTAGTTTCTTAAATAGACTAATTAAATTATATTAATAATAAACATATTTAGAAAACACAGTTTTTATGTACCACAATACTGTATGTGCTGTCTTAAAGAGACATGGTTAACCCCCCACCCCACCCCACTCAGCTCTGAAAACAAAGAAGACACCTCTACCTGTGGGTCATTAACATATAAAAAGCCCTTCACACCTCACACCCACCGCTCCTCACAACCAGCTGTAAGGATTCCTGGAAACTTCCACCAGTTCCTACATACATCCACAAACGTAAGGTTTCTGGATGTTTCACGGGTTTACTTTGGTGTATTACCTTTCCAAGCACTCTGCCTCAAAAATCTGGCAAACCTAAAGTTTAGCAGGGATTTCCCATTCCGTATTTGTCCGTATACAGCTCTTTTCATGCAGTGAGTAATACAGAACAACAAACATATTTATTTCAAGATGCAAAAATTAAACTGTACAATACACTTCATATCAAAGTAAAAATAAACCTCTTCTATATCATAAAAAATACAATAAATAAACAACAACAAAGAAAGTGAATAAATAAATATTTTTTTAAAAGTTGTATAATGGACTGAAACATGTCCACAATCTGCACTTCTGGTCTGGAATGTTTGAAACGTTCTTTAATGCCAAGGTCCTCTTTGGAGTATATGAAGTAAAGTAAAGAAAAGTATTAAAGTTTTAATCCAAGAGAACTTTGATCCGCCTTCCCTCTGTCACGACGCATTTTTTTTACATTTCAGTACACCAACGGAAATGGAAATGACGCAAATATGTCACGTGGCACGCAAAGAGCCAATGAGCTTTTGATATCACTGCCGTAAAGCTTCTTGAGGCGGGATATTTTAAATCAAATTTATATTAGCCTATGACGAACGCGCGAGGGCTGAATTTGGATCTATTTCTCCGAATCGTATGAATTTTAAAGATGTGGATTACAGCAAATGAATAAAAGTAACATCTTTTGTGAATTTATGTTGTATTTTGGTGTAATTGTTGCTTAGTAGTAATAATAAGGTATTGCATAGATGACACGTATTGCATAGAGAAAACGCGTTTTTGTTTGTCATGGCAAACTAAATATAAAAAAATAGTTAAATAAATACAGAAATGTTATTTTTTTAAAGTTTTAAAATGATAAATATTGTAAAATTATCTAAATATCATAATCATTTCATTAAGTAAATAAATAAACTGTCTTAAATAAATAAGTCAGACAATATGACTGAAAAAAATGTCATTAATATGAGTAAGAAACGTTAATGCCCGTAATTTTAATATTTATGAATAAGAATAACTTACGTGCAAATTTGTACCGTTTGTAAATCTGTAAATACGTAATTATTTTACGTATTAGTCCTGTCTGTCATTTAAATGTAAGTAAATGTACGTATGGTACAACCACACTGAAACTTAAAAATACACACATATTCTCATGAGATCACGTTGGAAGTGTACAGTTGTACAGTGTAATTTTTGCATCTTGAAATAAATATGTTTCATGTTTTGTATTACTCTGTGTTGTGTTTGTTTCCTTTTTAAAAGATAATGGAGACTTTAAATCTCCTTTATAAAAGCTTTACAAAGCATAAATAGTCCTCACTTTAGATGAGCTCACAAAAATAGTTAACTGACCACTTCTTAATGTTTTATAACTACCTAAATTAATCATGAATACAGTAGGAATATGTGTTAATGAAGCATTTATTAACACACTGACTAACTTATTACTATACGTCTAAATAATAAGATGTATAAATGAATGTTTAAATAGTTTATTAATAATTTATTTACACTTCCTAAATGATCTTATGAACCACTGACAACATCTTAAAAACTGGTCTGTAAATAATGTAATACTTATTTTAGAAATGATGAATTGATAATTAATAAAGCATGAAAAGACAATCATTAAACCATTATATATATGCTTATAAATCAAGAATAAAGCATTGATAAACTATTTACTAATTTCTATTAATGTTTAATCAATTATGAATTGACTATTTAATAATGCTTAACTAATGCTTTACTAATGCTTCATAGTGTGAAGTTATTATAAAGTGTTACCGAATAATCTGTAGAATATTTGTTCACTATACACTTTGTCATTATTTGCCTAGGCTTCTACTTTCAAAGCTAGGTATTGATTGAGTAATTAACAAAACCAATAGTAATCAAATGCAAAGAAAATTATGCAATGTACAGTAATAAAAGAGTTGATACATTCATACAGTAGTTCAAATACAACCAGCTCTTAGAGAGCAACCGTAATGCTTATGTGGCCCGGGATGAAATTGGGTTTGACACCCCTGGTTTAGAAGATAAGTTCTAAGGGGGTAGTCACTGTCCCCTAAAAAAAAGCTTTGCCCAAACACACCTCTTTTGGCGTCTTGACCCAGTGCTGAATTGGCCCACACAAAGCTGTCGTGTGTACTACCTGGCCACTTTGCAACAACATCTGAAAATATCCCCCTGTGGTCCTCCACCACTTGGACATTGATAGCCGCGTATCCCTTACGACAAATGAAAGCCTGGTCGAGCGCTGATGTTTTGGCGATAGGGACAAGTGTCCCGTCAACAAGGTACCGGCAATGGCATGAAAACTTTGATGCGCTTCCATTACTTTGTGCCTGGCGGATGGCATGTTGATATAATCCATGGCGTGTTGGAGCAGGGTGTTTGTGACCGAATGAATGCACCGCCACACTGATGTTTTACTCTCACCATATCCATCCCCAACCACCTCCAGAAAAATCCCCACTGCATAAAAACTGAGAGCCACCAGAAGCTGTATTTTTGGCGCTAAGGGGTTAGCTCCGGCGAGTTTGTCTCGATAGAGTCGGACCAAGCATTTCTAAAAGATGCAGAATTTTCTGCCATGGTAGCCGAATTTATTTTTGAATAGCAGCGTGTCATCGTAGCCAGGGGACTGAAGTTCTCACGCATTAAGTGGTTTACATACAGCAAATGGGTCCGTGGATGTCGCTGTCTTTGATTAAGCACAACTATTCGCTGTATAGCAGCCATATTTTCTCCAAACTCCTCCACCCACAATCATTCCCTTTAAATAGTCTCTTAAGCCTGTAGCATCTAATAGTTTGCAGCTGATATAACTTTGGAAAATATAATTAAAATGCTAACAACCAGTAGTGTAATGATGTACATTTTCATTCTTTAAATAAAAACAATTTGCACAATTGAACACAATTGACGCACAAACTTTTTTCAAGTTGTAACAGTTTGCAGCTGATCTCCACAGTCTTTGTTTATCTTTGTAAGTCTCTGGGTAAAAGGGTCTGCTTAATGCCTAAAAGTACTTTTAAATGCAATTACTAGGTCAACAACAAACTGTTTAATGATGTGTAAGTTTAATGATTGACTAATTGAACACGAGTGTAGCCTATTGCAACTTTTTTTTACAGACATTTAATTATATACACTGCGATGTAGGCTACACAAGCTTTTATCACAGCGATGGCCCCTAGCAGAGTCAAAGGGGATAAGGTATAGCTAAGAGTGCTCCAGACCAACATTCCGAACAAATGACTTACATAAGGTACACGTAACTAAGAACGTTTTGGGAAACCCGTATTAACGATAAGGTACAGCTTAAGGTACAACTTAAGAACGACGTAGAGCTAAGAAGGTTTCGGGGAACCCAGCCCTGGACTCATTGCTGGACATTTCAGAACTCTCATCCATTTCTGGGGGCTATTTGAAGTATGTTTTGGGTCATTGTCCTGCTGGAAGACCCATGATTTTTGATGCAAACCCAGCTTTCTGACACTGGGCCCTACATTGCTCAGATTTCATAATACCTTGCACACAGTCAAGGCGCCCAGTGCCAGAGGCAGCAAAACAACCCCCAAACTGCAGGTAAAATGCTGTACTTATTCAAACATCTGTTCTTTACTTAGCCTACCTTTACATTGCAACCAAGCAGAGATCTCCAAACTGCATGCAGCACTTCATTCCGATAGAGGCGGGTCAGAGGTATGAGGTTTGACTGACAGTTTGAGGAGCCAATGTAGTCACAGGTTTAGTCACAAGGGTCGTTTCTCAATATACATTCTTGTCTGTACTAGTGTTCTTGTGGACTTCGTCATCAGTCGCAGCCCAAGTACTGTTCCAAATCAAAGTTCGCATCAAGCCAAGTTCACATAACATCCCTGGATGTGTTCTTGATCCACCCATTTTATTGAGGATGCATCAGAAGGCGACTTGTGCAGACTTCTGACAGCCAAGTTTCCCAGAATGCATTTTGTGTCAACGGCAATGAAGCTTAAAACTTGCACAATATACGAAATATTACTCTTTCTGTGTCATTAAATGTAGTTTTAAGAGCTGTTTAGTCAAAAATATAGATGAATAAACTTCAAATATGTGACCAGTCACGGAAAGTAGTGACACAAGTCGGATTTGGGGCACTTTGAGTTATTCAAAGATTCTGAAAGTGCAGTTTCTAAGCTTTCCAACGATGTGTAACACATGGAAATCTGATAAGATTTGGAGAATTTGTGGCCGTTTGAATAAAGGAACTAGTGCTGTGACGGATCGCAGTTGATCCGTGATCCATATGGATCATGACCCACGGTTCGGCTCGCATGCGATTGGCGGATTAAAATGCAAATTTAAATAGGGAAAGTTTATAATTTGCACGTGTTTCTAAGGCTTGCAAATGTTAACATTCAAGTAATTTAACCGCAAAATGTGATAAAGTTAGCAGAGTTCTGTATGCAGGTTAAATGTGTCCGGTGACTCCGGTCCAGCTCTAGTCAGATCATTCTTTCAAAGATCAGAACTCCTCATGTGTACACTATAGAGAGAGTTGCGCTACTGTGTCTCATACTGTAGTCCATTAACATACATTTGCTGAATAGAGCAATGAAAAACAAGGTAACGTTTTTATGTGAAGCGAAGCAACAGTTTATGCTACGTGCATCTTCCCTCCGCCTGTGTGTCTGCACGCGTTTCTGCAAGTGCCCTCAGTTCATATACATATACTTCAAGAAAGTAAGCTAACATAAAATCTTTCTGTTCTTGATAGGGCACATACATACAAAATGATCTCACAGTATTCTTTTTTTAATAAAAACATGTGTTTATGTCTTAAGTCTGAAAACCATTCTGTGCTTATTTGGTCTTAAAGAGACAGTAACCTTAATTAACCTACTTAAGTCTGTGTCATTAATGTTAATCAAACAACCCAAGACAAAGAGAAAATCACTTCTGTGGCTCTAAATAATAATAATAATATTTAATTTGTACAATAAAAAGAGTGTTATTATTAATTTCATTAGATTTCGGTACCTAATGGTAGAGTTGGGGTATTCGAACTTGGACTCGGACTGGAGTCCGGACTCGAGTCCAATTTTGAATGAACTCGGACTTGTCGCGCACTCGGGTGAATTTGTACTCGGACTTGACACGGACTTGGGCATTTTGGACTCGGAAAATATCCAGAGTACAGTCGAGTCCATGTCATGTGCAACATTAAAAACAGCATGAACTTGAGATGAGAAAGTAATTAATGTCTCGTCTCGTACACACTGCAAACTTTCGAGAGTGACAACCGCATTTAAATGCGGGAGTGAATCCCCTAAATGTTAGTTTCATATCTGTATGGAACAAGACTCACTCCCGAAAATGTGATGATTGACACAGAAATAACCATAGCAACGTTCTGCCATCTCGCGTGCTTATCACTCACAGCTTTGACCAAAATAATCTAACAGCATTGTGTTTTGCAATGAACCTCCGTCCAGGCGTTGTGTATTGTACGCTTCTTTTGTGAGGCTGCTTCACAGCGCGCGGTCTTGTAGTGTTGCCAGGTCTCTGCTTATTTGTGCGTAAATACCGTAAATTACTGAAGTGTGTGTGTACAGAACAGGATTAAGCATTAAAAGGTGAAGTGACAACCCAATTTAATATGCAGTGTGTACGGGACCGTCTCCCCTCCTGTTATTTTACTGCAACACACTGGCAGGCAGCAGCCAGTCGCATCATACTTGCAGACAAACAGATCACACACATCAATGCGTGGCTAGCACGATGCCCTCAAAGTCAGCAATAATTTGTTTTGCTTACGAAAATCATAGAGAATTTATTTGCAAGACATCTGGTAAAAAGAAGATACCTTTATATCCCTTTCTTTTCTTTGAAATCAGTTTTGATAGGAAACTAGTTGACATAGAATAAAAATGTTCAATGGCAATGACAAGATGCAATAGAGGTATTTTTATTAAATTTTTATATTGCCATTGGTTAAATGGGTTGAAGGGTTAAAGTATTAATAGAAAGTAACCATTTACAATACAAATTTTGTATCTTTTTCAATTTAATTACTTTCTGGACTCGGCCTTTAAGAACTCGGACTTGAGTCAAACTCGGACCCTTTTGGAATCGGACTTGGACTCGGACTTGAAGTTTAAGGACTTGGTCTTGACTCGTACTCTACAAAGGTGGACTCGGACCCAACTCTACCTAATGCTAATTTCAGACCTTAGTTAATGTGGAACTTTTTCTTTTTTAATAAATGTCTGTAATTTCTTCATTTGTTATTAGATTTTTCCCACCCTTTTTTTGCTGATCCGAAAAATTATCCGATCCGTGCCTCAAAAACCGTAATGTGATCCGAACCGTGAGTTTTGTGATCCGTCACAGCCCTAATAGGAACTCATGAAACCTCAAACCGAGAAAATACAGAAAGAAAAGTTAACACTTTTCCCTGCCGGGAGAGACAATAGGGATCATTTACATCTCATTTAGCTTAGCCATACCTCCTGTAAAGCCGTTTTGAGATACAGATGCTCTAGCATCATATGTAGTATTTTGTGACAGAAGTCCAGCTGACAACATGCAAAAATAAACAGGACTTTTTACCTTTGTGTAGATCACAAGTTGAATCCAGTCTGTTTCAGATGTGTGAATCATCCAATTACCATTTTTGTCCACAAATCCAAATGTGACCAGTCACGGAAAGTAGTGACACAAGTCGGATCTGGGGCATTTTGAGTTATTCACAGATTCTGAAAGTGCAGTTTCTAAGCTTTCCAACGATGTGTAACACATAAAAATCTGATAGGATTAGGAGAAGTTGAGAAAGAAGAGTTAACACTTTTCCCGGCCTGGAGAGACAATAGGGCTCATTAACATCTCATTTAGTTAAGCTATACCCCCTGTAAAGCCGTTTTGAGATACAGATGTTCTGGCATCACATGTAGTATTTTGTTAAAGAAGTCCATATTAGAGGTCGACCGATATGCTTTTTCTCTGGCCGATGCCGATGCCGATTTTTTAGAAATCAGGGCAGCCGATGGCCGATATGTTTGGCCGATTTTCTATGTGTACATAATAATCAAAATGTTCTCATCATTATTAGCAGATATTTTAAATGCAAAAATGTCACTATTTAAGTCAAAGTATTTAAAAATATATGACTGGTCTTTCTGAAGAGTTTTACAACCTCCTCTGCACCATGCATTTATCAGACACAGATATTACCTGACACTCTGCCGTCATCATCTTTGATCAGTTTTTTACCATGGCTTTTATTGCTTTGTAGGATAAAATCCTTATTTGGTAGACCTGATAAAATATTTATTCATCATAAAGTTAACATAGTAAATGTCTATGGTTTTTAGTTGAGACTGTTATTTAGGGCAAATCTTTTTAAACACATTTACATTCTCATTTCTGAGACGCTATAAGTGACTGATTGTGCTGACAGTGACGTCTTGTGACTTTAGTGTTGGGACAGATCTGTTGTTTCAACCGTTCATTCAAACGAATCCGTTCAAAGGAGTCAGTTCGCGAATCGGAAGCGCTGTGTTCTAATCCAGGCTGAACAGCGCAAAACTGTAAACAAAGTGTTACTGTAACAACACGAAAAACATTTCCTCGGTGGATATGATTTGGTCTTCCGACCTTCGCCATCGGGTCAGTTTTGTTTTGAGTAATAAAAGCAGGGAGACAGAAAGCGTGCGGGCGCGGCTCTTCTCTCTCTGTCACGCAAACAAAACTCATCATCACTCATTAATCACATGAAATGAGCCTAATCTTTGCACGGACAGTGCACCGCGAGACATAACCCCGTCGCGCTGTTGTACTGGCTGCTTAATTCGCGCGATCCCCATCATTTAGTAAAGCTGTTTGTGAACGAGGCATGGCTGCACACACACGAGACGGGAGCGAGCTGCTTGCAGCAAGAGGCAGGCAGCGTCACGAGCTCTACAACAGCGCTTAGGTGCCCGCAGATGCGCCTGCCTATTAATCGGCCTAATTTTGCAGCAAAATCGGCCAAAGCCGATTTTTTAAAATATGCCAAAAATCGGCCAATTAATCGGCCGGCCGATAAATCGGTCGACCTCTAGTCCATATGACAACATGCAAAAATAAACAGAACTTTTCGAATCCAGTCTGTTTCAGATGTGTGAATCTTCCAATGATCTATTAGAATATAATATACAATCTGAGGACTATTTACATCGTAACATGTAAGGGTATATGAAATTACACTCCCTTAAACACATGAACCCGCCTTCAAAGTTTGTATTTAAAATAGGGAGGTAGTATAATGGATAATCCAAACAGCGCCGTCGAAAACGTGAAGTCCTTTAGCAATGTTACCAATCGCTCGCTCGTTCCTCCATCAGCCAATGACTTCATGGAAAATATTGATAGACAAAACATGTAGCCAAGTATATAAAGAATTTAACAATCTGTGTAAATTATGTGTTTGACTTCATGCTGCTCTGCAAGAACTGACAGAGAGATGACGTCAAAGTACCGCGAGAGCGAGTCCAAATTAAACTACTCCGTAAGATTTCTTGAAGAGCTCTCGCAGTACTTTGACGTCATCCGACTGTGCCGCTGCATAAAGTCAGTGACGCGACTGACGTACGAGGTGGCTGACTGTTATCTGTTCCGCCCCCAGCTTCTTTTATTTTTCTTTTGTTTTGTGCCCCCGAGCTTTGTTTAAAGTCTGGGGAGACGCATGTCACTTTGTGACTTTTAGGGGCGGAACTTAAAGTGGGGAAGATTGGATCCGCCCGGAGATGGTTTCCGCCCGGACTGATAACCGCAAACTTCCGGAAAACTCCGTATTAGACACAGGTGTGAACAGTAAACGCGGCGATTGGGGATTGGACAATGAGGAGAAGAAGAGGAGTATAAAGAGAGCTTCAGAAATTCAAACAGGGAGTTCTTACAAGCCGATCCGGTGTGAGGAGTTGAGGTCTGGGCGAAGTCACTACTTGTAAAGGCGGAGGTTGTCATTGACTGGGTGAAGAAGGAGACAAGAATATTAATAAATGGGCTGAGTATATGACATTTAACTGATGTTGTGATGAGACCGCATATGTAGACCATTGATGTATTTTGAGTAACAGTCATAGGAGCTACCCACCGAAAGTATCATCAAGGACGATCGACAGTAGCTGACAACCAATGGTGTGAAGAGGATCGGGCAGCTGAAGAGGAGAAAGAGACAAAAGGCAGAGTGTTATCGTCATTCGTGAGTAACTCTGTACATTGTATCATACATCATTGTGGCGAGTGCATTATCCAGCGTGTGTCGTGAGCTTCTAATAAACAGGTTAGCGGCCCCACCGTGGAAGGGAGTTGTGGATGAGCCGGGGAGTAAAGGTAAAGGAAAACGCAGGAGATTCTTTTACCCCCACTGTGAACAGCGCCCAACGAATCCCAGGACAAATCCTAGTCAACTGTGGCTTTGACCTTATTTTCACTTAAAGTGTGTGAAGTGCTGTGGGTGAGTCCTTGTCTTTGCCGTGAGTGTGTACACCTGAAATCTTGCAGTGTTATGCTGTGTTTGTTTCGTCAGTAGCCACCTCTAGGCTAGAGGAGTGGTGGTGACACTAGTGCACATTGAGGCTGGTGGAGTGCTACCTTAAGTCAGATGCTATTCGTAACTTCCTGCATGGAGACCCAAATGTGACATCCTGCATTGACCCTTTGGATTTTCCTGGCTCTGTGGAGGCGGTGGTGAAGTATACATGTAAGCAAGACTCGTGTGAGTAAAACCAAAAGTATACCTATATGCAAGGAGAAAGTTCTACTGCTGCAAATTAGCTGTGTGGATTAATTTTACCTGTTGTGGAGCCTCTTCAAAGGTTCGCCCCTGTCTAGATCTCTTGAACTGCAAGTGGAAGAGAGGAGAGGGAAGCGTTTGGCTCGGCACGACGGTGTTCGATTTCCGCTGCCGTACAGGAAGCCTTTGCGTAGGCCTGTGCCAAGAAGTTTTACTACCTAAGGTCTGTAAGTCCATCTACTTACTGTATTGCAGCATATTCACCGTAGCCACCGCCCAGGAGGAGTATTCTATGCGAAATCCCTGTTGTGGTTGAGAAATTGTAGGACCACAGTAAAGTCCCATTCATCTGTAAATTACTCATCCCCTGTGTAAAGTGGAGTGTTAGTAAATCGAGTTGTGTTACCTGAAGTTGCATTAAAAGCCCCAGTCATTTGTAAATTACTCACCTCCTGCCCGAAGTTAAGTGTCTGTGTATTGAGTTGTTACCGGAGCCACAGCAGAGCACTAGACCTCTGTGAGGAATACGTACCTTTCTGCCTAAAGCCAAGAGCCAGCAGTTTGAGTTTGTACGCGACCTAAAGTAACAGTAAGAACCCCAGTCGTCTGTTAACTACCCACCTTCCGCCCAAAGTTGAGTATCCGTATATCGAGTTGTGTTACTTGGAGCCACAGTAAAGCCCTAGACCTCTGTGAAGAATACTTACCTTTCTGCCTTTGTCCATTGCTACGAGTCACTAAAGTGAGAATAGAGCCCCGGGCACCTGTGAAATACTTACCTGTGTTTTCCCCTGCAGCTCGAGCGACCTCTCTCTGCAGTACCACCTGTACGGAGTTAAAGTTACACGTGCCTCACAGACCCCGTGCCCCCTTTATATCGAAAGTCAGGGAAACAGATTCTGAAAAGCTGATCAGCCAGAGTGCAGGGTAAAATATTTGGAGATACTCACTTTGCATCTTACCTGTCCCTTAAGAGTCCTGTGCTGCAGGTTGCACCCACCTCGGAGCTTGGAGCCCACCTTTCCCCCTCCCTGAAATATTTTTAACTAATTTAAATAACATTTGTTTTAAATATAGCTGCAAGCAGCAACACGGGGTCAAGCACCTTCGGCGCAATGCACACACAGCACAGCAAGCACACACAGCACAGCAAGCACAAAAAGCACAGCAAGCACACAAAGCACAGCAATTACACAAATCACAGCAGGCACACAAAGCACAGCAAGCACACAAAGCACAGCAAGCACACAAAGCACAGCAAGCACACAAAGCACAGCAAGCACACAAAGCACAGCAAGCTCACAATGCACAGCAAGCACACAAAGCACAGCAAGCTCACAATGCACAGCAAGCACACAAAGCACAGCAATTACACAAAGCACAGCAAGCTCACAAAGCACAGCAAGCACACAAAGCACAGCAAGCACACAAAGCACAGCAAGCACACAAAGCACAGCAAGCTCACAATGCACAGCAAGCACACAAAGCACAGCAAGCTCACAATGCACAGCAAGCACACAAAGCACAGCAATTACACAAAGCACAGCAAACTCACAAAGCACACAAAGCACAGCAAGCTCACAAAGCACAGCAAGCTCACAAAGCACAGCAAACTCACAAAGCAAAGCAAACACACAAAACACAGCAAGCTCACAAAGCACAGCAAGCACCCAAGGCACAGTAAGCACACAAACAACAGCAAACTCACAAAGCACAGCAAGCACACAAAGCACAGCAAGCTCACAAAGCACAGCAAGCTCACAAAGCACAGCAAGCTCACAAAGCACAGCAAGCTCACAAAGCACAGCAAGCACACAAAGCACAGTAAGCACACAAAGCACAGCAAGCACACAAAGCATAGCAACAAAAAAAGCACTGCAAGCACACAAAGCACAGCAAGCACAGCAAAATCACAAAGCACAGCAAGCTCACAAAGCACAACCAGCACACAAAGCACAGCAAACTCCCAAAGCACAGCAAGCACACAAAGCACACAAAGCACAGAAAGCACAGCAAGAACCACCACAATGCAGAGCAACAACAGCAAACATGGAAAAATAGAACACATTTGAACTACAGACAGGTTGAGAAGAACTGATGAGGAAGAACAAAATACCTGACTCAGGTGGGATTCAAACCCAGGAACTCAGAATCTCAATACATATGATTAACTTGATGCGCCACTCAGATGACACAGCTCATGAGGTAGCAGAAAAAAGATTAGAAAGCTACAAGGATTAACATATGTCAAATTAGTTTATAAACCCTAGGTGGCGCTGTACTCTGACTTCTCAGGTACCTTCAGGATATCATGTCAAAGCTCCTTATCAATTTTTGCGCAGATATGTCCAATTGTTCAAAAAATATAACAATTTATGTCAAATTTCAAAATGTCGGACAGGCGGTTCAGTCAAACCTGGCATAATACACATTGACAGATGCGGCATGAGGCAAGGTATCCATAGACAGCAAGTTCATAATTTTCTGACAAACAGTTCAGTAGTTATGGGCAAAAATATCATTTTTTTAAATCTCATGACCCATAGGTGGCGCTGTCACCAAATTTGGCATGGACCCCAGGTTCATGGTCAACATTAAGTGTACCAAATTTTATTTCAATTGATCAAAGAATGACCGAGGTACAGCTTCAGAACCATTTTTGCGACAACCTTGTTAAGTTTGTGCATTTATTACTTTTGAACAAAAATAATTATAAAAATTCTGTTCGGTCATTTCTGTGCGGATCACTCCAAAGATCATCTGTGCCAAATCTCATAAGAATTGAACCACGTTTGAAGAAGGAGTAGCGAAAAAACGAAATACTGTACATTTCAAAATGGCCGCTACTGTAATGGGTGAAGTCTTACTGTAAAGTATCAAATTCAATAAGCGGGATGAGAGCAATCACGTGTACTAAGTAGAATTTTCATAGATCAAATGGTTCACCAGTTATAACAGTTTGAACATTGAATTTTTGGACTACTGGTGGCGCTATAGAGTTACTGCTAAAGACCCCATTTTTGGTCACATGACTATTTATGACCACCTCTACAACTGTGCCAAATTTCATCACTTTCCTATGTACGGTTCATAGGGCTGCCATAGACTCCCATTGGGGAAAAATAATAATAATAATAATAATACTAACAATTACAATAGGTGTCTCAGCACCTTCGGTGCTTGACCCCTAATAATACTAACAGAAACAATAGGTGCCACAGCACCATAGGTGCTTGGCCCCTAAATATAGCTGCAAGCAGCGATTCGGGGCCAAGCACCTTTAGCGCAATGAGCACCCAAAGCACAGCAAGCAACATAGAAGGTATCAATAACCCAATGCTCACTGACCACCCAAGGTGCATCAAGAACACAAAGCGCAGCAAGTACCCAAAGCGTTGCAATGACAGAGCAGAACCACCGCAGTGCAGAGCAGCAACAGAAAACATGGCAAAAATAGAACATATGTGAACTACAGACAGGTCAAGAAGAATAGGTGGGAAAGAACAAAACTTTAATAGAAGAAATTAACACCTGCCCTAGGTGGGATTCGAACCCATGAACTCAGGATCTCTATGCATACGACTTAGTGGATGCGCCACTCAGCAGACACAGCTCAAGGGGCAGCAGGAAAAAGATTACAGAAATGAAAGCATTGACATATGCCAATCACCAAAGATGTAGAAATGACACCGCAGAGCAGAAATCACAGAAATACAATGTATATGAGAATCAAAAAGCTCAAGTGAGATTGAAGACAAGAAGAACATTCCGTAGAGTAACGCTATAAAATGTAATATAAAGTAATTAACTATGACAAATAGACAACATCACAGGGACGATCAACTTTACAGAGGTTTTTCTCAAAAAAATTCCTAGGTGCAAGAAAAATCTGTTCAGTCATTTCTGTGCGGATTGCTCCAAACATTATACGAGCAGAACCTGGCATAAAATAAACAAAATTTGTAAAAGGAGTAGCGAAAAAATCATTTACCATATGCCTTACAATAACACATGAACAGAATGATGGAAAATGACAAACGAGGTATCGTTGCAATCGGCATAAACCAGTGAATACAATTTCACAAAGAAAATTAATATCCGACAAAGTATTCAGAAGTTATGAGCAGTTCTATAAGAACTGTTATAGTTTATAACCCCTAGGTGGCGCTGTATTCTGACTTCCCACATACAATCAGGACATCATGCCAAAGCTTCCTACCGATTTTTGCGCCAATATATCCAATACTTCAAAAGTTATAACAATTTATGACAAATTTCAAAATGGCGGACAGGCGGTTCGGTCAAACCCGGCATAATACACATCGACAGATGCGGCATGAGGTAATGAATCCGTAGACACCAAGATCATAATTTTCTGACAAACGATTCAGAAGTTATGCGCAAAAATAGCCTTTTTTCCTATCTCATTACCCATAGGTGGCGCTGTCACCAAATTTGGCATGGACCCCCATTTCATGGTCGACATGAAGCGTACCAAATTTCATCTCGATTGATCAAAGAATGACCGAGATACAGCTTCAGAACCAATTTTGCGTCAATCTCGTTAAGTTCACGCATTAATTACTTTTAAATAAAGAAAAATATCAAAATTCTGTTCAGTCATTTCTATGCGGCTCACTCCAAAGATCACATGTGCCAAATCTCATAAGAATTGAACCAAATTTGAAGGAGGAGTAGCGAAAAAACTAAATACTGTACATTTCAAAATGGCCGCTACTGTAATGGGTGGAGTCTTACTGTAAGGTATTAAAAACAATAAGCATGAGGAGAGCAATCACGTGTACTAAGTAGAATTTTCATAGAGCAAATGGATCATGAGTTATAACCATTTGAACATTGAATTTTTGAGATGATGGTGGCGCTATAGAGTTACTGCTAGAGACCCCATTTTTGGCCAAATGACTATTTATGACCACCACTACAACTGTGCCAAATTTCATCATTTTCCTACATACGGTTCATAGGGCTGCCATAGACACCAATGGCTAAGAAGAAGAAAAAAGTACAATTCCAATAGGTGTCTCAGCACCTTCGGTGCTTGACCCCTAATTATACTTACGCTCTCTGTGTGTCTGGTCATTGGGGTGGCTTTGGGACCTCCTCGAGGTGGAAACTAGGAAGTGGCATGACCCGCAACACCTGTGGTCCGCTCCGACCTGTGACACGCACAATTTTCAAATTTGAAAAAAAAACTTAGCAAACATGTCTGAGGGACAGGTCAGCCGCGTCACTACAGTCACGTGACCTTTACGCGGTTCAGAGCCGGAAGAGAAGACAATGCTGAATAAAGTGGTAATTCTTGCTATTTTTGGACCAAAATTTATTTTCGATGCTTCAACACATTCAAGCTGACCCACTGATGTCACATGGACTACTTTGATGAATTTATGTCTGGACATTGAGGATGAGAAACGTTTATCTTTAACGTTACCTAAGAAGAAGAACAATGGAAGACGCACTGGAGGAGGATATATTTCTGAAGTGAGTAACTTATTTATCCTCATTTATATATGCTATCATGTAATATGCGTATGGCTTGGGCATTTCAGCCTATATAAGCGACCTCAGTAGACTGCATGCTTTGGATTGAAAAGCTTTTGCATTGTTTACAAACGAGGACACGTGATCTCACGTAATGGGGGATATCTGTTACATGTTGTACAGTGTTAGAGACAGTAATTTACTTTCGTATGCTTCATGGCAACTTTAAATAAAGCTGCATTGCAGGATCTTTTAAGTGTGTGCTGTAATATGATTCCATGTATTGTTTTCATGCTTGTTTACAAACGAGGACGCGTGATCTCACGTAATGGCGGATATCTGTTAAATGCTGTTCAGTGTTAGAGACAGTAATTTACTATCGTATCCTTCATGGAAACTTTCAGTGAGCCTGCACTGCAGGCTCTTTTAAGTGTGTGCTGTGATATGATTCCATATATTTTTTAACATGCATTGCAATTCAATACAATTCGCTTTACACGCGACACCGTTTTTTATGAGCACCACGTAACGCGAGCTCGCGCACGTGGTCGCCATATGCGATGTTTTAAAGTTCATACGCGCTAACAGAAACGCGTTAAAAACATAAACTATACGATAAGGCGATGGGCATCTGAAACAGCTTTTTATAAAACTAATCACTGCATATGTTTATCTCAGATGTTCTGAATTTAGTTCATGTACATGATAGTTTATCTGAATGAAGTGCTATCAGTGATATTTACCCATCAGTTATGTATGTAAGGGTATTTCTGTGGACAATTTATGCTAGTAACTAAGCTGTTTATAACTCTCTTACAAGTCTGCATCCCTCTTATCAGTACAAAACTATGAAGTGTAAAAACATATTCACGTTTTTTGGACATAAAGTGATACGGTAACATGAGCCACATGAGCAGCTCTGTTGTGTATCAGTTACTTAGTTTATACAAGTTAAGTTTTTAAATAGGGTTTGTTTCCAATTAAACGGAAAATGTCCTACTGACCTTCATTTCTATTTTGATTATATTGATTATAACTTCTTAATAAACCTCAAACAAACATGTATACATTTGTCCTCATATTCTTTACTGTAGTTCCCTCTCACATTCCTGCCTCATTATGCAGCTCATTGTTTGCTAGCTGTCAATCAATCCTTCTCCCATAAGGCCCCTCTAAACAAAATGTGTCTTAGGGTGTTTTCACATATACACTGTTTAGGTCGACCCAAATGACGTGTCGCTCCGAGTACGGTGCGTTTGGGTCAGTGTGAACACAACAGCCGCACTCGGGTGCGCACTAAACGACCGCTCCGAGACCGCTCTAAACAGGTGGTCTCGGAGCGGCTGTTGCCGAACTCTGGGGCGACCCACCTGTGGTGTGAACACTGCTGGACCTCGGGCCGAACCAAATACAGGAAGTTCTCCACATGTTTGAGCCACTGGGCTTTCGTTGTGACGTGAGCCGGGTGTTATATTGTGGGTTAACAACAAACAAGCCAATCCTGGTCCGTTGCATAGAGATTCGCTGTCTCCTTTACGTTTGAGCTGATGATTTTATAAATGCATAGCTGTCCTCCACACACAAATAGTGACATTACGGGCTTTTAGCAAACGGCTCTGTGAGAAAGGCTTTAATAGAACATCTACGCAATTTCGCGTTAAAGCAAAGAAACTTCACAAAGACGTGCATCGTTTATCTCCACATCTTAATAGCTGCGCTCTCTCTGTCAAGCTGGTTGTCGTGGAAACGTGGGGGTGGTCATGAGACGGTAAGAGCTGTCAGAGACCAATGACAGCGCTGACCGTTGTCACATGGTGTACGGTGCGGCATTTCGAGTAAAGTAAAATATATATATATGTGAACACGGACCGCACTAACTGAAAAATGATACAATGTATTTTGGTGCGATCCGAGGCCGCACCACGGTGCGCACCAACATATGTGAAAACAACCTTACAATTTCTAATTCAATATATTGTTTTATGTGAATGAGAAGGCAGGATGATTTTCACATCATTTTAAAGAAAAAACTCTAGACTACTAGATTCTGTTTAGAAAAGTCTTCTTAAAACATGTTTAGTATGGGTTTTATGGAATTATATTAGTGATTTAAAAATTGAGCTTCTTCAAAAACCATGCATAAACATTTTTCTCTCAAAAATACAAACATATACATACATGTATCTCATATAATATTTTAGCCCAGTTTGTGCTGAACACAGTGGTATGAGACACTTGCTATTATTATATTTTAAAGCAACTGAAAAAAGACCAAATGTAAGAGCATATCAGAACCTCTGCCAGTGTCATAAAATGGTCGAACCCCAGAGGGTTAAACAATGTTATTTATTAGTATTGATAGGAGTATTCATATTTTAGATGAATGTATATTAGCTATATGTTTTAATTATTATTTGTATATATTTATATTTATTTGTTACTATATTTTGATTACATAAAAAACACAACGCTTTTAACTTGTTAACTCTGTGGACACTGTCCCGGGTCCAAAATTACTTATTATGACTTAATACAAAATATTCCTTTAATTTTTAATGGTATGTCATGGACCCAGTACCACATATGTGACCAGTCACGGAAAGTAGGGACACAAGTCGGGTCTGGGCCATTTTGAGTAATTCACAGATTCTGAATGTGCTGTTTCTAAGCTTTCCAACGATGTGTAACCAGTGATAGTAATAACGGCGTTATAAATAAACGCTGTTACCGTTATTGACAATAAATGCTGCGCGTTACTATAATTAATCTCACTAAATCGATTTTCACCAGAGTAGGTTCTCTCATCCAGACAGGCAATGTTTTTCTCTAGTGTGTGTGTGTTGGGGGCAGAGATGCTCACAAGTCTCTGAGCTCGAGTCGGAGTCAAGTCTGAAGTCTTTGAGGTCGAGTCCAAGTCAAGTCTGAAATCTTTGAGGTTGAGTCCAAGTCAAGTCTGAAGTCTCTGGGCTCGAGTCCAAGTCAAGTCTCAAGTCTCGTTGTAACAAATAAAACTCTAATAACAAATAAAGAAATTATAAAAATTTATAAAAAAGAACAAAGTTGCACATTAAGTTAGGTCTAAAATTAGCATTAGGTACAGACATTAAATTGAATGGATAATAACACTGTCTTTATTGTACAAATTAAATATTATTATTATTATTATTTTTAGAGCAATAGCAGGGATTTTCTGTTTAACTTGGGCCCTGTCAAGAAAAGAAAGATTTTATGTTGGCTTAACTTTTGAAACACTTCTCTCTGTATGTGCACTACTGAGGGCACTTAAACGCGTGCTTAAACACAGGCGGAGGGCAAATTCCAAACAGTGCTTCAGGAAGAAGATGCAGCAGTCGCTTCACATAAAAACATTACGTTGTTTTTCATTGCTCTATTCAGCAAATGTATGTTAATGGACTACAGTATGACACAAAGTAGCGCAACTCTGGACCTGACTGGAGCTGGACCGGACACACTTAACCGCATGTGCATACAGAAATCTGCTCACTTGAGCGCCTTTTTGCGGTTAAGTTGTTTAACCATTTAAACAATTGCAAGCCTTTGAAACACGTTAATTATAAACTTACCCTATTTAAATTGTATATTAATCCGCGAATTGCATGCGAGCCAAACCGCGGATCCGTCACAGCACTACCCAAAGCTTCAGATGAATGGCACAGCAGCAGCTGGTGCAGTCGACATGTATGTTCGCTGCCGCGCGCGGATCAAATACATCACATGTTACGTCATGGGCAGGTTGTAGGTAACAGTCACAAACACAAAGTATAATAAGCACTTGTTTTCCATCGTTGAGGTGAAAGCAAGAATGTTTATGTAATGTGCAACTTATGCAGAGTAAGAAAGAGCCTCTTCACGTCTGTAATTCTGATCTAATAAAGCACCCCACATCATCACATGCTGCCACCCCTTCCGAAAATTAACCATGTTTTTTTGTGGTAAAAGTGTAGTAACCATGGTTTTTTGGCGTATTGATTGCTATCAGCAAAACCATGGTTTTACTACAGTAACCATGGTGAATTATGGGTTTTAAAAACCATGGTTGTCAAAACCATGGTTATTCTGTGCTAACCATGGTTTTACTGCAGAAACCATGGTTTTTTGGTTTTAACTGTACTAAAACCATGGTTAATTTTCGTAAGACAAAATTAGTGGTTTCTCTTTAATGTTTAATTCATTCATTTAACAAATTTTATATTGGGGGCATCCAAGTTATTTGAAATATTTGAACTTTTTTAAGTAACGCAATAGTTACTTTGCCTGGTAATTAGTTACTTTTATAATGATGTAACGCAGTTACTATCATCATTTCTCTTCGTCCCCTATGGGACATAAGGCTTCAATGAGCCCTCTCCATTGCATTCGATCCCTGGCAGCATGTTGAGCCTTTCCCCATAACAGGTTAATGTGTTCTAGTTTTTTTTCACAGTTCTGCGCCAGGTCGTTTTTGGGTCTCCCAGGTTTTCTTTTGCCAGATGGTGTCCATCTTAGGGCAATTTTTGGGATGCTGTCTTGCTCCATCCTCAACACATGTCCTAGCCATCTTAGGCGTCTATGTGTAATCTCCTTGGTGATGCTCTGGCTTCCCGTTTTCTTGTACATATCGTTGTTGGAGATCTTATTAGGCCAAAATATCTGGCATATTCGCCGAAGGCATCCATTGTGGAACACTTCAATTCTCCTCATATCAGCTTTGATAACTTGCCAACTCTCTGAACCATACAGCAGAACAGACTTTACATTGCAGTTATATAGGAGCATCTTCGTTTTAAGGCTATATTGTTTTGATCTCCATAAAGTTAAGTTGCCAACACTGTGTGTGTAACACATGGAAATCTAATTAGAGTTGTAGCCATTTGAATTTAAGAACTCAGAAAAACTCAAACCGAGAAAACAGAGATGAAATGGACTCTCTTTTCCAGCTGGGGGAGACAATAGGGCTCATTTACATCTCATTTAGCTAAGCCATACCCCCTGTAAAGCCGTTTTGAGATACAGATGTTCTAGCATCATATGTAGTATTTTGTGACAAAAGTCGGGATGACAACATGCAAAAATAAACAGGACTTTTTACCTTTGTGTTGATCACAAGTTGAATCCAGTCTGTTTCAGATGTGTGAATCATCCAATAACCATTTTTGTCCACAAATGTGTATAATCCGTGAAATATAGCTATATAGTCTATTGTTTACATCAGATTTCGCATGAATGTCTGGTAATAGAATATAATATACAATCTGAGGACTATTTACATCGTAACATGTAAGGGTATATGAGATTACACTCCGGTAATTCACGTTCCGGTAAACACATGAACCCGCCTTCAAAGTTTGTATTCAAAAGTAGGGAGGTAGTATAATAGATAATTAAAACAGCGGCGTCGAAAACGTGACGTCCTTTAGGGATGTAACCAATCGCTCGCTCGTTCCTCCATCAGCCAATGACTTCATGGAAAATATTGATAGACAAAACATGTAGCCAATTATATAACGAATTCAACGATCTCTGTGTAACTTATATGTGTTTGACTTCATGCTGCGCTGCTAGAACTGATAGACAGATGACGTCAAAGTACCGCGAGAGCGAGTCGAAATTAAACTACTCCATAGGATTTCTTGAAGAGCTCTCGCGGTACTTTGACGTCAGCCGACTGCAGCGCTGCATAAAGTCGAGCAAGCCAGTGACGTGGCTGACTGTTATTTGTTCCGCCCTAGCTTCTTATTTTTTCTTTTGTTTTGTGCGCCTGAATTTGTTTGCAGTCTGGGGAGACGCACGCTGTAAGTTTGAAAAAAAACTTAGCAAACATGTCTGAGGGACAGATCAGCTGCGTCACTACAGTCACATGACTTCACACGGTTCACAACAGAACCAAAAGAGAAGACCATGCTGAATAGTCGTAATTTTGGCTATTTTTGGACCAAAATGTATTTTCTATGCTTCATCACATTCAAGCTGACCAACTGATGTCACATGGACTACTTTGATGATGTTTTAATAAATTTTCTGGACATGGAAACTGTACATAGATTTTCAATGGTTGGGACAAAAGCTCTCGGACTAAATATAACGTTAGAACATCTTAAACTGTGTTCCGAAGATGAACAGAGGTCTTCCGAGTTTAGAACGACATAAGGGTAAGTCATTAATGACATTATTTTCATTTTTGGGTGAACTATCCTTATTTAGTAGTCACACTGTTCCCTTTGGGGGTGGGGGCGAAAACACAACCGCTTGTACAGTATGTAAATATAAACAGACAATGACGCCCCCAGCTGCGCGTTAGAATCTCCGGAAAAACAATACGATTTCAACCGCAAAATGTACGCTTTTAAATATACAAAAACTGCTATCTCAAACATGGAGAGGCTTCTTCCTGATCTCCACTAACAGATTCTGCAAACGAAAATCACAAATTTTGAAAAAAAAACCCTTTCTTTCTCATTTTCCCGAACGGTTTAATATTGTATTGAGAATTGTGGCATCCCTAGTGTTTACTGTCTGCTGCTGGTAACAACCAGAACTGTCTGCAGTCTGCTCCAGCACACAGAGCAGTGGCTAAACTAGAATTTTTTTTGTGTGGCCAGGGGGTGGCCAAAGCTACTTTAGGGGGTCCATAGTCCATAAAAGAAAATGATGTGTAACCATGTATCAAGAAAGCATAAATTAATCTTTTGATCGCATTAGATGTTAACATAATACGGGTGAATTTTAAATCTTTCTACTGTATTTCTTACATCTGATTTACTGTCTGTTAAAGGGATTCACCCAAAAATGAAAATTCTGTCATCATTTACTCACCCTTATGTTGTTCTAAACCTGTATTTTATTTTAATAAACACAAAAGAAGATATTTTGATAAATGATGGTAAGCAAACAATTAATGGTATATCCATTGAATTCCATCATGTTGTTTTTATTCCTACTATGGAAGTCAATGGTTAACAGCTGTGTGCATACCATCATTTATCAAAATATCTTCTTTTGTGTTCATCAGAAAAAAGAAATTTGTACAGGTTTAGAACAACATGAGGATGTGAAAATGATGACAGAATTTTCATTTTGTGAACTATCCTTTTAATGAAGCAAAAGATGAGGAAATCTAAACTCCATGATAAACCTTAAACTTACTTCAAATAACATGTTTGGATTAATCTTTATTTACGAAGATACAGAAGATGCAAAAGTTTTCTTTTGATATTTAATTAACTTTAATGACAGAGAGACTTCAACAGGTTAGGCTAAGACCGAATGCAATAAAATGTTTATTCGTTTAAGACATACAGTAACCAAATGTTTAGTATGAAAATCACCAAGACAGCTATTTTGTCATATGAGCATTTGTCCGTTTAAGCCAAAAAGACGCGAACATGAAGCTGTTTAAGCTCTAAGCTCGGATATGCGCGTCACGCTTTCAAGTTCAATGTGGCAATCCAGTCGAATTAAAGGAATAGTCTAGGGCTGGGCGGTATGGAGTGAAAATTATATCTCGATATATTTCCTTTTATCTCAGTGGACGATATATATCTCGGTGCCTTTGCGTGGAAAAATACCCCCCCCCCCCCAAAAAAAAAAACTTCTGCAACATTTAAAAAAATATATACAAAAATTATACTTTAACTATAAAAAAAGAAAATACATATTGTCGTCTTTTTATTCAAAAAAACAACTGAACTTCAGATATTAAGTTTTTGATAGACGTTGACAATTCTTAGTATTTTTTTTGAAAACCCTCAGGAGATAAGGGTATTTATTCTGGAATAACATAGGTTTTAGGCGTTTTAGGAGTAAATGGGTTAAATATGAGAGAAAACACTGTTGTTGTTACACAGAAAACTTAAGAAAACTCCTTACTAGGATCCCCAAAAGGACCATTAGACAGCTGCAGCTCATACAGAACGCTGCTGCCAGAATTCTGACCAGAACCAAAAAATCTGAGCACATCACTCCAGTCCTCAGGTCTTTACACTGGCTTCCTGTCACATTTAGAATAGATTTTAAAGTATTGTTACTCGTGTATAAATCACTTCATGGCTTAGGACCCAAATACATGACAGATATGCTAACTGAATATAAACCTAAAAGATTACTCAGATCATTAGAAAAACCAAGGGTTCACTCAAAACAAGGTGCGTCAGCCTTTAGTTGTTATGCCACCTCTAGCTGGAATCAGCTTCCAGAAGAGATCAGATGTGCTTCAACAGTAAACACTTTTAAATCTAGATTAAAAACACATCTGTTTAACTCTGCATTTACTGAATGAGCACTGTGCTGCTTCACACTGACTGCACGTTGAAGGGATGGTTCACTTTGGAATAGGGGTTCTGTCATCGTTTTCTCGTCCTCGTGTTGTTCTGGGCCTGTGTGGGTTTCTTTTGTTTTTTTTCTGGTGGGCACGGGGGAGGATATTTTGGGAGGTGGTGGTGGGCGCGCAGCGGTGGGTGGCCATGGACTTCCATGGTGGGAATAAAAAAAAAATATGATGGAACTTCATACCATCATTTAACAAAATATTTTCTTAGTCATTTATCCAAATACTTACAAAATATTATTATTATTTTTTTTCTCCAACTATGGAGGTCTATGGTCGCTTGCTGCTGTGTGTTTGCCGTCATTTCTCGGGGTATCTTCTTTTGTGTTCGTCGGAGGAGGGGGATGCGTGCGGGTTTGGAGCGGCGTGGGGATGGGTGGATGGTGGCAGGTTTTTCATTTGGAAGTGAACTATCTTTAACTCAAGTAACTTTAACTCCTGTTTTATTCTTTTTAACATTTTAAACTGTTTTTATTAAAATCACATTTATTTTCTTTAAAGGTGCTCTAAGCGAATTGAAGCGTTTTAGACCATAAAACATTTTTTGTTACATACCGGAAACATCTCCTCACTATCTGCTTGCTGCCTGTCCGCTGATCAAACTGTAAAAAAACGCGATCTCTGTAGACAGCCCAGGCTTCACAAACGGCAATATCAACAAATGGCCAAACCTACAAACAGAAACCATAACAAAGTGTTCCAGCCAATAAACGACAAGAAGGATTTGGGGGTGGGGGTTGGGCGCGTTCATGAAAGCACGGAAGGGAGGGGGAGGAGTTAGCTACGCTCTGTCTGTTTGAAAACAGTTCAAACATCAACAGGAAGTGACGTCGCACATTATTCGCTTAGAGCGCCTTTAATTGTTATTTTAAATTCTCATGTATTTTTGTTTTTATTGTGATTTTATCGTGTATCTCTTATTTTTACATTTTCTTTTTTATATATTGTTTTCTCATTTCTGTGTAAAGCACTTTAAATGACCTCTGTGTATGAAATGTGCTATACAAATAAACTTGCCTTGCCTTAAGAACACGTGCACTTGCACACCGCATCATAGGGAGAGAGAAAGCTCTCACATCAAGAAAACGTGTGTGTGTGTCTGTGTGTGTATGAAGCACTACTGCTAACCTTTGTTTAGTCATGATAAACTAGATAAGTCGTCTTCTCTGTTAGTAACATCGGTGACTGATGACATTTACCCGAAAAAGAAAGTATACGGAGAAACGGACATTAAAGCACTGCCACCTTTTCACTGTCACGAGAGAGAGACGCACGCTGTCGAAGCGCCTCACGGAACGAGAGGGAGGGGCGCGCTGAGCGCTTGCAACAATGAATTTAAGCCGTTTTAAACAGTAAAATATACATGTAAATGGGAATCATGGAAGATCTATTCGTGGTGGCCAGTGTTGATTCCGTGACAGGCGCCGCCATGTTAAATGAGAAAACACGCGAGGGGAGGGGGAACAAAAGCAATGAGGCGGGGCGAGCACAGCACACAAAGAAGGCAAAGTGGCGAAATCAGAATTGAATATAAACATCATATCGATATATACGATATGTCAAATCCATTTTGAGTTAAAAAAAAAATTATCGATATAGTTTGAATATCCAGACATCGCCCACCCCTACAGTCTACCCTTTTGCCATATTAAACTATGTTATTACCTCAACTTAGATGAATTAATACATATCTATCTTTTTTCAATGCGTGCACTGTACAGCGCGTCGTCAGAGATGTATAGTAACGAAGTAGAACTACTTCACTACTGTCCTTAAGTACTAAAAGACAGTATCTGTACTCTACTGAAGTATAATTTTCTTCTCCTACTTCCACTTTTACTTCAGTAGATATTTTCGATGAGTTTAATACTTTTACTCCGATAAATTTTTTAGTTGCTGCATCCTTACTTGTTACACTCAAATGTTAAGAATCATTCCAAACCCACATTATCACTGCCAGAGCAGTGATACACATTAGAAACACACATACACACATTGTGGTCTAAACCAATCGGAAATAGTGAAGGGCGGACCCCTCCCTCCCACTCACTCACAAATATGAGCCGTGGTTGTGAACAAATGTGAAGCGAAGAGAGAGCCAAAGTGCGCGACAGAGACAAAATTTGTGAAAGAGGCAGAGTCTGTGTGCGCGCGATGAGAGAGCCAAAATGCGCGAAAGAGACAGACGCTGCATCCCAAACCGCCTACTTCCATACTATATAGTAGGCAAAGAGTATGAGAAGTAGTGCTTTTCGCCTACTATATAGTATGGAGTATATGGTGTGGGATGAAGCGAAAGTCTGGGCGCGCGCGCGAGAATGGGCGAGTGTGTGAAAGAAGGAAACCTAAATACATTGAAACACCTTGTACCTTTACCCATTACCATTACATCGACTAATATTTCATTAATACTGAATTCTCTATCACCATATCCGTTAAATTAATCTGAATTAATCTGAACATTCCCTTCCTTGTACTGCTGCTACAGCCAAAGGAATTGTGAATGTCCTTTAGCTTAAACCAGGGGTGGGGAACCCTGGTCCTGGAGGCCCACTGTCCTGCAGAGTTTAGTTCCTACTCTAATTAAACACACCTGAAAAACTAACTCAAGTCTTCAGTATTACTTGAAAATGAAATTCAGGTGTGTTTGGTTAGGGTTGGATCTAAACTGTGCAGGACAGTGGCCCTCCAGGACCCAGGGTTCCCCACTCCTGGCTTAAACATATGAAATAATATAAACAAAATTATATTCAAACTTTTGACAGTTTTCTTTAATAACTACATTACACAATAATTGTACTTTTACTTTTAAGTGCTTGAGTAGTATATTTTAAAATTAACTACTTGCAGTACTTAAGTACAAAACATGTTTAATACTTTAGTACTTCCACTTAAGTGCTGTGCTGAAAGAGCACTTCAACTTCTACTCAAGTCACTTTTTGATAGAGCACTTGAACTTTTACTCAAGTCTGGGTCCCTAGTACTTTATACATCTCTGCGCGTCGTGAATGTGTTAGCATTTAGCCTAGACCCATTCATTCCTATGGTACCAAACAGGGAAGCCACCAAACACTTGTTTTCCCTAATTAAAGACTGTTACATGAGGAGTTATACCAGTAAGTATGGTGCCACATAATAAAACTTTTCTTTGGTACCATAGGAATGAATGGGGCTAGGCTAAATGCTAACACACTCACAATGCGCTGTACAGTGCACACATTGAAAAAACATAAGTATGTATTAATTCGTCTAGGTAATAACATAGTTTAATATGGCAAAAGGGTAGACTATTCCTTTAACAATCATACAGTAGCCTATAAAGATCACGTCAAGAATGAAAACATGGTGCTGGGTTTTGTTGTAAAAAGAATTGGCAATCTTAGACTTTATTCAGTCCACAAGAAAATGATCACACTTCCAGCATATACGGTGAAATCATGTAGTATTAGCAATGTACGACTTCACTTACATCATTTTAAAGCGATTCCAAGCATTATGTGGCTGCAGCTACAGAAGTTTGATGGTTTCTACCTAGCCTTGCACATTTTGCACAATTAAAGTAATAATTTCTGATTTTATATATTTTTGTAATGTACATATTTAAATGAAGTTGATGATGATTTGTATTGGATGGACTCAATTTCCCATGATGCATCTGTCACATTGGAATGTATTGGATGGACTCAATCTCCCATGATGCATCTATGTCACTTCCTGTTAAATGTTTGGTGAATCTAATGAATTAGCTGGTGTGCTGTGGGGCTTATCGATCCTCTCCAGTATCAGCATTACAAGTAGAAGTAGGAGAAATGCCCATGTGTATACGAAGATTACAGTTGACAATGAGTTATTGGGTTAGTTTAAAAGGCCATTCAGAGAGTCACCCAGTTAAGGATATACTAAAGGAATGCTGGGAATATGGGAAAAATAAGGTCAGAAGTTTTGGTTGGATAGCAAATAAGGATGCTACAAATTTGGGTATTATCCAAATTGAAGTTAGTCCAACTGTAAATGTGCCTAATGTACCTCCATGGTTATTTCCTGTGCCTATAGTTGATCTTTATTTGCATCAATTTAAAAATGAAATGTCTATTCCTGTGGAAAGCTTTGTACAACAGTATCTGAATGAGGTATACTCTTCAATGATCCAAGTGTATACAGATGGATCTAAGGACCCAATATCGGGATGTACAGCTTCAGCAGTATATGTGCAAAGTTTTCAAATAAATATCCTAAAAAGGACTTCTGATTTTGCTTCAGTTTTCACTAATGAACTAATAGCTATCTTACTAGCCGTCCAATGGGTGGAAGAAGCTCAACCATCAAGGACTGTTATTTATTCAGACTCACTGTCTGCTTTAAGTAGTTTAAAAAGTGGACAGTCTGCCTCAAGACAAGATTTAATCTATGAAATACTAGTGTATCTCAATAGAATTCAAAATATGGGAATAACATTGAGATTTCTTTGGGTACCTGCACATGTAGGTGTAGAAGGCAATGAAAAGGTGGACAAATTAGCTAAACAGGCTTTGGAGCATGTGGATATTGATTTTAAAATTCCACTAAGTAAAACCGAAGTAAAAGGAAGAATTCGGGAACTAATGAGCATCAAATGGCAAGAGATGTGGGATGAGGAAACAAAAGGCAGACACCTTTATAATATTCAAAGACATGTTGGTAAAGGAAGAATGGTTAGGAATAAGAGGAATGATGATACTATTATTTCTCGACTCCGAATTGGACACTGTGGATTAAATCAATATTTACATAGAATAGGGAAACATCAAACAGGTTTATGTGAATTTTGTGATGAAGAAGAGCCTGAGACTGTTGAGCATGTAATAATGAAATGTGGGAAATATAATAGAGAGAGAGAAGAATTATTAAATAAAATGAGAAACTTTGGAAACAACAATGTAATCCTTTCAAATTTACTCAATTGTACAGGAAAATCCATAGTGCAAACGGAATTAATTAGGTACCTTAAAAGCACAAGATTAGACTGTAGAATATAACAATTGACAAAGGTTTAATGTTTAAGTTAAATTAGTGTATTTAAAAATGTTTTATTTATTTATTTATTTATTTTCTTTCTTTCTTTCTTTTTTCTCTAATAAATGTCCTCCTCTCTATATAATGCTCCACACTCCAGTCCAGTTGGTGGCGGTAATACACCATAAGTTGGCTTGTCAACCGCCAATAAACAGTACAAGAAGAAGAAGAATTAGCTGGGGCACGTTCAATCTCACACTGGTGCGAAACGTTTTGCTACGGTTTCCGGGTTGAACGACATGTTTCCTGGAAACGGTGTGCAACAGGTTTTAGAAGCGTTTTCTCTTGTTTGATGGGTGTGTCAGAAATGTCGGCCCAATCAGCGGCAAGATGTATAAAACCACGCGGTAGTAAAGAGACAGCTCGCTCAATGGGTTCAAGTTGGAATGTTGTCTTTCATTCTGGACGGCAAGGTCAGTGACTGAAACATCGAGGGTATTTTAAAGTATTAAACACACATTTATAACGATTTCATCAGGCTTTAGAAACATTTAAAAAAGAACACAAAGAATGGCCTCTCAGCTACCGTAGTTGCAACTCTTGCGTCATCACAACAGGGTGTTCAATGCATCACCGTTTCTGTTTAATAAACGTTGTGCAACGTTTTGTCGGGGCTGAACGCAGCCCTGGTGGGGCTACAGAGGGAGCTACCTGTTTGAGGTGCTGCATGCTTCATTGTGTCTCATGTTATGTGTACAAAGGTTTATATTGTTTATGGTCAACTCAACAACAAATTGTGACATCCTCTCTTGGTTTACAAGCCGGTAAAGTGGTATGTTATGCTTTATTTCGGTTATTTTAACAATGATTGATATTGTGTTTGGGTTTATGAATGTATGATTGACGGTGGTATGTTGTCTTGTGTTTGTGTAGTTCTACGTTGTTTATGTTTCCTTGTTGGAGAATTAAAACATCAGTTTGGAGAACCTGGCCTTGGATTTGTGACTAAGAGCGGTACACATTATGTAGACATGACATTTATCTTCTGATGGTATGAAAAATTTTCGTTAAGTTACAGTAATTTTTCTGATGCGTTTTTGAAAAGACGTCACTGATAGAGAGATAACAGAACACGCATTATGTATATTTTGTTTATGTAAGCACAACATTCAGTTTTTATAGACACACAAAAAATGACACTTTAACGTTTTAAATGATGTAGAAATCATATCTGTATGTCTAAAATCAGCAGAGTAATCCAAGTCTCTTTCGCAGTGATTGAAAAATAAAGAGTTTGCGCCGTGACCGCAGGGAGGGTTAATATTCATTATGTTTGTTTTTAACAATGTGCTGCGCTGCCGCACGTCGAAAATAAACATACCGAACAGAGCCAGAGTTATCCACTTTCAAAGACAGTGTTTACAACATAAAGAAAATTTGGTGTTTCATCATATAAAAAACAACATAAATAACAGTATTTGTCACAAACAGCAGCTTTTTATGTAACTTCAAAGAGTTTTCTGTAAAATGATATAAAGACATTGCATTTATTCCACTGTATGTGGTTATGGGAACACTTCAAATATTTTTAGGTGGAAACTGTATACAAAAAGGGTATTATTCCTCCCTTCAGTTGGAGTAAAATAACTTATGCATAGATTATGATAAAGAAAAAACTTAATTTTTTCCTGTGTAAGCTGACATTTGTTGGAATCACACAAAACTGTCTGCATGTTTCGTTACCACTCAGGGCCAGAGTTATACACTTTTAAATACACACTTTAGAAAAAAACATCAAAAAGCGGCTATTTATTTTTGTGTTTATTAGAGGCCTAACAACACATAAAACCATGTTTAGCACTTTAAACAGTGTTTTATGTAATTTCAAAGGGTTTCCTGTAAAATAATACCAAACTTTTGTATGTTAACCTCTGCATGTGGGTATGGGAAGTAGGGTTGCCACCCATGTCTGATAAAAAACCTGAACATATCGATGACCCGGCCAATTGGTTTGCTCACAAGCCCCCCCCCCATAGCATAATATTTCTATAGGCCTATGCAATTATTGGCAACACTTTACAATTCTTTTTTTTTTTCAATTCTTATTTGTTAACATTAGTTAATGTATTAACTAACATGAACTAACGTGAGCAGTACATTTGTTACTGTATTTGTTAATCTTTGATAACGTTAGTAAATAAAAATACAGCTGTTCATGGTTTATTCATGTCACAGTGCATTAACTAATGTTAACAAGATTTAAATAAATGTATTAATAACATTAACAAAGATAAAAAATTGCTTTATGCTATTAGTGCAGTTTATTATTAGTTCATGTGTTAACTAATGAACCTTATTGTAAAGTGTTACACAATTATTTGTTCATTATGTTAAAATATGTAAATCAGTTTTACAATTTATTAAAGCTGCTTATACTATTTATGTAAACTGTTTTTATTTATATTCCATTGCACCTTTAAACAGGTCTAAATAGCAACTAGCAAATATGCACATGAAATTAAACTTGTTGAACTCACCTCAACATGTATTTTACAATCATTTAACCCGCCATGGGTTAAGCTGAAGTCACTGTTACAAACTCTACACCATGCAAGATTTTAACTCTTTTAAGACAGGGATACACTTTCGTGTAGTCTGGTGTAAAATGTGTCTTATATTTTCGCTTTTGGGGCACTCTCCCTCTGCCATGGCGCTCCTGTTTCTAGATACACTGATAGTTTGGTTCGGGAGAAGAGATAAAAGCCCGCCCACACTGATAAGTGATTGGTTGATGTTCTGAAACAGGCCAATCAGGATGCTCTCTGTCTTACATGCGCTAAATGAGGCAAACACACACACAGACGCAAGGTCTCCCTCTCTGCCGTGCGCGCGCTAAATTTCATACTCACATAGCTTTTCGAAAACCGGGACATTCAGTGTCCCGGGAGAGTTGATACATAACCCGGGACAGGTTATTAAAAAGAAGGACAATCCCGGTAAAACCGGGACAGGTGGCAACCCTAATGGGAAGCTTTTGAAATTAGGTAGGCCAAATCCAGGCGGAAATCCCCAAAATAGCCTTGAACTATCATTAAATGTATTTATTTATCAATTTATGTGATTGTTATTTTTCCTTTGTTTTGTAGTTGTAGAAGTTTGCTATTAAGAATGATGTTGTAAAGATCTTGATTGTCCTTCTCCTGTTTAAGTTTTTTAATCTCTAATTGCAGTTTGGTCTTTTGTAACTGTAGGACTTCCCTCTGCAGTACCAGAATTTCTTCTCTTGTCACCACAGTAGAGGATATTTGTGTTTTTATATATAAAATAGTCTACAGTTAATTTACAATAACAACGGACTAAAATAATTCTTAAAGAAGCAATAAAACCTCACTTGGCTACTGCCTGGTTTGGCGTACTGTTGTCGCTCTGTCGCTGTTGAAGCTGGTTTTCCTGAGATTGCTGGGAAAGTCTAATGAGTGAAACAAATATCTATAATATTATTTGTTGTCATATATTATGCCGTTCATAATCTTTAAAATTGTTTATTCTCATAGCAGTAATAGTTTGATTAGATTTTATGTTGTTTTTTTATGTTGATGTAATGTTCTCTTACTCCATGTTATGCTGTTCCTCTGGTTCAGCTTCGCTTTCTAAACCTCCAGGGATGCCAGCCAGGACAGGTGAGTCCGCCCAAGGATGTCTTGGACCATTTTGGTAGAGCCTGACAATTCAGGTGATGGAGGTCCTCCACTGTTTTACTAGTTTTGTAACCATTAGCTATTTGTGATAGAGCAACAAACACACAGCTAATAAAATTTAAAGTGTGTTTTTTTCTTACACTTTTCCTCCTCTGTCCAATTTGCCTTTCTTTTTTGTTTTCCTTATCCATTTCTTTATTCATTTTATCCTTTATTCATTTTTTTGTGATTTTAACTAGAAATTTGGATTGCAACTACTTGAGATTTATGGCTTCATGTTACCATTATTAATTTTGGGAAACATTTACATTTGTATAATTTTATTTATAAAATGAATATGTTATTACATTATTTTTATTTATTAAAATAAATGTAAACTGCTATTACAATTTTTTTTATCACCTCCTGATACTTCAGTGAAACCCTAAAGTGTCTTCTTTAAAACAAGAGCAAGATTAGGCTTCTAGACCAAAAAATGTCAGAGTTATAAATGTGAAGGTGTACATCACATCCCCCCCACTCAAAGGGGATTTGCCACACATTAAGGGTTAAATATTTGATCCTTAAACTATAATTAATTAAATAAAGGTTAAAAAGTGTGTGCAGGTCATTGCATTGGTTTGAGACTAAATAAAGGCCCCAAAGACATTCCTTCTACTATCATTTGCATAGATAAAGAGCTGGCAAAACTCTGTTTGGCTTCAGCTGAGGAGCATGGCACTACAAGAAGTCTAAGCAAAGATTCTACTTGAGTGAAGAGAGCACGGACTTCTGGCAGCATAGCTTTGAGACTGTTTGCTGCAGGGGTGGACTTCCTGGTAATGGAGGGCCACTGTCCTGCAAAGTTTAGCTCCAACCCTAATCAAAACACCTGAATGCCATTTTCAAGTCATCCTGCAGCCTTTGATTATATTTTTCAGATGTGTTTGATTAGGGTTGAAGCTTAACTTTGCAGGACAGTGGCCCTCCAGGACCAGGAATGCCCACCACTTGTTCACTGTGTCAGTGATGATGGTGGAAGGATATTGAAGTTTAAACATTGCCGGCTGTACTTCCAGGGAGTGGCAGTTAAATTCTAGGTAAAGACTGACAACATTTTCTCCCACCTTTTTTTTTACTAGCACCCTTCCACCTTTTTTTTTTACTAGCACCCTTTCCCATTTGTTAAGGGTATCGAAGCTGCTTTGGTCAAAGCGCTTGGTTAACTGAACATCAACAGCATATAATACTTTAGTGTTTTCCACTCTATAGTGCTGAGGAGGTATATGTGGCTTTTAAATGGTCTCAATGCCCAGTTCAGAGATCATGTCACAGGCAGTTGCATAAATCCGTTGTAAGCTTTCATCAGACCTTTTTGCCTTAACTGTTTCTTTCACAGTCAACTGCTGCAAGCATCCCTGAGACACTTACATTCTTGCTCTGAAGGAATCGATTGATGCGCACAAGTTCTTTGAGGACTTCAAAGAAAAGAAGAACAAAGCAAAGTCTGACCCTTCTGAAACTGCTCCAGTAGTCCTCTTGCGGTTGTACAGGTGTCCAAGGACCCAGAAGGAATCGATTGATGCACACTAGTTCTTTGAGGACTTCAGAGACAAGAAGAACAAAGCAAAGTCTGACCCTTCTGAAACTGCTCCAGTAGTCCTCTTGCGTTTGTACAGGTGTCCGAGGACCCAGATTCAGCCATTTCTGCCAGACTACACTGTAAAAAGTAATACGTTAAAGAGCACCAATTATGCTAATAAATTAGCACGTAGGACGTTATTGTAATATCCCATAGTACATACATGTTATTAAAACTTGAACTAATGCACTGTGAGTCTTATAAATTGCTTACATACCTCACCGATTTCTGCATGTCTGGAAAACGCTCAGATTTAGTTCCTGTCTCCGCCTCCCAAAATGTCTAGTGTGTTCGGATTCGGCGAGTGTTTGAAAGGTTACGCCCCTGACTACGCGTGGGTTTTCCGGTTCTGACTGAGAGTCACAGGCAACGTAAACAAGCGCTATATTTCTCTATAAACGATGGTGTCTGTACTGCCTTACCACTTCGAGCTCGATCCAGAGAGTTCAGACGGCCGTTACGATATAAACGATCTCCGTCAATGAACGCGATTGGATTTAACTTTTTTAGGTGTCCTTTACATTACTTTGCAAACTATATGGAAACACCAAATGTAGCACATAGAAAGTATTTTTTGAAATGATTATAAAACTATTTCACTTATTAACATTATTTACCTATAGTAAACTTTATTATAAAAGACTGCTTACATACTATATTACTGTGCAAACTATATGGAAACACCAAATGTAGCACATAGAAAGTATTTGTTGAAATGATTATAAAACTATTTCATTTGTTAACATTATTTTACTATAGTAAACTTTATTATAAAAGACTGCTTACATACTATATCACTGTGCAAGCTATATGGAAACACCAAATGTAGCACAAAGAAAGTATTAATTGAAATGAATGTTCTACATTATTTCACTATGGTAAACTTTATTATGAAAGACTGCTTACTTATAAGTGCTATGTTTTTACTTATTAGGTTTTAAGGAGAATGCAACAGGTTCCAGGGCCTCTTACCTGCGTGATTCATCATCCAGGTTTTGCACAAATTGTCTAAATCCCTACACACAGAACATTTATTGTACCGACTATAAGCCTTTGAGGTGCAGGACTAGAGTAAGTTTTATTACATTTATAAACCAATAACACTAAAGTATCATTATAGTAACAAAGTAACCAAAAGAACAAAAGATGTAACCAGAGGTGTGTAGAGTACCCAAAATCTGTACTCAAGTAAAAGTACAAGTACTTATACAAAAATGTACTAAAGTAAAAGTATCAATCTAATTATTTACTTGAGTAAGAGTAAAAAAGTATTAGATGAAAAAACTACTCAAGTAGTTAGTTACTCGTTACTTCCGATTTGATAGAGAAGTAGCGCAAAAGCACTGAATTTCAGACTACTTGGAGGGTTTTCACAAACCTCTCCTTAAAAGTCTCATTGTTCTGCTTATATATAAGTAAAGCAGCCTATCTCAGTCCTGCAATGGGTACATTAACATCACATAACGTGTCATTTGAGAAAAAATCTCAAACACACACAGATGTTTTTCTGACGGTTAACTCTGTATTTATTTTCATGTTCACAACACAAACTTGTCAGCATCTGCCTTTAAACATGCAAACAGTAAACAAAAAAGAACATGTGTGTCTGTTTGTTGTCATGTTTTTATATGAATAGGTTATTTTCATTGCCATTAAAGTGCAATTACTGAACATAAACAGGAGCTTAATTAAAATTATCATTTTAGAATTTCATATGGAACTTCTGTTTGGGCAAATCAACTATACATTAAGTTTAATATATAATACATGTTTCTTTAAAATCAAACTTTATTCTTTTATTTTTTTATTCATTCATTCTTTAGGAAGTATTTAAATAAAATACAATCCCGTTTTTATTTGAATGTATTTTCCACACATTAGTGAGGTGTCCGGATTTGTGTATAAATGCAAGATGTCCTTACATTTTGCTGTTCAGTTTGTTTAGCTGTGGGGAAATTATACGGAAATGTGCAGATGAACGTGCTGTTTGTATGGTTTAACTTACACTAGGTTTTGTCATCGCTTGCACAAGAGTGCATATGGCAAAAAAACTCGGACAGTGTGTCACATAATAGTGTTCAAATAGACATTACTGACACTTACCAGGTTGGAGCTTGAATTCCTGTACGCTGAGATGTCAGTTCGTTTATTGAACAAAGCATGCATCGCATTATGAAACTATTCTTTTTGAACTCTTGGAGTGAAAACATAGACCGAACTTGAACAGGGTTTATACAGAAATCCTTAAGTTAAATTTACTACTTTTTACTACCTTTTTTACTACCTTCAGAATATTTTTTAAAACCATCACGACACTGAATTGCAAGTGTTAATCAGCGACATTTCTATTATTTACACAGATTTTGACATATATAACATACAAAAAAAGAATTAAAGTGAAAAAATTCTTCTGACTGAAATATTTTTCAGGCCAAGTCATATTCCTTTACCTAACACTTTATGTAGGCGAGACCAATAGCATTTTTTAAGGGGAGATTTTTTTTACATTAATTCTATATTAAAGTCTCCTGTGGCATATATAGGTAGCTGTAGTTTGCAGGGCATTTCAGATTAAGGCGAAACAGCTAAATAACTCACTATACTGTATTAAAAGAAAACATGAATATCACCACCTTTAATGAATCTTTTATTAATTATTTATTAATTGTAAATGTATTTATTTTAGCATTTACTAATAATTTTTTAATCAAAGTTGAAACTGTTAACATTAGTGAATGCACCATGAACTACTGTCAATTACTGTAATGACATAAACAATAATTAATTAATGATTATATACTCTATATTTTTCATTGTTTGTTCATGTTATATAATGCATTTACTAATGTGAACAAATACAACTTTTTTATATCATATTATTCAGTACACATACACAAATAATCCAGGGTCTGTTCTGTTCACACAACAGTTTACAGTCACAGCTCTAATACAGTAAAGTTATGTATGAATATAATCCCTGAATGAGTTACTCGAGTCAAACTCGTGTAGAATTCGCACAGGATGTCTGTAACCATAGTGACAGTTGTTAATTGAATGACTGTACCTTTATCAACAAATTATTATGTTACAATAGAGGCAGCGCTGATGTGCTAGTTTATGCGCAATGTTTCTGCTGTTTACTTTCTCCTAAGACCTAAATGGTTGTGTTTATATGAGGATATTTGCAAAGACGGGATTTTTGAGGCATATGTGTTATTTAAGGCCAATAAAGCGACAAGAATACGTACAACACAAGCTCAATGAGAAACGAATGCGCGCCTAGCCTGCTCCTCTGACACAGAAACAGCGGACGCACTGTTGTTTGTGTTTGAATGGCTTAAAATCACTTGTTTTTAAACGGTTGTGCTTAAATATATGTACAAATGTTACGTTTTTGTGACCACACGTAAATGCAACTGCAAGAACCGTCAGGTGGATAACATCAAAGTCCCGCGAGAGCGTTTCGGAAGCAGTCTCCTCTTATGATTCCTCGTCCATCGCTCTCAAGGGATTTGGATGTCATCTGCCTTTTGGTTGTTGTGGCGCCACATGAAGTTTACCCATGAGTTAAACAAACCCATTGTACCAGCCACTGGCTATATCAGCATAGCATTAAAAAGCGTGCCTCGGATGATCAGTAACGTGAGAAATCATTTACCCCCAAAATACAGGACCCCTTACGTTAGTCATACTGTGCAAAGACACGCAATTACCTGTTTGGTTTTCTTAGCCCACGCAAATGAAAGGCTTGCCAATCTTCATAATTTCGCTAAGCCAAGTCAATCGTCTTTTACACCTTTATCGATCTTCAAAACATCGGAGCCTTCCTGCATTATAAGTTTGACCATGCTAGCTGAAATAAAGTTTTACCTCAGCTTAACGTGATACAGAGTGGATCCGGTCCGTAGTGATTACAGAACGCTTACAGCGGAGAGAGGAACGTGATTTGGCTCCACTCCAGGCTTTGATCACATCCCAGAGACGAAAGATCTTTGATTATTTGCCCAGATATGCAGGTGATTTGAACTAATTTCCAGGCATCATAACATTACAAAAGGCAATCGAAAATTTACTACCTCGTCAGATGAAGCTTACTACTTTTTACTACTTTTTACTGGCCTTAATTTGGCATAATTTAATTTACTACCTTTTACAACCCCGCGGAAACCCTGTTGAAGCCGCCATGCATGATCTGCCTCCGATATCTCGCACAACGCACACGCGCCCTCATCTGCTTCTCCTATCATCTTGGCACGGTCGCGCGTGCCAAAGGGTGACCGCGCGGTCGCGCGCGCTAAAGGGTGACACAGCCTGTCTCGCGAAACTTTCGAACACGCCCTATAAACTTTAAAAAAAAAAATATTCATTAATTATTACCATTTGAAAGTAGCGCAGTAACGCCGCCGAATGTAGCGAAGTAAAAGTACAGTTTTTTCACTAGAAATGTACTTGAGTAAGAGTAAAAAGTACCCATCCTTAAATTTACTCTAAAAGTACTAGTTACACAAAAAATGTACTCAAGTACATGTAACAAAGTAAATGTAATTCGTTACTACCCACCTCTGGATGTAACTTTAAAGAAAATATAATAGTCAGTCAAAAGTTTTATTTATTTATTACAAATATATATTTAAATGTTAAACAATATACAAATAAACATACTTTAGTAACCATATTGTGCTCTTGTTTCAAAAATTGTTACAGCTATCTATTCAGATAAATGGCATATCAAAGCTTTGTCAGCTGGTGCTATTTAAGACAACACTATAAGGTTATCATCCTGTCGTGTGTTGTTCTCCAGATATGCTTGGAGCTTCCTGATCAGATCGGTCACAATTTTGGCTTTCGACACCCCCTGCACTGAAGATGGCATGCAATCACGTCCTCCTTTGAAGGTCTCTCAAACTGTGATGCCAGGTCCATTGGAATCGGGGTTTCCTTCAGCTTATCTTCAAATACCTCATCAAACACAAGCCTGATCACATCCTCCACATAACTGTAGAAATATTGCAGTCAATAAATCTTTTGTTTTGATCATTTATTTCCCTGCTTCATACATTAAGTTTTAAATTATGAATGTATTTGAAATAAAACATTACTGCTTACGGTATGTCACTTGTGTGTTTTGGGAACATAGCCTTGTACTTTCCCTCTCCTGCTTTTGTTACGGCTTGGTGACATTGTAATGGATGGCTGCAAGGTACAACCTGTAAAAATATAAACAAGCAATTAATTTAGTGTAAAAGTAAATACTACTTTATTTAACACAGTTACTAAAATACTTAAATACCTGCACAGCATTCCAATAAATGAGAAAATCAATTTTTTTTTGCTGCAAATCTGAAATCTCAGGCTACGGACGGCAAAGGCATCCACTGATGATGGTGATGGAAACATTGTGAAACGATGCTACTGCCTGGGTTCCTATTATGCAGAGAAAAAAAACTGTCATCATCAGTTATACATTTAAGACTGGTAGTGGTTTCACTAGCTAAATACATCATATGTGTTACACACCTTTGCTCCTCATATGCCAGTCTGACTCCTTGTACTGTGTGTAATGATGTTGCATGTTTGCATACAGTGTATGTGTCCAGCTGCGAATCTAGGATATAGACAAATAAAACAAACATGTATTCAGTCAAAAAGACATATTATAACAATAGAGTACAACGACTATAAATCGTTAGACTATTCATTAAAACGTAAATGTATTACATGTTACATGGCCCAACATTAGCACACATTACGTGTTTACTTCGTTTCAAAATCTAAGAAAGCTTCAAGTAAATACAACAGTAAAATACATATAACTTTAAACAAATCATCTGTACTTAGAGTTTCTTGAGTTTGATCATGAGAACAAATTTTACCGGTAACAGTTTAGCTGGTATTTGTATTTGTATTTAGCTTAGCAAGTTTGTAAACATGTCTAAACCAACATCGATAAAAAAAAAAAAACGATAGTCTGCATAATTCAACATACACGTGTGTAAATATGGTACGTTGTTTATGAAATACAGTATTACAACACAAAACAATTAGCTTGCAAGCTTAGCTCTACACGCACATTATGTTAATCTCCGGTTACCTGTTACATAATGTACAGTAAAAGGCAAATAATAAACGTGAATACTTACAGCCTGTGATCCAGAAGTGCACAGTAATCCAACTTTTAGGAGGAGACGTCGCGCAAATCCAGCTTCGGTTCATGAGAAGCAGTTATTGTGAAAACTCCGTGAACAACTTCTGACTGGATTTTTCCGGAACCGTATTAAACATGATGTCCTCTGTGGAAGTCCATAAAGTGCTATTTTGCCCTCGCATCTAAAGAGACAGCGTCTACTCGAGAGATTTAATCGCTTAAACGATGAAACAAGAGTTTGCAAACAGAGTCAAAGCAGGGACTCACAACCTCCGCCATTTTAGCTCTCTTCTGACTCGGCGCTCCCCACCCCCGTCTTTGAGGGCGTACCCAAGCAAAGCAGAGAGGGCTGAACTATGATAATGTTGGTCTTATCTACGTCACTAATCCCAGGAAGTAAACTGTTGCCTACAATCTGAGTGTTTTTTTAGTCCTCGAACGTTAGAGACGATAACTCGCGTCATCGTTTTCTTTGAGGTATGTACTTTTTGAATATCGTTAGCATGTACTAATACACACTTACACACAAAAGGATGTTTAAAAACGTGTATCCCATAATAGGTGCTCTTTAAGTTTACTTAGAAAACCTGTGGAAACAGATTACCTTAAAATTTTCTAGTAAATTAATTATTCATTTTTTGAGTTAGTAAAACTTAAACAACAACAGACATCTCAAACTAAACAGTTACTATAAGATTTCTGCTAGTTCAAATTACTAGCAAAATGTGTGGAAACTAGGATCTCCCTAAAAATGGAATACTTAAGTTCATTTGATTTAGTGCTCATATAGACTGTACTTAAACTTTTCAGTTCACTTAAAGGTGCAGTGTGTAGAATTTAGGAACATCTAGCAGGGGCCAGAACCAACAGCTCAGGCCACAGCTCACCCCTCTTTTTCAAAACGCATTGTAAATCTGGGTTGATTTAACAAAATTTTTTAAGGCAGCAACGTTTTTTTTAAAGTGTGAGGAACAGGTCAGCTGCCTCACTATAGTCACGTGACTTCACGCCGTTCACAACAGAGCCAGAAGAGAAGACAATGCTGAATAAAGTCGTAATTATTGCTATTTTTGGACCAAAATGTATTTTCGATGCATTAACACATTCTAACTGACCCACTGATGTCACATGGACTACTTTGATTATGTTTTTATTATCTTTCTGGACATGGAAACCGTACATACCTTTTCAATGGAGGGACAGAAAGCTCTCGGACTAAATCTAACGTTAAAACATCTTAAACTGTGTTCCTGTGTTAGAACGACATAAAGGTGAGTCATTATTTTCATTTTTGGGTGAACTATCCCTATTAATTAGCCACGCTGTACCTTTTGGGGGCAGGGGCAAAAACAAAACAAACAAAAGCTGCTTATCCAGTATGTCTATACACACAGACAATGACGCCCCCCCCCCCTCGCTGCACCCTAGAATCTCTGGAAAAACAAGCCGATTTTAACCGCAAAATGTACGCTTTTAAATATACAAAAACTGCTATCTCAAACATGAAGAGGCTTCTTTGTGATCTCAACTAACAGATTCTGCAAAAAATTATAGATTTTCTGTCGATTAAACATCTCTACAAAAATGCACATCATACTTTTTAATTATCAAGCACTAACGCACTGATGACATGCACATTATTATTGTGAACAGAAATATAACGTGTTGAATTGGGTCCATGTACACCAAAGCAAATGATCACCTAAACGGTGACTTCACAGAAAACAAATTTTTACCACAAAAAATAGATAAAACATACTAAGAGATTAAACCTAGCTTCAAAACATCTTATTAACAACTATTTAGGTGTCCCATCAGTTCTTATTCTTTGACCAAATGTGATACACCTTTATGTGATAACACAATTTAGTGTTTTAAAGATATGTGTATATGTGATGACACAATTTAGTGTTTAAAATATATGTGTTTATGTGATAACATGCAGCGTTTATTAAAATTGCAACTTTCATTGTGTAGTACAATATTTAAGGGGTCATATTATAGGGCTAAAAAGCACATTACTTTGTGTATTTGGTGTAATACAATGTGTTCGTGTGGTTTATGGTTAAAAAAAATCATTATTTTCCACATACCATACATTTTTTAGCACCTCTAAGTCCCGTCCATCTGAAACAGGTCATTTGGTACAAAGCTCATCGTTGTGAGAAAGCGCAGTGTCAACAGGTGTGAACTGATTGGTCAGCTATCCAGTGCGTTGTGATTGTCCGAATACCTCAGTAACGTAATCGGAAATATGACGCTCCTTGCCAAGTTTTGGAAGATGAGCTCCCAAAACAATAGTGAAATCCACGAGATACTATCGTATTTTCTACTTCCTTATCAACACGAGCCTGAATCGGACCCAGAAAACATGGATGGCTAAGCTAATCTATCAACTTTACCAGCGTGATGTGAGCAGAACGTAACAGATGGTAAGGTAAGGATACTAAAACATAAACCATGTTTGCATTTGTGAACGTAGAAACAACAAACAAGCACTTTTCTGCACTTCTCAAATCTCGCGTTTGGATCATCATTAGGAAATGCATTAAAACACAGGCGAGTCTCTGAACCAAACTCGTCTTTAAATCGTCAGTGAGGAAATGTATTAAATATGAAAACATCGGCTACTTACAGGATGTCCGTGTAGTTGCAAAGTTACAATTGCTCCACTTTTTAGACAAAGCCTTTGTGTACATCCAGCGGTTGTACTCCGCGATGTTTAGAAAGTAATCCTCCTTAAAATGTGCAGCACACAATCGAACATTTGGCCTGTACTGTTCTGAAACAGTGTTGTAAATAAAACCTAACCACTGGTTTCTTAATGTTAATGTATGACGTCAAACTGCATGGGCGTGTTAAACGAGCCGTTTCAGGTGGGCGTGGATGAGGCTTCACGTTTAAAAAGAATATCTCTTTGGATTTGAAACTTAAATTTTTGCAACTTTACAGATCTTTTATGTGCACAGTCATCATTTAACACTCTAAAAACAAAGGAAAACATGCAATCTGACAATTTGACCCCTTTAATGTATAGAGGAACCAAAGGAAGGTGTATTGTTGCACTGTGCTGCCTAAGTGACGGATGTCTCCCTCTTCTCTCATTCTCTTTTGATGAGTTAAAGCAGAGTTAAAGAACCGTGTTTATAATCGCTGGAGAAAGCATGTGTAAACAATGACGTCATCTGCTGTATAACGTGTGTACATTGTGACTGAATGTGTGAATATCTGTATAGGTGTCCTCAGTCCCTGGTAATGCTTTATTTTGTGTTTTTTTATGGTGTCGTGACAGTTTATAAGTTATTGTAAACGTTAAGAAAGTGAGGCTGTCATCCAGGAGAGTTCAGAGTAGTGAACCCCAATCAAAAATCATTTGTTACTCCAGTTCCATACATTTGAAACTCGTAACAAACTGTGGGGGCTCGTCCGGGATCTCTCTTCATCACAACTATAGGGGGAGCAGGTCCAGAGATACTAGAACCACACGACCAAGGTGACAAGACGCTGCTGCATGCCAGGAGTCAATCCGTGGGTGTCCGAGGAGGGAGACCAAAGAGGAAAAGGATCTCAACCTCACTTAGGAGCCGCACTGCTGATCCTGAGGCCAGTGCACGCTACTTTCCAGAGGTCCACGCGCTGATTCTGTGGTCATCGTACACCAGCATTAGGGGATCTCACCTGTGATCGAGAGGTCGACACGCACCCACACAAGCCATTTACTAAGTCACAACACCACTGATTTACTGAACCACACACCATGTTGGCAACTCGTAAAGACCTAGGATGGGGCATCAAGAAACAACTATTCAGACTCTCGAGCAACGACATCTATCAGGTTGCAAAAGACATTGCAATTAACAGTCAACATAAAGAAGAGCCGAATGTGGATGATAAAGAATGCTGCATGGAGTATGTAGTCTCCTACATGCAATCTGACACCTTACTAGAACTTAAGGATGAGGGTATGGGTCAGCTGTTGGTTTTAAATGATTTGATAGGTAAAATTATTAATGCTGATGCTTCTGTTCATTTTCCAGTGGGTACATTGAGTGAAGGTAGCAAACACACCTAGTCACAGTCCATTCACTACAATCCCAAACTCTACATCACAACCTCAAACTCACCCTAACAGTATAGTAATACAAACACAACCCCACTCTAACACTCATACCACTACAACAACACAGGCATTAGAAGAACTAAGACAAGTCAGGGCTCGCAATATTTTTTAATCCCTGGTAGCCCTTTGGGCAGGCACTCTTTCATTTTTGGTAGCCCGAAATGAATACAAGTAGCCTGAATAAAAAAATACACTGTTTAATGTAGGATATTGATAAATCCTGGATTTCCATGTAAGCCAACTATTTCTGCCCATCACCAGCTAACAATTTGGAACTCAAAACGTTCCCCTAACATTAGTTTTTGGTTTCTAGAATGTTATTTTCCAAGGTTTTTGGTTGATAGCAAGGAATGTTTTCTTAAAGAAAATAAACATTCCCCTAATGTTATTTTTAGGTTATTTTAACGTTCCCCTAACGTTAGAAAAATTGAATTGTTATATTACTGAAATATTATATGAATGTATTATAACAGTTTTTTTTAAAATTTAATTTAGTATAATAAAATACCTCAACACATCACACATTGTATTTAGATAACATGGTATTTTTTCAAATATATAAACAACCAGTTACTTAAAGCTCTACTGTGTACTCTATTGAGTTAATTCTTAGCAAGAACCCATGTTTTCTTTCAAAAGTATGTGCTCATTCATGTGTAATTACCTCCACCCCACTAATCAAAGTATTCTCGTAAGTGTAGAATCTGCTATTTAAAATGCATACCGTCGAAGCGCTCTCTGGCTGAATCCATGTTGTGCCTCCATCTTTGAAATACATTCGCCGACGAGGGACATTCCTGAAATTCAAGCTCCGCCTTTCGCGCTTTCTCTCTACACTCACGCTGGCCGATAGCTGAAGCCTCCGGAGGTTGCATGTGTAGGCGGTATACGTCATCAAGACAGTCTTATTTCAGAATATTAACAATTATAAAGCTGACAATTATTTTTAGTTAATTGTAAATTGATGTAATATGCTTATGACTTGTGAATGTAATTCTCAGTTCATTTAAATAAACCAGGCTTAATGACGTATGCAGCCTACGACCTGCGTAGCTGAATCCTTCGGCTGCGACAGCTGCAAACCGTGATGAACCTGCGATCTAATACTTTGATTTGAAAGCCTGTTGAAGACATATTCTCGAGGACATTAAAACAAGTCGCCAAGGAAGCGAAACGGGGATTTTAAACGACAACGCGACAGGAAAAACATCAAGACCAAAGTCAATATTGGAGTTAGTTTTCCAAGATGGGGCTCAAGGGACACTGAAGTTGCTACTTTCTATATTCTCCACAGGTAATTCAGCATATTCGTTTACATCGATACAGTCTATGTTGTAAACTTGAAGTTTTATAGTTCCTTGGCTAACTTTACCATGATTATGCATAACACTTGTTAGTGTAAACACGCATGTGGTTAAATGTGTTCGAACAGCCACACACCGTCTCTCCGCCCATTTATGTAATCTGAGGTACTGAGAAAAATGTTTTTCGTCTTTTCTGACCTCTAGCACAAACACACGGTGACAGCCCTATTTTTAGCATTTCATTGATAAAACGCAGCTGATCTGCGCGTCTTTCATTTCATTTTACAAGCGTGTGAAAGTTGCGCAATCTTTTTTCACCAATATGAGAGAAAGCTCTTACATATACACGGACATGTAATGTTTACATAAAACATAAGCATTGGACTCTGACATAATATTCGCATCCATTTAAACCCGTATTACTCTCGCTCATGATTAAATGACAGGAGAGGGACTCGTCCACAGACCATCTTCTCAGTATTCTGGAGAGAAGCGGTCGAAAATGGACAAAAAGAGACGGATTAAAACACATGTAGAAAGTAATATTCAGTTGGTTGTCATATAGACTTTCACCGCTAGATGGGAGTAGATCTTACACAGTGGAGCTTTAAACACAATATAGAAGACTTAAAACAGATATTTATTTAAAAGGAATAAACATTTAATTCCCTTTAGGTTAAGAGATCTTACCATAGCCATTTATTTTCGCTACAATAATGTTAGACTCTGAGGTAAAACGAAATGACAAATAAACATTCTATTCGCTTTAGGTAAACATATCTTAAACATTTAATTAATTCTTGTTTATGTCATTACAGTAATTGATATTAGTTTGAGGTGCGTTAACTAATGTTTACAGTTTCGAATTTGAATAAAAAAATTATAATGCTAAAGTTAATAAGATATACAATTAATGAATAAATAAATAAAATACAAATTATAATTTATATAAACTGTGATATATTTTATATGTATGTATGTATGAACGCTTGTGTCTTTGTCACCTTTTTCACCCCTGGGCTAAGAGCTATGGTTAAATCAAGGCCTAGGGTTAAGATAAGGACAACTTAAACTGAACTTGACACTACAAAAAAAAACAATACTGACAACGACAATTCTAAATGATCACAATTAAACATTAGCGTACCTCATACACTCCTGAACAAAATCTTAAGACCAGGGAAAACATTACAAGTATTCACATTTTACGCTGGTGGATCATAACCAGGTAGTAACTACTGCTTCAAAATCCCAAAAGAAAAAACAGGAGCAAGAGAAAACAAGTAGAGAGTAAGCAATTTATTGACAACTACATTTAAACTGCTGTTTATCAGCTGATCAAAAGTTTAAGACCATAACCCAAAAATACCCTATAACAAAACTAAAGGTGTCAAAAGGGACTCAGTAGTGAGTAGCCCCACCATTCTTGTTGATCAATTCAAAAACTCTTTTTGGCATGCTTGATGCGACTGTTTCCAAGAGGGCTTGTTGGAACATTGCTCCATGTGGTGAAGATGGCTTCACGAAGGGCATCTACAGTCGGGAACTGATGTCCGTTTTTGTAAACTTCCCTTGCCATCCTTCCCCAAATGTTCTAAATGGGATTTAGATCAGGGGAACATGCAGGATGGTCTAAAAGAGTGACGTTGTTCTACTGGAAGAAGCTCTTTGTCAGGCGGGCATTGTGAATTGTAGCCTTGTCCTGTTAAAAGACCCAGTCATTACCACACAGACGAGGGCCCTCAGTCAAGAGGGATGCCCGTTGCAATATGTCCAGGGGCGTCATGCACCATTTTTTTTTTAAGAGGGCAGAGTAAGCACAGTTCACAGAAATTTGTGCATACATGTCACAGGTAGGGGTGGACCCAGATGTAAATAAGGTCACGCCCCTTTCTCCACCTCGAGGAGATTCCCAAAGCCACCCCAATGACCAGACACACAAGGTAAGCATAAATTAAAATATACTTTATTTAATCTACTTAAAAATAATAAATAGGGAAGGGAAACAGGGGAACTTAAAATAACGGCCACTCTAGGCTCTCCTCCTTCGGCTCAATATCTCAGCGTTCACGTTGGCTCTCTTTCTCTCCACAGACGGCTGCTGGAATACAGGGACACAGTGGATCGTTCTCAAGACGTTTGATCACCTCTGCGCTGATTACAGCTTCCAGGTAGGTATGGCTCTCTCCAAAAACTCAATATCTCCGTATTCACGTTGGCTCTCTTTCTCTCCACAGACGGCTGCTAGGACACAGGGACACAGTGAATCGTTCTCAAGTCGTTTGCTCACCTCTGCGCTGATTACAGCTTCTAGGTAGGTATGGCTCTCTTTCTCTCCACAGTTCAGTATCTCCGTGTTCACGTTGGCTCTCTTCAATGCGGCGACTTAGCAATGATTTGTACTGGGACGCCGGGGGCCAAGACCCTCTCGGCGAACTCGTTGATGAACAGAGGGGCGAGAAAACCACGCCGGCACACCGGGTCGAACGCTGCCCGTTCCTCGAGACCCGTTGGTCAATCGAAAACTGGACCGGGGCGCCCTTTCGTCGAGACCTCGGGCCAGCGGATCTCTCCTGCCTCTACTCTGTGATGATGAAAGAACACAAGTAAGGTCACAATAATAGGTGCAGTACACACACACACACTGCCACTCGCACAGTTCTTCGCCGCCACTCTGTATTTCTGTGAGACTGAAAACACACTACAGCATATTATACAGGTTTTTCCTAGCGCCGTTCTTTCCTCTTCATCGCCCCGGGACGAGTGACTGAAAACGGGATTACGTCAAACAGGACACAGCACTCACACTGCAATACACGGCATTACACAGCACCACTTCAAGTGAAAATTTCCAAAGACTCACCCCACCACGCTCAGTGCACACAATAGACACCCGTCCTCTTCCACGTCGCTCTGGGCGAGAGTAGGGAGATGGTAGATGGCCTAGGCGTTTGTTTGCTATCGTTGCTGTAGCTGCTTTCCCACGAAACCTTCGGCTCGCCCACCACGCTGGTACAGGGGTAGGGCCACTCGATCTCTCTTAAGAGCACTTAAACAATGTATCAATCAAATGTATACAAACACTCACTTCAAGGGATTAGGTTACTCACGATCTCTGTCCTTCTTCGTCCTAGGTTGTCTTCATGCCAATAGTGACTCCAGGTATCTAGACAGGGCGCTTTCCAGCCACCAATACCACTTTTCCCACAGATAGATATACTCACAACGGTAGTTTTCCTCTCCTTCCGTTTCTCTCAATAAATGTCAGTATTCGTCTAGTACTTCACCTATAAGGTCTTCGATGTCCTCATTCCCATCAATCTACGATCCACACATGGAGAGAGAGAGCAATACAGCGATCCGAATATAGCGTATCAGGCGAGCTCAACTCAGCACTACAATACACACCAGCACAACAGTGGATAACATCAGCGATTTCGGGGTGCTCCTTTTTAAAAGATCCACGACTTGCCTTCCTTTCACCCTCTGTGCCTCTGTCCTCTTTCCGCCCGCTTCAGCGATCGCCGGATCAACAGAGCTTCGGGCTCTTCAAAAGGTGCGTGTCTTTATCTGCCTTTGGCAAAGGAGCTTCCCCGTGTCACTCGCCTCTCGTGTCCATCGCGCTCGTGTGAATCCCCCCCCTCGTGTCTGAACTCTCCTTGCTTTGTGTTCTTGCAGAGCTATTTATTCATCTCCCTCTCACACAGCCTCCAATCACACTTCACTCGCTTAACTCTTTACACCTGTGGCTCATAAGCCCCGATTATGTTGCCCTGGAAACCAGGAAGTGAGACGGTCCGTCTTCGAATGCGGCCCGGTGGGAAACCTTCCGGGCGGAACCAAACTTCCCTAAACTTTGGTTCCGCCCTTAAAAGATCGTCACCTTGTGACATACACATACATCAAACGAATTATATTATAGAGCTTTCAGTCTTTTCCATGGCACTTACATTTCTAACAATATGAGCGCCCCTGTCTTCATGCAAAAAACTCCAAAATAAAAGTGTTGACTCACTTTCAAATCAAATACTATTCAATCGGAATAATGACATGATATTGGATTCAATTTAAAACAGAAACGACATGTTTTATTTATTTAAGTTTTGTTTAAGACTTGTTTAATTGTGTCATTAATGCATTTTGCACAACAACTGCATTATGAAATTAATGTCATTTTAAATCCATAAAGTATAAACAACGAAAATGACTATAGCAACGTGATTGATTTTAATGTTTAATAATGATTTAAAAAATATTTTTAGATAAAATGATTAGAGGAACAAATTTTTGCATTAAATTTTACCTCATATGTGAGCATGTGTGATCCCGCGTCCACGTGAACTCTGGCAACTTTGGCGTTGTGCCAAGAAGATGAAATTCCTACTAATATAACGTCGAGACGGTCACATTTTAAAACCATATATTTTCTACACAGAGGAGGTTAACTGCACATTACCGTACTGGGGTTTGAAAATGTTATGAGCGTTTCTTGCACGTTTTAACTCCTCATATAGCCTCAGTTTGAATGGGCATGACGCCTCTGAATATGTCCACATAGCCAGCCGGCGTTTGACGCCCCTGCACAACCTGAAGCTCCATCTTCCCATTGAAGGAAAAAGCACCCCAGATCATGATGGAGCCTCCTCCACTGTGCCGTGTAGAAAACATCTCCAGTGGGATCTCCTTGTCATGCCAGTAACATTGGAAGCCATCAGGACCATCCAGGTTAAATTTTTTCTCGTCAGAGAATAAAACTTTCTTCCACCTTTCAATGTGCCATGTTTGGTGCTCCCTTGCAAATTCCAAACGAGTAAGTTTGTGGTGGGGGAGGAGACGTGGTCTTTGAAGACGCTTTTTGTTTTTGAAGCCCTTCTCTCGCAGATGCCGTCTTATGGTTATTGGGCTGCAGTCAGCATCAGTAAGGGTCTTAATTTGGGTTGAGGATCGGCCTGTGTCTTCACGAACAGCCCGACGGATCCTCCGGCTCAGTGCAGGAGAATTTTTTTTGGGTCTACCACTTGACTTTTTTGTCCCGTAACTCTCAGGATCTTTTAAGAAATTTAAAATTGCTGTCTTACTGCGTCCAACCTCAGCAGCAATGGCACGCTGTGAGAGCCCTTGCCTGTGCAGCTCAACAATCCTGCCACGCTCAAAGTCAGACAACCTTTTTGCCTTTGCCATTGCAGTTTGACTGTCTGAAGGACAATGACATAAAGCCATTTTTTTGTGCATATTTAAACTTTTTAAAGCTATGGTCTTAAACTTTTGATCAGCTGATTGTCAGGAAAAACTTCGGGGTCAAGTGCAAGTTAACAATATTTATTTAGAAAATATAATGAGAGATCTGGAGAGCAAAGTCACTGGTAAATCCACACACGGCACACACCCTTTGACTCACTCTGGATGATAACACTACTGTGGGAATGAAGCACTCCCACAGTAGGAGAGAGTGAGTCGGTCCAGTACAGATCCGAAGGGAGAGAGAGAGCCACCCACGCACTCCGTCGACAACACCAGCACAGTCACCACACGCAACAGAGGGATGAAACACGCCACCCTGAAGGTGGATGACAGGCGGAGATGGAAGGTGGTAAATCCAAGTTCTCAGACGGTTAATCCACTGTGAAATCCTGATGAAGAAGGAGCCACTCGGAAACCACTGGTCACCGCCTAAAAACGAAGCGAACCAGCGGTTCCGAGAAACAACAGTCATAGAGTCAATGTAATCCACAATGGTAAAAAGGTGTACTCCACTCACGGGTGATGATGCAAACCGATGAGAAACAGAGACAGCTGGTGTACCGCCTAGAAACGAAGCGAACCAGCTGTTCCGAGAGACAAACAAAGTCAATGAGTTCTAGTAATCCACAAGCGAGCGGTCCGGGCGAAGACGAGTCCCCGAACGCCGAAAACCAAACCTGGGGTGACAAGAGGAAGAGACAGAGAGCGACTGACAAGACAAGGCAGGGCAGCAGGACTGGAATACCATGTAACCGAAAGACGTGATTAATCAAAACCTGAGCCATCACTTTTGCAGAAGGTAGCTTGGGCAGGGGAATGAAATGAACCGCCTTCGAAAAACGATCCTTCACAGTTAGAACAACAGTGTTACCATTAGATGCCGGTAAGCCAGTGACAAAATCAGGGGCTATATGAGACCAGGGGCGGGAGGGCACGGGCAAAGATTTAAGCAGACCAGCGGGTGGTAAATTAGATGCTTTATTACGAGCACAAACCGAACAGGCTAGTACAAACTGTCTGACGTCAGTGGACATAGAAGGCCACCAAAAACGCTGACGGACGGCAGCCAACGTTCTCCGAATACCTGGATGGCCGACAAACTTGGACTCGTGACCCCACCGGATGACATCGGAACGTAACCGCTCAGGAACCCATAGGCGACCCGCTGGACACCCCTCCGGAACTTCCCCCTCCCGGCCGACCTCTCTCACCCGCTGTACGATTCCCCATACGAGGGCGCCGACCACCCTCCCCTCCGGGAGAATGGTCTCCGCCCTCTCTGAATCGGACTTCTCGAACAGACGGGAGAGAGCATCAGGTTTGGTATTTTTCGAGCCAGACCGGTACGAGAGGGTGAAGTTGAAACGATCAAAGAAGAGTGCCCAACGAGCCTGCCTAGATGTTAGTCTTCTGGCCGAACGGATATATTCAAGATTTTTATGATCCGTCCAGACCAGAAAGGGCTCCGAGGTTCCCTCCAACCAGTGACGCCATTCAATTGAGTCTAACCGCCAACAGCTCCCGATTCCCTATGTCGTAATTACGTTCTGCTGGGTTTAACCAGTGAGAGAAAAAAGCACACGGATGTACTTTCCCATCAATAGACGATCGCTGTGATAAAACGGCGCCTACCCCGACATCAGATGCATCCACTTCCACTATAATGTTTAGCCGGATCGGGAATAGAGAGGACAGGCGCAGAGATGAACCGGGACTTTAACACATCAAAGGCCTCCTGAGCCTCTCTATTCCAACGGAAACATACGTTAGGTGAAGTGAGAGCAGTAAGAGGCTTAGCGATCTGACCAAAATTTCTGATGAAACGCTGATAAAAATTGGCGAACCCCAGAAATCGCTGAAGCTCCTTCCGAGTGTCGGGTACTGGCCAATCGGCAACCGTCTTAACCTTAGCGGGATCGGGACGAATCTCTCCCTCGGCAATAACAAAACCCAGAAACGAAACCGACTTCCTGTGAAACTCGCACTTCTCCGCCTTAACGAATAGTTGATTCTCTAAAAGCCATTGTAAAACCATGCGAACGTGCTGAGTGTGTATCTGCATGGAGGGAGAAAAGATGAGAATGTCATCAAGATACACAAAGACAAATCTGTTAATCATGTCACCCAGCACTTCATTGACCATGGTTTGAAAGACAGCCGGAGCGTTACAAAGACCGAACGGCAGAACGGAGTATTCCCAGTGTCCTAAGGGTTTATTAAAGGCTGTCTTCCACTCATCGCCCCCTCTTTAATACGTACCAAGTGATAAGCGTTGCGCAGATCTAGCTTGGTAAATATGCGCGCTCCCTGTAATAACTCGAATGCTGATGACATTAATGGCAAAGGGTACTTATTCTTAACAGTAATGTCATTCAGCCCTCGATAATCAATGCACGGACGAAGAGACCCGTCTTTCTTCTTTACAAAGAAAAATCCAGCACCAGCTGGAGACGAGGAGCGGCGAATGAGACTGGCTTTAAGAGCGTCATTAACCCTCTGGGGTCTAAGGGGTTTTTAGGGCCCTTGGGAAGTTTTGACATGCACTGACATTTGTGCTTTTTTCAGTTGCTTAAAAACATATTAATGGCAAAAGTCTCATAACACTGTGTTCATCACAAACTGGGCTACAATATCATATAATCAACATGTATGTACATGATTGTATTTTTGAGAGAAAAATGTTTATGCATGGTTTTTGAAAAAGCAAAATTTTTAAGTCACTGATATAACTCCACAAAAGTCATTCTAAACATGTTTTCCCAAGACTTTCCAAACTGGATCTAGTAGTCTAGAGTTTTTTTTTCAAAATGATGTGAAAATCATATGGCCTACTCAATCACATAAAGCAAGATATTGATTTACAATTTCTAAGACACTTTTGCTTGGGAAAGGCTGTATGCATGGAGGCGGGAAAGCTCCTGAATAATCAGTGATTGACAGCTGAGAGACAAAAGAGTTGAATAATGAGCCACTAATGAGCCTTGTGTGGATGTTCAACAGGAATAACTTTCTCTGTAGTAAAACCATGATAAGGTTTACTTTTCAATATAATGTAAATACACACACACACACACACATTATATATATTTATATATATTTCTATTGAAATATTTTCTATTAATTTCACAAGTATAAGTTACCTTTTAAAAACCATAGTAGCTTAATCATGGTAAAGATACTGTTTGGCCATCTTAACATGAACACACTTCAACCCAGGGTTAGTGTTTGGTTGGCCAGCGAGAGGTTTACTTCTGTGCAGTAAAAAGCTCAAAAGAACAACTGCCTATCGTTGTCTGGACTCTTATTTGTGTATTTGTAATCATTATAGTGGAAACACAACAAGGGACACGCGTGGTAAACGTATCAATGTTTGTTTACAACCGCCGCCATTAACATTACCTCACGTGTTGATCATGAAAGCAGTGAATGTGTGCACACGCGAGTGATCCTGTGTTTAATAAACTTGCTGTGCGGAGATATGCGCTTAGACGCAACTAAATAAGGATTGTACTGTTTGGAATCGCGCATTATATAAGAATACCAAAAAGCGCGTCGAGTTTCCTGACTCGCTTGTTTGTGTATGTGTGTTCCAATCGCGTGAACTGTTTGACGGAAGAACAAAGAAAACACTCGCGTCTGGAGATACTGACACACATACGCAAGGAAATAAGGATTTATGTCATGTTTGGTGCAATCGGATGGAACAACAAGGAATGGAGAGACTGGATTGTGGATTGCATATCCATTGACTGCAGGAGGCACGAGTCATGCATATGGATGTTTCTGCTCATTCACTTCAATGGCGCGGGGGTGTGGCGATCCGATCTCATTACAGATAATGAGGTAACTGGCGAAATACGGTACTTCTCCTCCTTCTCATACAGTTTACACCGAATGACAATATCTGTTTTCAATTTCACTTATATCATTTAAAAGGAGTTTCCAAGCATTATGTAGACATTTCCCACCCAGCAAAATCTGGTTGAAAAGACGTCGAAACGACGACTTCTCCAGACGTCTTAATGACGTAAAATTCTGGTTGAAAAGTGAAAGGTGAAAAGACGTGTTTTTCATGTCGTTGAAAAGACGTCTATAAATCGACGTCTAGAAAAAGGCTAAATTTGGTTGAAAAGTGAAAGGCTAAAAGACGTCTTTTCATGGTCGTTGAAAAGACGTCTATAAATCGACGTCTAGAAAAAGGCTAAATTTGGTTGAAAAGTGTCGTTTCAAGAATGTATTATATAATATTAATTATACTATTATTATTATTATTAGGCCAATAATTATCTCAAAATAGGACAGCTAGCAAAAAAGTAATACGAATTTATATGTCAAACACACATATGACATGAATATTTCATTAATTGGTTTATTGTTTTTTCAGCCATTATATATCCCTCACCTGGCATGGTTAAGGTTCTTACCTTCATGATCAGTTATCCTTGTTGTCCCACTTTTTGACTGCATTTCTGACACAGAAAGCCTTTTGTGTTCTGCTATTTATACCAGAAACTGCCTTTCACATGCATATGATCTGAGATAGCCATACATACATGGAATTGTTTTAAATTCAAATTACTATCACAAATTCAGATATCACAAATACAAAATACTGTGTGGAAAAATTTATTTAAATACAAATACGTGGGGAAAATGTGGGCATACTGCGAGAAAATTGTGGGACCACTGGGCATTCTATGGGCAAACTGTGAGCACATATCTGTGTCTTAAAACCCATAAAAGCTGTTCATTTCTTAAACTACAAAATAAGCTTGGCTGAATAATTAGTCTTGTTGAAAGTAGCAGTAACAAAAAAGACAAACTAAAAATGTTTAACATACATTTCTTTTACCCCTGGGTAGGGATGTGACCGAAGCCGAATACGTTATTCGGAAGGGCACGGATAATAGCTTCAAAACGAACAACGAATTCATCCGAATAACAGAGAAAATATTCGGCCAGACATAATCACGTGTTTACTGGAACAGCTCTAAATTATAAACCCCTTAAAGCACGAATAATGTGTGTGAAGTGAATGAGTGCAATCTATAAAATGACATTTTCGGCGCAACCCTTATTTAGAAACGCGAGCTGTTTTGGAATTAGTTTAAAATCTTAAAAACGCTGCTAATATCAAACTTCTTTTAACCCAACTGTAAAAAAAAAAATCCGTTTTATTTAATTAGACCAGAAAACCTTGATAAAATGCTGCACTCTGATAATAAAATATTCGTTAATAACTCTAATAATTCGTTAGTATCTCTGTGGCACCGGTAGATGATATTTTAATTACTTCTAGTCGAAGCAAGCTTTATTGTCAATCTAGGTGAATATAAAATAAATAAGTAAATAGATAAAAATATGAAAATGTAACATTTTAAAAGCAAAATTTAAACTGAAGAATACTATGACATGAATTGCAATTAACATAAAAATAAAGTAAGCAAATAACAACTGAAACATTTGAATTAAATATTTCTAATTACATTATTGTTTTAAATCATGTTGCTGGTTTTGAAATAAGTCAAAACTGATTTTTAATAGAGCATACTGTTATTTAAAAATTTAAACAAATATCTGATTATTTATTTATTTAGATGAAGATTAATAAAAAAAGTTTTTTTTTAAACAATTCGTTATATTCGCGCAAACGCTATATGGACATAGATAAAAATGAGCTCAGCAAGTTTGTTCTAATGCTTATTATGCTTTCCTAAATTCTTATCAAAACAGATGTTTTTGAACTATTCTGTGCATATACTGCGCCACTTGCGTGTCCCTGCGTTGCATTTCGGATCTGTCAGTCAGCGCGAGTTTGTCGATCTTAATAACTTTTTAACATAAATCAGTTCCCGAACTTTTTAATAACTCTTTAAGCATCAAGCAAGTCCTGCATTTTATTTTCAAATTCCTGCATGTTTTTAAACTGAAACCAAGATGTCAGACATGGATATAGGAGTAGTATTAGGTTATATTTCACTCTTTTAGAAAACTTACAAATAACGATCATTCTAGATGTTTAATTACTATATTTAAATCGCTAGACTAGGGATTAATGTAGGCTACTTATTTTTTTCTGAAAACATCGCACTCATTTAGAAAGAATGGGTCTCATGGAATTGTGCTGACAGGCACAATAAACATTTAAGGGTGATCTAGCCTACAGTTTTGTCAACGTGCTTTCAAGTTTGTTATTTTAATGCTACAATACAATGATGCATAGCACAAGCTGTATGAGGCTTTAAAAATGAGTTGTTTGCTTTCCATGAGTATTACTAACGAGAATCAAGTTATTTGTCTTTTTGATTAAAATTTTGTATTATTTTTTAATAAATATTTACAGTTATTTAAGTTATAATTATAATAAAAAGCAAAAATGCATTTCAAATGCCATTTTAATGTAATATGACAAACTTTCGGTTTAAGACCCACCCACTTCCGGTTTCATCAGAATACAAAACAGATACAAATTATTTTGAGACTGTTACAGATACAAATACAGACTCCGCTGCACACCCCTACCCCTGGGTATAAAAATGTTAAAGGGGTACTTCACCCAAAAATGAAAATTATGTCATCATTTACACACTCTCATGTTGTTACAAACCCACATAAATTTCTTTGTTCTGATAAACAGGAAGGCAGATATTGTGAGAAATGTTTGTAACCAAACTGTTTGTGTAAATGATAGAATTTTCCTTTTTGGGTCAACTACCCTTTTAAGAAAATGTAGGAAATTTAGCTTGTGGATTGAATATTAAATTACTTTTATGCAACCACATAAAACCACTTATTACTAAACAGAAAAACCAGGTCCAAGAACAATATGTCTCATCATGGGCACCAGTTGATATTTTCTCGTCCGATTCTTTCTTCATCATGCTCTTGGTCACTCCAGGTGTGTTGTCCTGGTTGCTTTATGGTTACAGCATCTAATTGAGAACATAAAAAAAATTAAATGTTAACATTAAAAACAGGGGTTGTCTTAACAAAAAGTAAAGCATTATCAATCCAATTAGGTACACTAATATTAAAAGGAATTTATATTTTATTTTACCTTTGTTATTTAGTCCCAATTTTGTATTGCTATACACCATTTAAATATTTAAAGCAATGCTTTAGACAGATTTAAAAATTACCCCATGATGTACTCACACTCAGTAACTTGACATACACATGTTCAGACGTACACATTTTGAGTTATTTTAGTAAATGTCCTTGCTTTTCCGAGCTTAATATGGGAAAAAACATGGATCAGGGTACATTTTCCCAAAGAAGTGCAGCCTTTAAAGAAGTAATCCACACTGCTCCAATGGGTTAATGAAGTTCTTCTGTGGGTAATCGATGCTATATAGTAAGAAAAGATAATGTTAAACTTTATAAACTATAATAACTAGTTTGCGGTAAACATTTGAATATGGATTACCTCTGTGAAGGATGAATGCACTTTATTGAGGTTTAAAGTCAGAAGTTGTTCCCTAATTGATGTTTTCTACCATTATAAAGCTTGGAAGCGCAAGTAAAAAAGGGGCTATTTACACTTGGTATTAAGATGTGCTGTTGTCGATCGGATCACAAGTGGACGATGCTAAAGACATGTGTAAATGATGTTCAAAACATCTTGAGGTTGTCCACTTTTGACCACATTCAGAGGTAGTTGAAAACACTTTTAATCGGATTCAGGGGCGTCGCTAGACCCCTTTTACTGGGGCATGTGCCCCAGTGTGAATCTTTTGTGCCCCGGTGTAAATCTCAAGTTTAAATTTTAGCAGTTAACTAGTGCAATCCTTTACAAAGACAATTGTGGCAAAAACGGATCTTTATGCAAAGTAGTTATTCAATTTAGACTTGTAAAAGCGACTAAACATTCGCATTGACGCGTGCACGCACGTATCCATGGCCGCGCGCGTTTGCGTTCACCGCGCACAACCGCATTCAAAAGGTGACGCCACGCGAGTGCTTACGAAAGCATAACGAAACTAAAGTAAGTTTCTAAATAATAATGCTAATATTATTTTGACTCGATCATTATTGGCTTCTGTAGATGGACATCAGAAATGTTTTGTGCAAAGCAGGGAAAGAGAAGAAGAAAGGAGAGATGAAACGTTTAAGGGAGGTAAGACAAACTACATCCTCACCCTGTCAGGTCTCAAACATTAGAGGAAAAATCTCAGGAAAACCTCTTGTCAACTCTATAGAATTGCATTGTTGCTGAGAAAATCAACAGATGTATGTGTTATACTGTTCTGTATTTTCAGATATGAAATTAATATTTAGTTTACTAATATTTAACACAAACAGTTAGCAGTAACTGTGACTGAGATTATATAGTATAGCAGTCATAAAATGTTTCTTAAAATATTCTTGTAAAAATAAGTTATTAATCATTGCTATAATTGTATAATGTAGAAAATATTTCTCTGCTGTCATTATTTCCAAACATTTTATGCCATTTATGCCTCCAAACATGTTAATAATGTTAGGTATGATGAAGATTACACTTGTATATATCTTTCGCAGTAACTGTTGCACTGTAGAATAGTGGGTTAAGCAAAGGACATTGTATAGAAGTGTTGCACACCTCTTTCACAAAGCAGGCTTTCAAAAAAAAGTCAGCAAAAAATGGGGGGCCTGTGCCCCAGTAGAGCTTTATGTCTAGCAACGCCCCTGATCGGATTGCTTATGTAGTGTAAGCGTGCATGTGGTAGAATGTGTTCCAACACCCACAAGAGAATATCAAAGAAATATCAAAGAAAGCTTTTACATATAAATGTTCAAAACACTGTGCCGCATGTTAACTTACAAGCAGCAGACTCTGGCATAATATTAGCTGCGTCCATTTAAATCCCGTCATTACTCCTGCTCATGTTTAAATGACAGCAGAAGGAATCGCCCACAGTCTCCACAGACCACCCCCTAAAAGTATTCAGAACAGAAGAGGTTGAAAGGGGACAAAACTGACGGATTTAAATACCAGGTGTAACAGAATGTGTCCTTCTCATCCGCTTATGATCCGATCGACAAAAAAAACACACACATCTTAAAGACACACTATGCAGTTATTTTACCTTAATGTAACAACTTCAAAGTTATTTCGGTGGTAAACAAAGTCATAGTTGGGCGAATCATCCTCCTGTTGAAGCTCGGGGAGGACGCCGCTACCAAAACCAGCAATGCAAGCTTGAGAGAACCGCCCCTGACAAATCTCGCGAGAATCACGACTTGCTTTACGGCAACGACGTCACACACGTTAGGCTTATTCGACTTTGTGTGGCGCTGCAAGAACCGACCGCTGGATGATGTCAAAGTTAGGCCTGTCACGATAACAAATTTTGCTAGGCGATAAATTGCCTCGGAATTTATCGCGATAGGCGATAACATTGATGCTCCGGGACCATTATAATAATGCAGATACACATTTTCAAAGATCTATAAACTTTTATTTCTAAACAATAAGTAATACTGGAACTGGAAGACATTTTAAATATCCACAAGAAATGAACAAAATAACAGGATGATTGCGTTTTAGGTGCATATGCATGTTTGTCGTGTTGCCACTTTTAAGTGCTACGTTATTACCACAAATGCGACATAACGGCTCGTTCAGGTTTAGTGGTTCGTTCAGGTTTAGTGGTTCACCTCGGTCATTAGGTTTAAATCCAAAGTACTCCCACACTGCAGCTGTAGCGTTTGGTTTTGAAACTTGGCTGTTTACACTTGGTATCAAGATGTGTTTTTGATCAGATCACAAGTGGACGAGAGAGACATATCACATTTACACCTGGTATTTAAATCCGTCTCTTTTGTCCACTTTCGACCGCTTCTGTGCTGAATACTGTGAGGGGACGGTCCGTGAGACGGTGGGCGAGTCTCTCCGCTGTCATTTGAACGCCAGCGGGAGTAATTATGAGTTTATATGGACGCAAACTAATATTATGTCGGAGTCCGCTGCTTGTTTAGCAAGTATACATGCTGCACAGTGTTTTGTACGTTTATATGTTAGAGCTTTCTCTGAATTTTCAGCGCAATTGATGAAATAAGATCGCGCAACTTTCACACGCTTGCAAAATGAAACTGCGGAGATCACCCGCTTTAGTTTATCAATGAAAGGCTAAAATAGCACTGTTCACCTTGTGTCAGAAAAGTCAGAAAAGACGTAAAACATTGTGATCCGATCGATAAAAACGCATGTTAATGACAAGTGTAAACAGCCTCTAGTAAATCCATCTTTTTCTCCAACTCTCGTCTTAACTAGTGTTTTCTCCTGCTACACTTCTCACGCGGCGCTCATCCTCCTCAGTACTCCTACTGTGATAGGCTACGCCAGGAGTCCCCCCTCCCCACACAGATCATGCGACTGACAAATGACTGACGAGGGTTCACTCCTTGTCACTCGTTGCACGGAGCGGTCATCCAGTCTCTTTGGTAGAGAGAGAGAGAGAGAGACAAGGAAAACAAACAAGCATGCAAATGTGAATTATCGCGGCCTAAAAAAATGATCGAGCTCATTTTATTTACCGTGCGATTAATCGGTTTATCGTTTATCGCGACAGGCCTAGTCAAAGTACCGCGAGAATGATCCGAGACGGCACTTTGACGTCATCCGGCTGTCGGTTCTTGCAGCGCCGCATAAAGTTGATCAAGCCTATGACAACAACTGCACGCGCAAATTTCAGACGTGAGGCTAAACAATTTAAAAGTTAAGAAAGCGCGTTCGGAAGAGAGTTGGAAAAGGAAAAGAGAATCTGACCGCGTTAGTAACCGGACAAGAGTCCCACTCGGTCAGGTTTTTACTCGTTGGCGTGAGCTAAAAGACAGCACTGGATGGGATGCTGATCTGGCGATCTTGTTGATGGACTAGTAAGTAAATCTCTTATTTGTAAACTTGTTTGCGGTCTATGTTGTATGTTGTTGCGCTTGCTTGTAGTATGTCATGCGATTATCATGACAACAGTTGTCAATATCTCACATAATTATCAGGACATAAATAAGCCTAGAGGTTGTAAATAGTGTAAACATGCACAATTTGCAAACTATTATGATAGATAGCAATAATCATGTATAGTGACATTATAGCGAACAATGTTATGAAATAATGCAACGTACACAATTAACTTTGTCATGGCATTTTGTAATGTTTACTTGTGATTTAGCTGCAACCATTAAAAAACGTTACAAGCTAGCAAACGCGGTACTTTATTATTATATGCACTCTACACTTGGAATAAACTTCTTATTATCCTATTACCATCATCTGTAGTTTAGTAGACTATGCAGTAGCCTAATATTTGTATGAAATTGTGAAACATTACCTGGTCATTACCTTTGGAGTACTAGAGTGGAAAATTACGACAGTTGCAAGTATTCTCCAGCGACTCTAGGGGTCGCTGTTTGACAAAACGCCGAAATGCATAGAGCGGCTTTAATACCAAGTTTAAACAGCCCCAAAAACACAATCACTTCACCAAAGTGTGTCATTCTGCTTATAAAAGAAATGTGCATGTAGTGAGCAAAGACGTTTCTCATGATGATGACGACTCACCTTTTTGGATTCAGTCTTGCATAAGCCATGTGACACGGAACAGGAATTTGCAGAAATACTGATAGGAAAGGAAAGAAACTGAAGTTAGTTTTAAGTTGGACTACTGTTCCCATATTTATCAAGCTTCTGAAAGTGCCATTTTTGTCTTAAGTACTAAGAATTCATGAAATATACTCCTACTTTCAATCTTAAGTATAAAAGCAAGTTGTCAAATTTCTTAAAGCTAAGAATCACTCTTAGGGGCCAATCACACCAAACGCATTTATGGCAGTTGCAGGCGCCTTTTTTAAATATATTCTATGGGCAGGGAGTATTTGCGCACTGTTTATGCGCGCCGAACGCCTTGCGTTTTTTGTCACCAGCCGCAGCACACGCTTTTGAAGGAACGCTGAGAGCGGAAAAGCAGCCGACAACATTCGCATTTTTCTATTCTCCAATCGAATGGGGGGAGAGGCGGGCCTTACGGTGTGGTGAGGGAAGTTTACAGTTGCTTTGAAGAACGGGACTCCACTCGCTCACTCTCCTATGTGTTTGTGCACCTCTCACCCTCAAACAAGGTCAGAGCAAGCGTCCTCTTTATAAAGTTTCTGCTAATATGACAGTTTATAGCAAAATAATATCACGCTTCAATATTTGATTGACAAGACAGCTGACTCGTTGGTTGCTAGCAATATGAAAAGTCGCGTCACACTGCTCTTTTTTTAAAAAGCGTTTGGTGTGATTATTTGAGAAAAATAAAACTGAATTCGGGACAAAAATTTAATGGATTTCATAGGGTCCTGCTAGATGCCGCTCCTCCACGGCTTTAAAGAATGATTCTACAGCCCTAGAAATATGACATCTAACACGAAAACAGGAAAGTAGATTCCTGTGGCAGACACCCTCTCCAGAAAGACTATAGCAACAAAACATGACAATCTCATCAAAGATATGGACATGTAGAGTCACTTAATTATAAAAACTTACCAGTCAGTGACACAAAGCTCCAACAGATCCGTACCGAGGCAGTTTTCAGCAGCTCAGATAGATGATCTTGGATGGATGGCCTGCAAAGAGGAGACAATTTCCCACATACATTATTGACTTTTAAGACAAACTTTCATTGACCAGTGAAGATAAGAAAATAGTCATATCTGACCTGAGATATGCGCACACGCTGAGAAGTCTAAGCTAAGAGCACGAAATGTTATTCTGGCTAGAAATGTGTAAGCAGATAGAACACATGATCGAAAGATGGAGTACTTGCCTGGTTCAACATAATTCAAATACCAAGGAACCCATGATTCCTGATGAAATACCAATCAGACCGTGGCAGGTATTAGCTTCAGACCTCTTCACCTCGAACAATGAATAAATGGTTAATGTAGATTACTATAACCATTTCTTCCAATTAGACAAACTCAACACTACTATGGCTGCCACTGTCATCAGCAAGCTTAGTCACTTTCGCGAGACATGGCATACCAGTGAAATTAAAAGGTCCACAATATCAACACAAAGAGTTTGAAGACTTTGCAAAAACATTAAGTTTCACACACATTGGCCCACATGACTGATCCCTATCTCATTTTGGTAGAGTACAGGAACACACCTGTTGACAACCTCTTCATGTCTCCAGCCCAGCTCCTCATGAGTCGCAGACTGTGATCCATACTGCCAACCACAAACCAGCAGCTCCTACCTGAGATTGTCAGTTTCACAGAGACATGCTACAATGGAGTAAACAGCAGCATCAGAAAAAGTATTATTATCGTAGTTATACGCGCAAGTTTGGTGGTACAAAATAAAACGTAGCGCTTTTCTAAGCAGATTTAAAAGAGGAACTATATTTTATGGCGGAACAGCACTTTTGGGAGTACTTTGACTCGGCGCAGTAACACCCTCCCTCTCCCATTATGAGAGAGAGAAGGGGAGCAGATTTTTCAGGCGAGTCCAAGTACTCCCAAAAGTGCTATTCCGCCATATAATATAGTTCCTCTTTTAAATCCGCTTAGAAAAGCGCTACGTTTTATTTTGTGCCACCAAACTGGCTCGTATAACTACTTGTCTTAAATAGGAAAAACGTTGATGTGTTTGGTCACTTCTAACTTTATCTCTGTTTGGTACCATTGAATGAATGAGGCTAAGCTAAATGCCATCGAAGTGTCGCAGCGCGCCCCAGCGATTACGTGCACGCACACAGATGATAGAGGGATGTATCAACTCTTCTTAGTTAAGGTAATAACATAGTTTAATATGGAAAATGGATAGACTATTCCTTTAAGTATTCATACCACTTTCATTCAAAGTGTCTGTTATTTCTTTCAAACGAATGGCGATGTAATATTCACGTCAGTACTAAAAGCTCAATTTGTACTTACTCTAAGTCTCCTTATTTGCACAACAAAAAATGAAGAACAAGACAGAAGCAATAATAAGAGAAGTGCTTAGGATACCATAGTTCATATCTACACTGTACTAGTTTTTCTTACCCCATAACAAGTATGTTTACTGCTGTAACTGTAGATGTTTTACTGGCTCCTAAAGGATTATCTTATAGTTGTCTTTGCTTTATATATCTCTATGCTTTTATTGCTATAAAAAAAGAAAGCAGACATATAGCCAGTGTCACTGTTTGATTTGTATGAATGAGCTGTGTTTTGACCGCGAGCAAACTGTACATAAAGTCAAAGTGAGATATGACTATTTAATTAGTTATAACTATTTTATTTATCATTGCATTGAAGAGACCAACATGCTATTTCACTTTTGAGCACTTGACATGTCTGATTCTGGTGGCTGTGAAAATATGAACAAAGTAATACTTACTCTTTAGCCAATAGAAAACATCAAGACACACCAAGAAAAGGATCTGAAAGAAGTAACAATAAATATACAACAGTTATTTATTCAGAATGGCCTTTAACATTTTAAAGTAGAGTAGTTAATGTAATTTTGATAGGGAGCTGAACAAAGCACACATACATTGCAATACATGGAGTAAACTTGCGATATAATTTGTTTAATACACTTAAGAAAAAACGTTTCACAACACGTTTTTATAAAAGATATAAAACAAATATCCACTAACGTTAACTGTTAATTCACAGCTGTGCCACGGGCTTAAAGTCGCAATGAAATTGAAATGAAAAACTATATATGTATTTTTAATATTGTGGTATTATTAACAAATGACTTATCTGTGAGCTTCATTATTTTTTAAAAATTCGTGTGTGCTCATAATCTTTAATCAAAAATGCAAATCTCCTCCCCTCCTCAAAACGATCTCTCTTCACTTCCGGTCAAAAGTATGGCAGGTGGGCGGGGTCCGGGAGAAGATCGCAGTGATTAGCAATTAGCAACACGACCCAACTTCAAACGATCCAATCAGATCTCGATGGACAAATTCAAATCCAGCCCTGCCTTATTTCATCTCAAAAGCCGTTTCATTCGGATATACGTCACCACGGGGAAAATAAGGCAATCGCTACTTCCGTTTCATGGCGACTTTAATCAGGCTAGCCGTAAACTGAAAAAAGCCCACACTACAATACTTGGAGTAAACTTGCATTATAATTAACTAAACAATTTAAAATACATTTAAAAACAAGCATAACACGATTATAAAGAAGATATAAAGACAAATAAAAGATTTCCATTAGCTCACACAAGTCACACCTGCGCGACGAGCTCAGTCAAGCTGACAGCGCTCGAGCTAACATTACTAACAAACGATAAACATTCAAATTGATCATTTATAAGTCGTATCGACATATACTGACAACTGAATTAACATCCCTGTGAACTAATTTCAATAAAGTAACAACGAATTTAAGGAAACTTACCCCAGAATCGACCACAAAACAGAAACACTTGTCTGAGGAGAAAATTTGTAAATACCCAACGCGCGTCTCCGGTTGAATAATCACGTGATCACAAAGCATGCGGAGAGAGACGGACGCGCGCCTCTGCCAATAATATCATATTAAAAGAAAATAAAGATATTTGTTTAAAGATGAAAATGAAGTGCTTCTATCAGTGCTGTACAGGACCAAAATGACCTGTTTAGAGCACATTTAACATATTTATTTAATTAAAATAAACAGAAATATTAATAGACTTTAAACAAAGCATGTGTTTCATTATCGTTCAATGTGCTCAGTATTTATTGTTTCTACGTATATATTCATGCATATTTTGTCAGGATTATTATTGAATGGAGACACGTTGAAAAGTGGTCCGAAAAAGACGTCTAATTTTAGGCTAAATTTGGACTGAATTAGACGGACCAAACAAAGACCAGTTTTCAACGTCTTTTTTTGGACTAAATGAAGGTCATGACGGGCCGACGTGATTTAGCCCAAAAAACAACGTCTAAATGACGTCTTGTGCTGGGTGGGTTATCTTTTGTTTCTACACCAAGTATTCGTTAAGTTACAGTTTATTTTTCTGACGCGTTTCTGAAAGGACTTCACTGAGGGAGAGAGAACAGAACGTGCATCATGTTTATTTTCTTAATTTTGCGAAAAGCACAACATTCTGTTTTTATTGGGAGTGGACAGAAAAAAACTAGACACTTTAACGTTTGAAATGATGTATAAATCATATCTGTATGTCAAAAATCAGCAGAGTAATTTAAGTCTCTTTGCGGAGTGATTGAAAAATAAAGAGTTTGCGGCGCCCGCGCCACCGTCGACCCCAGAGTGTTAATGTATTTATCCATAGCCTCTCTTTCTGGTTTAGCTAGGGAAAATATACGACCCTAAGGCGGAGAAGTGTTGGGAAGTAGTTTGATCTCGCAATCATACGACCGATGAGGAGGCAGAGAAGTGGCCCGGGATTTACTGAAAACCTGATACAGATCCGAGTACTCCGCCGGGACTCCTGAGAGATCGACAGCCGGAACCTGCGAGACAGAACAAGAGACAAGAGAAGGCGCAGGACCAAGACAAGAAACATAACACGAAGACTTCCAAGATAACACAACATTGTTCTGCCAATCAACGTGAGGATTATGTTTGGATAACCAGTCATGACTTAAAATGACTGGTGATTGTGAATCCTCTAAGATGTAAAACTCAATTTCCTCACGATGATTGCCAGAAACAAACAAACTCACAGGGGGTGTGCGGTGCGTGATCACAGCCATATGATGGCCCTTCAATGTCCGGGCAGACAAAGGAGAGGAGAGAGGGATGAATGGGATACCCCAGGACTTGGCCAACCCAGCATCCAAAAGACACGCCTCCGCACCGGAATCCAGCAACGCCTGTGAATGGAAGGAATTAATAATGACAGGAAGTGTTGTGCTGCTTACGGGAGACTTAAATGACGATGCGCCCACCGAGACTCCCAAGTTCATCGGTGGGCGTGAGCTTTTTACCGGACATGTGGCCGCCAGGTGCCCCAGCTTGCCACAATATAAGCAGAGACCATCTGACAGATGACGACTTCTCTCACCAGCAGAGATACGAAACTTGCCCAGCTGCATAGGCTCCTCGGAGGGCGTCTCTGAAGCGGTCTCCCCTGGTTCCGACATCAGATGGCGAAATGTGCGACGCAGATCTCTCTGCCGATGGCGAGACTCAACCCTCAGAGCCAGATCGATGGCAGCTTCCAGTGACGTGGGTGGCTCCCTCAGTGCAATCTCGTCTTGAATGCCCGGAGTGAGACCCTCGAGAAATTGAGCTCTTAAAGCCGCGTCGTTCCAGTTGCAGCAAATAGCGAGAGTCTTAAATCTGATAGCAAAGTCAGTAACTGAGTCATTACGTTGCCGTAATCTCACCAACTCAGCCGCTGCCATGTCTCCCTTGAGTGACCGATCAAACAATTTTAACATCTCCTCCTCAAGAGCCTCGAATGAAAATGTAAATGAAGCTTTAGCCCCCCAGGCGGCCATACCCCAGTCTCTCGCTCTTCCCGTGAGTAACGTCAGAACATAGGCCACCTTGGAAGTGGATGAAGAAAATCGACGGGGTTGGAGCGCAAAGACGAGAGAGCACTGTTGCAAAAATGATCTGCAGGTGTTGGGGTCGCCATTGTAGGTGGGGGGTGTTGCCGTGTGTGGCTCCCGTTCAATCGAAACGGCTCCTCCGGATGAGGCTAGAGCTTCATAGTGAGGAGTCACTTGGTCCAAGCGATTACTGAGCTCCTTAAGTTGCTCAGACAAGATACTGAAATCTCTGGCAGCAGCAGACAATAATGAGGAATGTTGATCGATGGCCGCCCCCTGCTGGTGAAGGGCGATCTGCACCTCCAGACTCTCTAAACTAGCTGACTCCATTAGTGGCGCGCTCATCTGTCAGGAAAAACTTCGGAGTCAAGTGCAAGTTAACAATATTTTTTTAGAAAATATAATGAGAGATCTGGAGGGCAAAGTCACTGGTAGATCCACACACGGCACACAACCTTTGACTCACTCTGGATGATAACACTACTGTGGGAATGAAGCACTCCCACAGTAGGAGAGAGTGAGTCGGCGCTACACGATAGTCCAGTACAGATCCGAAGGGAGAGAGAGAGCCACCCACGCACTCCGTCGAGAACACCAGCACAGTCACCACACGCAACAGAGGGATGAAACATGCCGCCCTGAAGGTGGATGACAGGCGGAGATGGAAGGTGGTAAATCCAAGTTCTCAGATGGGTAATCCACTGTGAAATCCTGATGTAGATGAAGCCACCCGGAAACCACTGGTCACCGCCTAAAAACGAAGCGAACCAGCGGTTCCGAGAAACAACAGTCATAGAGTCAATGTAATCCACAATGGTAAAAAGAAGTACTCCACTCACGGGTGATGATGCAAACCGATGAGAAACAGAGACAGCTGGTGTACCGCCTAGAAACGAAGCGAACCAGCTGTTCCGAGAGACAAACAAAGTCAATGAGTTCCAGTAATCCACAAGCGAGCGGTCCGGGCGTAGACGAGTCCCCAAACGCCGAAAACCAAACCTGGGGTAACAAGAGGAAGAGACAGAGAGCGACTGACAAGATAAGGCAGGGCAGCAGGACTGTGATAAAACAATGAGCGCGCAACGAAAGACAGGACTACGTGCAATATAAAGGAAAAGGTAAACGAGACACCACCGGTGAACAATTACCGAAACAAGGGGGCGGAGTCAGTGAACACACGAGGAACCGGCACCACAGGTAAACAACACACACACACAGAAATCACACAGCCATCGATCACCCAGCAGTCATGACACTGATAAACAGCCTATTTGAGTTTAAATACAGTTTTCAATAAATGGCATACTCTATACTTTTTTTCTCTTGCTCCTGTTTCTTCTTATGTGATTTTAAAAAAGTACTTATAACCTGGTTATGTTCCACTAGCGCAAAATGTGAATACTTGTAATGTTTTTCCTGGTCTTAAGATTTTGTTCAGGAGTGTATGTATGATGGGTGTGCATACCCCTCCCACACACCCCAAAAACGGGCTGCGGCTTGATGTCGTGTTGGTAAAAAAAAATATTTTGGAGGCGGTATAAAAGGTAGTAAAAGGTAGTAAATTAATCTCTTTGATTCCTGCATATACCCTGATAAGGCTTTATTGTGGGACATAGGCCGTCATTTAGAATCTGTGTATTATTTGTTCATTCATTTTTTTTTCAATTAAAAAAACGGAAAAAAAACCTATAATGTATACTGGTCTTTGTTTTCTTAAATAATAATTACAAATTTGACAACAATGCAATTGTGAATAATTATCTTTAAAAATTGACACTTTTTCTATCCATAGCCTATTTGTTTTTTTGAAAACTTTAGTAGACTGTGTTTTAGATCATGAAAGCAGCGCTTTTCCGGTGATTTTTTAGAAAGTTTATAGTTATGCAAACTCTTTCATGATGTCTATACAGTACATCTATCCTCTAAATAATCAATTTTGTATTGGTAAACTGTGTCTGTGTGCCCTGAGCCTACACCAGGTTAGAGCTCTGTGCGGGACGAAAGTATTTTAACATTGTAGATTCAGTAGCCTACTATCAGTAGCAGGTCCAGATTGGCCAGGGAGGACCGGGTGAATTCCTGGTGGGTGGTATCATACCACCGGGTTGAAGGTTGCTGTCCCTATGCTGCCAGTGCTTATCCAGCCCCACTTGCATAAAATGCAAGTGAGATAGGCTATGTCCCTGCTGCTTTATGCCCAATTTGTGTCCCAAGTCACTTATTGGAAGAATTCTTGCATTAGGGTCCATAACATTTGGAAAACGCATGGAAAACACATGACCCACTGTTTTCTTCTGCTTTTCAAAGCACTCACCTGTGAACACAAGTTTTAATTCAGACGCGTCTACATTTAAAATAAACTTGAGCGTGACTTGACATGAATGGCCTCTAAAAGGAAAAAGATCTCCAGATCATATTCAACAAAATCTATTTGATGCAACATTCATTAGTTTATTTGAAAAATAAGTTTCATATGAATATGATGTCTACTCAAGTAAAACAAAGTTTTGAAAGTTTATATGTTTGTTCTTTTTTTGACACAAGGTAGGCCTTACCTGCGTTATATAGTGGTAGTATATGATCATATACTAAATAATTCAGATAAGGATTTTTATTTTTCCATCTGTTTCCCCTATAGCCTACTTGATAAATATTGCTTGTGTAATGTATATCAGGGGTTTCCAAACTTTTTAACCAAACATATAATCTAAAGACCCACCATTAAAAAAAAAAAATATATATATATATATATATATATATATATATATATATATAGGGGAAAACACAAACACATTTGTTCCCTTTCAGTATTTTTTTAATAAGTTTAATTGAATAATATTTAAATACCGTATGGCACGGCTGCATAATTACGGCAAAATCATAATTGTTTAGGCTACTGCATTTGCATTACATTGGATATTATATATTTAAAAAATAAAATGAATTGCAAAGCTGCAGAGAACAGTGCACTATTGCAAACTTATGTAGGCTACTGAAGATTTAATGATATCATTTTAATATAGTCAGTCATGAACTAAAGTGGGCCAGTCTATCATCTATGGCATGAAACCCCAGGGCTGAAAATTAGTCTCATTCCGGCCCTGACCGACATCTATTTCGACAGTTTTAACGTCTCTCCTACAAATACAGACCACAACGGCTGACCGCTGTCTTCTTCAGGTGCACCTGTGGCAACACCGGAATACATCTTGCCAGGTTTTCTTGGCAGATTAAAAAAAGACAATTACTGATAGTGCAAAATGTAATAGAAAATTAATTAAATATCTCTCTAAATTCTATATAGGCTATGACTACATCTTTGCCCTACTAATAAATAAAGTATTTTTCAAACATCTGTACAAGCGCATATGCTTTTCTGTGAAAGGATGCCTGGTCCAACCGCTCTCAAATGCCATAGGGAAATTAAATCAAATCAAATCATGATTTTATGCACTCCTATCATAATGCAAAAACACCTGATCCTATTTTTATCTCCATAGAAAAATTCGAGATGATCAGACATTAACTCATGGACATAGATTTTTTACCAATTATTAATATATTGCTGTCTGTGATTCTGTAAGCCTGGAGACTGCATCGTAGCCTACACTATGAGTAAATATTTTTTTCGTAAACGTGTAAAATAGTGGCTGTTTATGTCACAGGTCGGAGCGGACCACAGATGTCGTGAGTCTCGCCCCTCCCTAGTTTCCACCTCGAGGAGGTCCCAAAAGCACCCCAATGACCAGACACACGAAAGAGTAAGTATCAATTTAAAACAAACTTTATTAAATTACTTAAAATGAAGAAAGGACAGGGGAAAGGGGACACTAAAACTATAACTCTCCGGCCCAGGGAGAGCGGGATCTCCAGAGTCACCTAGACTCTCACAGGGACAGGGAGGGTTAGTCGCTCTGCTTTCTCAGCTTGTGTCCGTCCGTGACTTGCAGTGGGTATTTCTAATCAAGCTCCTCCTTTTTGTCCACAGCCGTTGCAGCCCAATTCCTCCACTCCTGGCTCCTGGACGGAAAGGACGCACACAGGTAAGTATGAATGCAAGTATGTGAGAGAGCGGGTACCTGGGGTTGTTTAGTCCAACAGATACGTATCGTGTGGTCGTATACGGAGACGTCCAGTGAATCGGTGGGGTCCCGGGGGTCAGCCTAAAACGGCCTAGAAAACACACAGGTAAGTATTCGGCTATTTAGGAGAGTACAAAGGGTCCAGCGTTCCGTCTCCAGACGCCAGGGGGACTTCTACAGGTAAGTATAGAAGGTATTATGCAGAGTTCACAACTTCAAACAATAACACAGGAGAACCAGGTAAGTACACTGAACTCGTAGCGTGGATACTCAGATAAGTGTAACGGGGATATGTACTGAACTCGTACCTTGGATGCACAGGTAAGCATAATGGGGCAATGTACTGAACTCGTAGCTTGGATGCACAGGTAAGCGTATCGGAGCAATGCACTGGGCTCGTAGCTTGGATACACAGATAAGTGTAGAGGGTCAATGCACTGGGCTCGTAGCTTGGATGCACAGGTAAGTGTAAAGAGGCAATACACTGGGCTCGTAGCTTGGATGCACAGGTAAGTGAAAAGGGGCAATACACTGGGCACGTAGCTTGGATGCACAGGTAAGTGAAAAGCGGCAATACACTGGGCTCATAGCTTGGATGCACAGGTAAGTGTAAAGGGGCAATACACCGGGCTCGTAGCTTGGATATACAGGTAGGCGTCGAGGGACAAATACACTGGGCTCGTAGCTTGGATATACAGGTAAGTGAAAAGGGGCAATACACCGGGCTCGTAGCTTGGATATACAGGTAGGCGTCGAGGGACAAATACACTGGGCTCGTAGCTTGGATATACAGGTAAGTGAAAAGGGGCAATACACCGGGCTCGTAGCTTGGATATACAGGTAGGCGTCGAGGGACAAATACACTGGGCTCGTAGCTTGGATATATAGGTAGGCATCAAGGGGCAAATGCACTGGGCTCGCAGCTTGGATATACAGGTAGGTGTCAAGGGGCAAATGCACTGGGCTCGTAGCTTGGATATACAGGTAGGTGTCAAGGGGCAAATGCACTGGGCTCGTAGTTTGGATATACAGGTTGGTGTCAAGGGGCGAATGCACTGGGCTCGTAGCTTGAATGCACAGGTAAGTATAAAGGGGAAGTAACTTCAGCCTTACGGATGTAACTCACCAAACCGGAGACGGTGGGGTTACGACTTTAGTCTTCAGACCTTCAACCCCGAGAGAGAACGTAGTTTCACACACACACAGCGGATCCTCCTTACTGGGACGGATTCCTGGTGGCCACACACTTACACAGGGACTCCCAACGTATCGCGACACAGTCCCTCGTCGAGGCAGAGCCCTTGGCTCGAAACTAAGGATTTGCAGCAACACACACAGACCTTTATAAGCGATGACAATACTTCAGTGAGCTGATAAATACGAATAAATCACCACTGGAATCGGCCCAAGGGAGCAGGTGGAAGTACAAGGCAGGTTGCTGCACGTTGGGCCTCACACGGCCACAGGTAGGATCTCTCAGGCGGGTATCCCAGATTGAAGCACCGGACCAAGGATGTCCTATACGAGTCGGCCTAACGCTTCCCTCTCCTCTCTTCCACAGCGTGACCAGAGATCTAGATAGGGGCGGGCATCTGAAACACTCACAGCGTGTAATAACACACACTACAGCATGTCCACTTCTCCACACAGTAGTTGATCTAATTTTTACGCCTTAGTACTTCGCAATACTCACAGCGAACTCCTCTCCTTACAGAGTTCACAGCACCAACAGTTGGAAGGGATGGACTATAGATCGCCGTCTGGGCATGTATAAGGGTAGCAGTCATCAAACGACAACAGCTCACTCTCTTTCATCCAGAGCTTCCTCTTCGGCCTGAGGGGCGAGTGCTGACAACATTTACACACCACTGCACACAAATCTTCAAGTGTAAACACAGCAATGACAAGACTCACCCACAGAAATCCACACACTCACGATGACTTAAGGCCGCACCGCCACAAGAGTTGGGAGTAGACCCGGGATGGCAGACAGAAAGGCTGACGTGAAGGATGGTAAGATAGGCGTCACCCCGCGGCTGTAATCCACACTGCTGTTCTCCTTCGAGTCGTGCTGGCATACACCGCTCATACAAACATTCCAAGAGCTGTAACAAACGGGTTCGTCGATCCACGACAATTTCCTTCTGTCCGATGTCCACAAAGCACCCGACTGGTGAAACACTCTCCTTATCCTCCCCAACGCGTCCTTCAATGACGCCGATAATCAACACGGGAGAATGAAGAGGAAGCAGTGCATGTAAACACAATATTGCAATGAAGACTTCTTACATATATTGAACTCACTACTCCTTTAATTCGTGTGTGCTACCAAATCCACAATATCCTTAGTATGTCTCTCTCTCTTGCTCTCTCAGCCCACTCGTTGCTCTGTCTCACCTCCCGTCTCGACCGGAATAACAACTGCCTCTTCCTGTTCCTTAAATGCTCTTTTTATACTCTACCTCTTCCTTGATTCACCCAATCATCACCACGTTTGTTTCCACACCTGCATGCAATGAAGCCCAAATTCAGTTGCCCAGAGTAACCAGGAAGTAGTGGTGCATCACGGATTCTCATCCGGGCGGAACCATTAGTTGCCACTTTTAGTTCCGCTTTTGAATAACCCCGTGACATTTATATAAGATCCTCTTTTAAAATTAGTGGAGGCTTGGACACGGTCCAGGAAACAGTATTTGTTACTTCATAACTTAATAAGCGATTGCCAGAAGCATCTCTTTAAGCTACGCGTCTATATCCAAATTGCAGTTTAAATACAAAATCAAAGTAAAAATGAACATGCTGCATACAGCACCCGGACACAGACATACTATTTTACCTGCAGCTTTTTCCTGTGTTCATAATGGTAACGCGGCATTGGTCAAAAATACAAATAACACGGTCTAATTTTGAAATGCATGGTTGTAACGTGCGTTACTGAGACTGTAACGAGTACAATATTACCAAAATTTTATTAGTAATGCATAATGCTTTAATTAAATTTAAATTATTTAAAATGACTTTTTGGGAAGGGGAAAGGGGGGAGTTAAAATAATTCTCCTTCTGCTCACCAGCTAGGTCTTCCAGGAGGGGGGAGACAGGGGGGCGAGGCTCCTTTAACTTGGTCTCTTGAACCCGTGGCGCCCTCCTCTTCTCCTGGAGGCAGAGTTAAAAGAAGGTATTAGTATTAATATTGGGCTCAATGAACGTGGCTACCTGTCACTGTAGGTCACAGCGCTGTCTGATAGCGAACTCAATCTGCTGAGGTCTTGTTGTAGAGCACTTAGGGTTTCACCCTCTTGGCAACGCACACTTCGGTCCAGCAACTCAGCGCAGCACACAAGGGTGAGCAGTTCACGGGTAGCTGGGTCTTCACCCGCTCCTTCTGCCGGTTCGCAGCTGTGGACACAGAATACACTTAATAGGTAACTGGGTCTTTTTTCTGGGTAACTGGGTCTTTTGCACTCGTGTGGATCAGGTAAGTTCTCCGCAGTTAACTGCACTCGTACTTTCTCCTTCGGGGAGCTTGTGACTATAAACACAAAAGATACTTTACAGGTAACTGGGACTTTTTCTCTCATGCAGGTAACTTATAGCAGCGGACACGGTAAGTACTTCTCAGGTAACTGGACTCGTACTTTCTCCCTTGGAGGGTTCGTGGCTGTAAACACAGAAGGATACTTTACAGAAAACTGGGACTTTTTCTCTTGCAGGTAACTTGTAGCAGCGGACATGGTAAGTACTTCTCAGGTAACTGGACTCGTACTTTCTCCCTTGGAGGATTCGTGGCTGTAAACTAGGGGTGTCCTCGACTAAGGATTTACATATTCGAATCAGAATTTTCGAATCTTCCCATAGTCGACCGATAGTCGAATCATCTATGTTTGTGTGCATGGGTTGGGAGGGGGCCAGACCAGGTACAAATTGGTAACTTTTTTTTCTTTCACAAGCAGCACACATAAACAACTGTCTGATAAAGTGACCAAAACTGTCTTTCAAGTAATAAACGAAGACAAAACTGAGGATGCATTTATATATATATTTTTTAAGGTAAAATGTAAGGCAACATTTGTTTAATTATTCCTCATAACATTTTAAAGCCACGATCTACAGAACATCACACAAAAATACATTTGATAACTAAACCTAAAAAAATAACAAAGGTGATCCTGCCTTGGAAACTCCGGCTACAATTAAGTGTTTTTATTTAATTTGGAGATAGCGCGTAAAAGCAGTCATGACCAAAAAAACCCGACAAATGAGAAATGACACATAATTTGTGATTGTGACTGTAAATGATAAAAACTAATCTTTATATACAATTCATTAAACTTTAATTTATAACAAGAAAAACACTGAAATTATTGATTTTATAGACACTACGCGTTATTATTTAGCACAGAAATACCTGCTTGCTTGCTTTGACTTTGATCATCTCTGTATTCACTTTAGATACAGAAAGACCGGATGATATTATTTATTTCAGGAATCTCTTTGCTATCATTTGAAAGTGAACACCGACTGACCATAATATTAAATCACAAGAAAGACATTCGTGTCAGGCAGAAATAGGTTCGGTGCAGATACTAATTTCCGTTTCATCACCGAAATAAAAAAAACGGCTTACCTGTTTTGTAGTTTAACTTTAAGATAGACAATATAACCACTCTGTTTTAAATACATTTTAAAAACTTATACTCGTCGAAAAACATCAGTTTTTTAATGTTTAGTTTGATTAACTCCTAAATATGAGACGCATGCAGAGCACTTAGCCCGTTTGGCTAAATTACATGCGCAAGCATGGCCAGCACACAATAGCGCAACATCGATACAACGAAAAGCTATCCAAAATTTACATACTTAAATTAGATCGGAATTTACGTTTATAATAAATAAATTTTTTTAATAAAATAAGGTCAGAAGTAACAAAGTGAAGAACAAATATGCAAAATGCCTCAAGTGCACGGAAACAAAACACAAGCCAAATAGTTAAATCAGATAACCCAAAGTGATTTATAAATAAAATAAAATATAGAAATTATTAAAAGAACGAAAGTCATAGTTTAATTTGCCAGCTTTGTCTTTTAAATGTCGAAACAAAGAGGCAAGGCTTTATTAACATAGAGACCTCTTATGGACGTGAAGCCCGGTCACAGGGGTTGTTGGATTTATTAACGCATTTAAAAAATATTTATTGAAAGCTGCTACTTCACATATTATTTGCAGCATTATCATAATATGCAGTATATTAATATATTGTGAGAAAGCTGTTATATGTGATCCTCATTTCATAACACATCTGCGACGATTCGACTATGAGATTGGTAGTCGAATCAGGCTTCTCCTATCGATGCATCGAATCTTCGACTATTCGGGGTCACCCCTACTGTAAACACAAAATGATACTTTACAGATAACTGGGACTTTCCTCTCTTGCAGGTAACTTGTAGCAGCGGACACGGTAAGTACTCCTCAAGTAACTGGACTCGTACTTTCTCCCTTGCAGGGTTCATGGCTGTAAACACAGAATGATACTTTACAGATAACTAGGACTTTTCTCTCTTGCAGGTAACTTGTAGCAGCGGACACGGTAAGTACTTCTCAGGTAACTGGACTCGTACTTTCTCCCTTGGAGGGTTCGTGGCTGTAAACACAGAATGATACTTTATGCCTGGCTCACACCACAGGATAATCGGTCCGAATTTACCCCGATTTTCCCCTCCCGAGAATCCGAGGGAAAATCGGGCAATGGACCTTGATCGGCTCCGAAGTTCGGCCCAGATTATCCTGTAATGTGAGAGGTTTAAAAATCTAAACTTACACCTTCCGATATGCTCTCAAGCAAATCGGGGCCGCCCCGATCTTATCAAACATGTTTGATATTTAGGATTTTAAATCCGCATAATTACGTCATACTTTCACAATAATCATTGAGAGACGGAGATGATTGACAGCTTTCGGGACCGCGAGTCAAGCTGCTGTACGGATAGACAGCGCAGCCGGACTCATTCTGCCACAACTGCAGCTCGTTGGGGCAGACAGACTATTTAAAATATAGAAATTAATTCCTTGCTTGATTCACGTTGTCATAAACATTATCTAAAATATCCTAAAAACAACAGAACATGATGATGGTCAGTCACATCACGCACCTGCAGCTATTATGTGTATAGAGGAAATTTAATAAAATAAATAGGCATACACGAAATAAGTTGCACTTAAATAATTAGCTTATTAACAAAATGAATTTAAAATGATATGACGATTTTCAGTTCTTTTTTGTGACGCGCTCCACTAACGCACAGAACCCAAGGGGGCTGCCGGCAGAAAGCGCATCATGTTTTAAATATTACTTTACAGACGCACAAAGTTTTTATCTGTATGACCATATAACCATAAAAGGATATGTACTAACAAACATAATCACGCCATTAGTTGTTCGAAATATAAATGATCCGCTTGAGCCTCACCCAAGTGCAGCGCTGATTGCTGAAATACCGCACACTTGAGAATCTGATGCGCCTCATATCGACACTTACAACGTTTCACATTAAATAACATATTTGTCCAAAACCATTGGTAATGTAAATACTGAATTAAACACTAGACACTACACTGCAAGATAAAATAGAATAGAATAGAAACTTTACTGTCATTATTAAACTATAATAAAATTTGTATAAGCTCTCAAAGACCAGCAGCCTCAGAAGAATAATCAACAAAAATAGAATCCACATAGTATATAGCTACAAAACAATATCGCCGCAGAGTAGTATATATACAGTGGAATTAAATAATGCAAACAACAGTGCAAAAACAAGTTTAACCAAGCATCAGTCATTTAACGCTTAGCCTACAATAATATTCCTGTTAGGAAGGAACAGGAAAACAGAGCATTAAAAGAAATAGCCTAGATCACTTATAATAACTCTTAAATGTGCAAAAAATAATGATATATAGGCTAGCCAAATATATTAAAAATATGTTTTTAATTAGATGTATTTAAATTTAAATAAATCTTGCATAAGGATTAGACTTGAGTTGGTGCTAGATTGTGCACACATCTACAGTATGCATTCAAACACTGCCTGCATAACACATCCTTAAAACATATCATGATCGTTGCCTCATAAACAAGAGCTGAGGAGGAGAAATCGCCTAGGTTTCAAAAAGAAAGCTGCTACTTTGTAAATATTTAAAAAGAAATCCTAATAAATGTGTCATAATCTTCATTCCTTTATATACTCTTCTCCTGAGGTGAAGTGAAGTGCTTGCTCTGGCAAGATAATCCTAATAATATCCTGTAGTGTGTGATGCACTAGGATTTTAAATTCCTGTAGTGTGAGCATGTTTAAGATTTGAGAGAAGAATATCTGACAAGATTCTCTTTATGTGTGTGCTGCAACCAGTTTTCAAAATCTGCCAGGATTTTAAAAATCCTGTAGTGTGAGCCAGGCTTTACAGATAACTGGGACTTTTCTCTCTTGCAGGTAACTTTTACTTCTTGCTCCTCAGATTCTCTACTGTAAACAGAGGTAAGTATTACACAGGTGACATAAACTTTTGCTTCTGGCTCCTTAGGTTCTCTATCCTCAGAAATTTCAACCTCCAATGCTACTCATGGGCGGTGGACTTACAATGAACTACCATGTACACAGTGGGTGGATGTACTCACAGACCTTTGGCAGTAGAACGTCTTCACACGGGCCTTCCCAGAGGCCTCTTGTACGACGGGGGAAATCAGCACTGTCACAGTCGAGCCGAACGCTGCCCTCTCCTCTCTTCCACTTATGGTTCCAGAGATGCACAGTCTGGTCCCCCTGTATGGTTCACCACCGCCTCCACAGAGCCGAGACAATTTCAAGGGTTTATAAGGGATGTTACACCTGTCTTCACACAGCGTCGCCAAACGGCATGTAATAAGGAGGCGCTTCACCAGCCTCAACGATTTCTGGTTCCCCACGACTAGTTCCGTCTAGAATGGCTACTGACAACATAAGCACAGCATTCCACTGCAATACTTCAAGTGCACACACACACAGCAAAGTCAAGGACTTTCCCACTGCACTGCACACACTTTATGTAAAAATAAGGTCGAGCCACGGTTTTCTTGGAACTTGCCTGGAGACCCGTTGGGCATTGCAACAGTGAAGAACCAGGGGATGGACGTTGCTGCCGCGACTGCTTTACCTCCCGGTATTTGTAGGCTTCCCGGCTCACCCACCACTCTGCTCCGTGATAGGGCCGCTATCCAGTTCGCTAAGGACTCACAACACACGTTGAGTAAGGCACTTTCCACATTAACATCCAAATCGAGGTTCCTTGTACTTACAGTAACAACACTCTCTCCTTGTTTCCTTTGCCTTCTAGCTGGCTGGTTCCTCTTCACCCCGCATGTGATCCGGTGAGTAATTCATCCAACTGTTGTTTAAACACATCAATGATGCATGCATGTCATTTCATTTAAAACAGCAAGGAAATTCAGTATACTCAGCCCAAAAATTTACTGTATATCCTTCTTTCTCTCTTCACCCAGCAAATATCCTCCTCTGCTGTTACCAGACGTAGCTTCACCCAGACCTCCGCTTGCACACCGAATCGGCTTGGTAAGCACCCGACCAACGAGCCCAAAAAATTAACTGCACCAACCAACGTTTACTTGAGTTTCTGAAGCTCTCTTTATTCTCCTTCTTTTCTTCTCATTGTCCAATCCCCAACCGCCGCGTTTACTACGCACACCTGCGTACAATCGGCGTGATTTTCCTCCCGGTGCTCACCGGAAGTTCCGGTGTTTTCTGCTTACCCGTCCGGGCGGAAACCATCTCTGGGCGGAACCAATCTTCTCTGTTTTTAGTTCCGCCCCATGAAATCGTCACCGTGTGACACAAACATGATACACATATCCAAAGAAAGCCTAAAATGTCTACTTTTAAACAAGCTAATTATAATCAAAAACAAATATTGACTGTTTATATAATCTGCATTAGAGTAAAGATAGTACTGTTTTTCCTGGCTGACTTCATTATCTTTAATTCGGTCACGCCCACAGGCGGTACACACTGTTGACATGGTAATGAGGAGCAGCTCAACACAACAACAAACAGACGAAGTAAAGTCTGGACATTGAGGGAGAGAAGCATTTATCTTTAACGTTACCTAAGAAGAAGAACAATAGAGGACGCACTGGAAGAGGATATATTCCTGAAGAAACTGTAAGTCATTTGTCTTCATTTATATTTGCTATCATGTTGTAATATGCTTATGGCTTGTGCAGTTCAGCCTACATAAGCGACCTCAGCAGACTGCACGCTTCGTATTGAAAAACTTTCGCATTGTTTACAAACGAGGACGCATGATCACGTAATGGCGGATTTCATTGTTACATGCTGTACAGTGTTAGACACCATTATTCACTTTTGTATCCTTCATGGCAACTTTGAGTAATGCTGCACTGCTGTATCTTTTAAGTGTGTGCTGTAATATGATTCCATGTTTACATGCTTATTTACAAACGAGTACACGTGACTTCCCGTAATGGCAGATATCTGTTACATGTTGTACAGTGTTAGAAACCGTTATTTACTTTCATATTCTTCATGGCAACTTTGAGTAATGCTGCACTGCTGTATCTTTTAAGTGTGTGCTGTAATATGATTCCATGTTTACATGCTTATTTAAAAACGAGTATGCGTGACCTCCCGTAATGGCAGATATCTGGTACATGTTGGACAGTGTTAGACACAGTTACTTTCATATCCTGCATGGCAACTTTGAGTAATGCTGCACTGCGGGATCTGCTGTAAAATGATATTGTTTACATGCAACGCATTCCATACATTGCGCTTTACACGCAACACTGTTTTATTATGAGCGCCGCGTTGTTTCCACGGACACGCAAGCTCGCGCACATGGACGCCATATGCAATGTGTTTTTAAAGTTCATACACGCTTACAGGAACGCGTTATAAACAGAAGCTAGATGATAAGGGGATGGGCATCTGAAAACAGTTATCTGAAAACAGCTTTTTATATAACTAATCACAGCAGATGTTTATCTGAGATACTAATTTAGTTTATGTACATGATAGTTTATCTGAACGTAGTGCTATCATTTACCCATCAGTTTTGTATGTAAGGGTATTTCTGTGGACAATTTATGCTAACAGCTGTTTATAACTCTCTTACAGGTCTGCATCCCTCTCATCAGTACAAAACTATGAAGTGGAAAAACATATTCACACTTTTTGGACATAAAGTTATATGGTAACATGAGCCACATGAAGTTTACATCTCTGTTGTGTATCAGTTTCTTATACAAGTTAAGTTTTTGAATAGGGTTTGTTTCCATAGAAACTGAAAATGTCCTACTGACCTTCATTTCTATTTTGATTATATTGTTAACTTCTTAATAAACCTCAAACAAACATGTATACATTTGTCCTCACATTCTTTACTGTAGTTCCCTCTCACATTACTGCCTCATTATGCAGCTCATTATGCGAGGCTTTGTTTGCTAGCTTCTCGCATACGGCCCCTCTAAACAAAAAGTGTCTTACAATTTCTGTTGAATGAGTAGGCAGGATGATTTTCACATAATTTTAAAGAAAAAACTCTAGACTACTACAGTGTTTCTCAACCCTGGTCCTCAAGGACCCCCTTCCAGAAAGTTTTAGATGTCTCCTTATTTAAAACACCTGAACCAACTCATCAGCCTCCTTCCAGAATGTCTCCCTATCAAGCTAATCATTTAAATCAGGTGTGTTAATTAAGGAGACATCTAAAACATTCTGGAAGGGGGTCCTTGAGGACCAGGGTTGAAAAACACTGGACAACTAGATTCTGTTTAGAAAAGTCTTGTTAAAACATGTTTAGTATGGTTTTTGTGGACTTAAAAATTTTGCTTTTTTTTAAAACCATGCATAAACATTTTTCTCTCAAAAATACAAACATGTACATGTAGCTCATATAATATTTTAGCCCAGTTTGTGCTGAACACAGTAGTATGAGACACTTGCCATTATTATGTTTTAAAGCAACTGAAAAAAGACCAAATGTAAGAGCATGTCAGAACCTCTGACAGTGTTCCAAAATGGTCGGACCCCAGAGGGTTAATTAAATGAGGCTAATAGGCAGGGGTGCACATAACTGGTACACATGCGCGATTAAAATAAAAATGCGCACCAGACACTGCTCTAAAAGGCACTTTTGCGCACTGCTGGAATCTTGGGGATTGCTCCATGCATCATTGGTAAGATAATTATTACAAACGTGTTATTATTAACAGTGTTGGTCAAGTTACTTCCAAAGTGTAATACATTATATATTACAAATTACTGTCATTTGAAAGTAATTGGTTACATTACAATATTACTGTCTCTGAACTGTAATGAGTTACACTACATTTGCGTTACTTTTGAGTTACTTTCATCAAAATAGCAGAAGTATGACTAGGCATTATAAAATGTTAAAATGTAGTTTATTGCTGCTTAAAAATCTAGAAGTTATGTGTTGGCCCTCGAGCTTTGAATAGCCACAGTGAAGACTTATGGCAGAATACAGTAACAGTCACTGTCAGAATCATAAACATACACAAATGATCTGGTAAAAGTCTGGTAAATTATGGAACATTTACCAAACACAACAGAGCTAGAGTCCACTATAATGCAACCTATAGCCTAAAACATGGCAAGACATGCAAACTAGAGCCCGACCGATATGCATTCTTTGGGGGCGATGTCGATATTAGGGAGTCAAATAAAAAAAAGGCAGATAACGATATATCTCCCGATATTCTTTATGTGTATTATAGTACAGTACACATATACTACAGTATATTATACTACAGCAGGCTATTGTACGTATAATACACTATATAAATTAACAGAATATACTATATATAAATACTTTTTTTGCAATGACCACTCACAAATGTGGTGATCAAACACTTAAAATGACGTGACAAAGATATGTAATATAGGCAGGTGTGTTTTACAAGTTAACAATAAACTTTATTATCCAAAATGATTCTGATATAACTGCACAAAACAGTAAACTTGACTAATTATAAATAACTTTAAAACACAAACAAAACAAAATACATATAACTTAAATGATTGTTAGTTTTGACGAGAATAATGTTATATTGGGCTTATTTTGAAAATGGAAATTTATAAAGTCATTGTTTATTTGCTTTACAATAAGTTATGTACTTCACAAATTAATTAGAAACTTACTGTTAAGACGACAATGGTTGACTTGCTGACAACATATTGATGTAGGTTTATGTTTAATGTACTGCACAACGTTTTTATAACACGAACCCACAGTGTTCTGCCGGGACTTTTATAAAACTTTTATAAAACAAAAGAGACGGATTAAAAACACCAAATGTAAACCGGAATGTGTCTTTCTCGCCCACTTATAATCCAATCGACCAAAGCGCGTCTTAATACCAGGTGTAAAATGTTGTGAAGAAACCGCGTGGCTGCCTCCACCTGAACTGAGAGACTGACTGAAGTGAAGGGGGGTTGGCTGGTGTCACTACAGTGAGTGACCTGGGTCACCATTAGCAACCAGTAGGGCGCACTCTGCTGGACAAACAAGTACTTACATCTTTCAAAAGCATTTAATGTCTTCTGTAAGGAACGTTCATAGCTTATACGCCGATACAGATATATCTGCGACAGGCTCATATCGGCCGATAAAATCTGCAAAACGATAAATCGGTCGGGCTCTAATGCAAACTCTTTTAATTTCTATTCTTTAGTTCACTTTTAATTCAGATTTACAGCACAAACCTCCCATGCCCCTGGTGAAAAAAACAGCATACCAGCAAGACAAGCATATGTTGTGTTTTGGTGCTGGTTTGCTAGTGAACACCAGCTAAACCAGCATCAAACCAGCATCAGCATTAGCACCAGCTAAACCAGCAACAAGCCAGCATTAGCACCAGCTAAACCAGCATTAGCACCAGCATCCCATGCTGGTCATACCAGCATATGTTGTGTTTTGGTGCTGATATGCTGTGACCACCAGCTAAACCAGCATAGACCAGCATAATTCCCATGCTGGTCCATGCTGGTTTGATGCTGGTTTTTTCAGCAGGGGCACTGGGTTGACACATCTTATAAAAAGTGCTATTGGAGGATCAGGCCTCAAGGAATACAGCTCATTTCAGTACAATATAAGGATTACATGTAGGCTAACATATAATTGCTTAATAAAACACAGACAAACAGAGGAACACTGGTTTGCCAAACAATGCATATAGGCTACTATACAAAGGCTGGTAAGAACTTTAAACAGTGATGTTTAAATGTACTACATTATATTTAGATAACCATGTTTAAGTCTACATTAATGTTACGTTGTAGTTTAGGTTGCTGTGTTAATAATTTAAATTTGATTAGTAATGCATTATATTACTGCGTTACAGCAAAAACTAATATATTACTGTCATATTTTATATTTTGTATTATACAACAGTTCTTTCTGGTTCTCGAATCTGATTGGCTAAGCGCTATGCGATATTCTACTGATAACGGCACAGTAACCGCTTCACCTTTCGTATCATTCCGCGGCCGTCACAGATACTTACAAAGTAAGCAAACATGGCGAACGATAACTTTTTCATGAACATAACATTTGATATTAACTATGAAAGCTCATCAGATGAAGAAGAGACAGCACCGTTAGCAGAGCAACCTACAAGATGTGCAGCCATGACATCTGCTGATTTGGACAATTTAGAAAAAACGACACACGAAAACAACACTGTGCGCCAAATGGTGTGAGCTGTGAATTGGTTTAAACCGTGGCTGGCCGAAAAACAGCTCAATATCGCCTAAAACGCATAGAGAAATCACAAATGAATTCAGTGCTGCGGGATTTTTATGGCTCCATTCGGACCAATAAGGGAGAACTGTATGGTTATTAGCAGTTACCTGAGTCTTCGGTCGGCGCTAAATCGCCACATTAATGAACCTCCTTTTAGCCGTGAGTGGAATTTAATGCAAGACTCCGAGTTCACTTCCGCTAACAATGTTTTTAAAGGAGTTGTTAAACTGATCCGGCGATCCGGTGCAGACAAAACATCACACTACCCACCGATGTCCTCTGAAGACCAGCAAATACTAAAGCGATCTGCTGCACTTGACCCTGGCCACCCGAAAGGTTTATTAAACAAGGTGTGGTATGACTTTCAGTTACACTTTGCACGAAGAGGGAAGGAGGGAAATCGACAGCTTAAGCCAGACTCGTTTGAACTGAAGAGAGACGAAAATGACACCGAATATTCTACGATGACATTTAATGAGGAAACAAAAAACCACAAAACCCCCCTGGAGGTCAACAGGGAAAATAGAAGGGGGGCTATGTTTGAAGAGCCCAGTAACCCCATGTGTCCAGTTTCTTCACTAAAGAAATATCTTCGCAAAATATCACCTGATGCAAAAGCACTCTACCTGCACCCAAAGAGAGATTCGCGTTGTGAATGTGTTAGCATTTAGCCTAGCCCCATTCATTCCTATGGTACCAAAAAAATTGTTTATTTTGTGCCACCAAACTTACTGGTATAACTCCTCATGTAACAGTCTTTAAATAGGGAAAACATGGAAGTGTTTGGTGGCTTCTCTGTTTGGTACCATAGGAATGAATGGGGCTAGGCTAAATGCTAACACTTTCACAACGTGCTGTACAGTGCACGCATTGAAAAAAGATAGATATGTATTAATTCGTCTAAGTTGAGGTAATAACATAGTTTAATATGGCAAAAGGGTAGACTATTCCTTTAAGAGAAAGAGATTTAATAATATATGTGCTTCTTAAGTCTATAATTGTGTTTATATCTGTCATTAAATGGACTAGAACAGTACGAAAACAATGTGGATTAAACAAATCAAGTTATAAAAATTACACAGACCATCTAAAGGCACATTGAAGAGGTTTTGCTCATAAATGCATGTAAAATAAGTAATTTGAACTTGAGATTTTTATACGGGTTACTTAACTGCACAGTATGCACTGCAAATGCTTTATTAAATGCTACCTTTGACTAAGAATGCATTATTTTGCACTTGTATAGTCTTTTTTTATTTTGAAATTTTAAGAGCAATAAACATATATTGAAATGTTTACATTCAGATATGTAAATCAACATGTATAAATTGCTATTTAAATATTTAAGCACAACAAGACAAGAAACAGATCTCACGCGATCTCTTTACTCACGGGTTGTTTGATAAGTTTTGTTTGCGCGCACCTCAAGCGCGAACATGATCCAAATCTCAAGCTTGCTTGTCCCTGCTGAAAAAAACAGCATACCAGCAAGACCAGCATATGTTGTGTTTTGGTGCTGGTTTGCTAGTGAACACCAGCTAAACCAGCATCAGCACCAGCATTAGCACCAGCTAAACCAGCACCAAACCAGCATTAGCACCAGCTAAACCAGCATTAGCACCAGCATCCCATGCTGGTCATACCAGCGTATGTTGTGTTTTGGTGCTGGTATGCTGTGACCACCAGCTAAACCAGCATAGACCAGCATAATTCCCATGCTGGTCCATGCTGGTTTGATGCTGGTTTTTTCAGCAGGGGTAACTGACAGGCAGCGCGCAAATGCCAACTGAGTTTGTTTTCTTGCACTTGAGCAGACATTTTAAAACTAAATAATCTCAAAATGCCATGATTATAGTAGCAGTTGAGAAAAAAATGTATACATGTATTAGATCCATGCATTTGAAGTGACAGTAAACCCGTTTTCAGAGTATAAACCTGATGCTGTTTTTAATTTTAATCAAATCACAGACAAAGAAAATAATAATTCCTTGTCTTGACTAAATAACTTTTGTAACTTTTAATAAGAATTACTCAAATATACACAGTAAAGACTAAGCAGTATTATCTAATTACTTTATTTAGTTTCTGTACTCTACCTAAAAATTACCAACCAACCTGAAAACATGAACATTACTGGGTTTTTTTTTTCATTTGAATGTTCGTTCTATTGTATTTATTTGTGCTATTGCTCATAATCAGATTTTTTTTTATTCTGACCATTTACTTGTCTTAAACAATATTTGAAATTTATATGCGATAGCAGAGATTAATAAAGGTTACATGTGTGAAAACAATAACCAGGTATATTTTATTTTATATACATCATCGTCTATCATGTTTAAACCAAAGTGATATGGCGAATAGAGTAGTCAGGAGATTAATGATGTTGACAGCATGTAGGATGTCAGCGCTATAAATAGTGTGAGTACCAAGCAACATCTCCAGGTGCTTCTTTGAGAACCAGGACAAAAAAGTTATGTGTACCCCTGCTAATAGGGGTGTTAGCTGTAAGAGTTGCCTTGTTTAAATAGATGTATTTCACCCGCCTCCTCCATCTTCTCCAAAAGGCCTGCCGTCTCCACAGTGGGGCCTTCCAGCTCCGCCTCCTCCAAGAGGCCTTCAGCCTCTACACTGGGGCTTTCCAGCCCCGCCTTGGCCACAAGGTCTGCCATCTTCACAGCGTGGCCTTCCAGCCCCGCCTCCTCCATGAGGCCTTCTGGACCCACCTCCTCCACAAGGATTTCTTGCCCCGCCTCCCCCGTGGTGTCGTAATCATCACAGTGTCCTCACTCGCCTTCCAACCTGTTTAAATTTGATTTAAAAAAGTAGGAATGAGGATTAACTATAATGTATTATAAAAATTCAAAAGGCAGATTATTTGACATTCCCACACACAAGAATTTGCAGACTATATTTCTTAGCTTTTATATATTTTTGAAACACAGGCAAAAAATGGGCTATTTATGGAACATGGCTGGAATTATAACCTTAAAACACTAGAGTATTGTTTATTTATTTATTTTTTGATGTAGTTTCTCCACAACAAAAAGTAGTTCATCGTGGCTGGTGTCTTGTTTGACACGATTGTCTCGTCCATGTAATGAACATTCCACAACGTTGAAATATAATAATGTTGTACTTTGTTGTATACTATAAATATCTATAAATGGTATAAATAAAACTATAACTATCTGGTGATGAAAAAATAGGGAACGATTGACAATCAACTGTATACTGTACATCTCACCTGCATAAACCAATTCATTAAATGTAATTTTGCTGAGGTGATGTGTAGCCAGCGGGTCCAGCTCGCATCTTGGGGTGAGGGAAGTTATTTTAGGTTTCCTGCCATTGCCTTCCTTCTGAAGGATAAGTAGTAGTGATGAGCGAGTCACTCGAAACTCGGCTTATTTAACCCGATCCCTAAAATGACTCGAGAACCATGAGTCCTTAGTGACCATTAATGCGAGTCAGTTGAGTCCTTTCAGATTTTGCATTAAAAATGAGAAATTGTATCAAACACAAAACACAAAAACAAAATTACAATAAATAACTCTACATAAGCTGCCATAGGTTCTATAACTTGCAACAACGAGTTAATTTACATCACCAAATGTCGACTGGAGGTACAGAGTGAGCCAAAAGCTGCTATTCCGGATCGTAATTTCCTGCAGCTCCGAGTCCGAGTACAAAGGTATGCGTGCGCGCGACAATGAGTTGGTCGGCGGCTCAGGGATTCACACAGAGAGTGACTCAACTCATAGAACTTGAATCCTGGACTAGGAGAAATGAGCCTTGCTCGTGTTATTAACCCACTGAAGCTAATCTGTTGCAATATTTGACTGGCACAATGTTTTAAGGTAGAAGCTGCAAATGTTTAAAAATTTTAAATATGAGGACTGCTGCAGCAGTGCTGTTGGAAAGATCCGCCACCTACGGATGTACACGGCTCTTTTTGTTGACTGAGTCACTCAGAGTGACGTGAGTGATTCACTCACAGGACCCATGCAGGAGCGGGCAATCTGAAACAGGACACGTTCCTCTCACTTCCAGGTCAACAAAGCCTGACATCTAAACGTGGTGTTGATATATTTGTCGTTATGAAATTAAACTAAACACACCGAACTTTTACAATTATGTTATTGCTAATGTTACCACGGATGTGTTTTTTACAAGTTCCTCAGGTCACATGAGCCCTTTTTTGCGAGCAGAGGAGTCGTAGACTCGTAGCTGCATGAATGATCTGAGTTGCTTGGTTGGCATTAGTATGACTTAGCGATTTGAATTGGGAGATTTTGACCAAGTGACTCAAGTGACTGGAGTGACTCTCACAACCCGGATCATATTAGTAAGTGACTCAGAATAACCTGAATCCTTAAAAAGATCTGGGTTGACCATCACTAATAAGAAGTGGCTTTTAGCCCATTGCATGTAGCTTCTTAAGCTACAAAGACATTTATTTGTAAAGGATAATAAAGTATGTTATCAAAAACCTGAGTGTAAATTTAGTTTGAGGCAAGACTTCACATTTGTTGTAACATGTCAGACATGTCATAATATACTAAGTTCCTCTGTTCAGATTGACAGAATTTGAATGCACTAATGACCAGCAAAAGCAAAATTCTCAAAAGTGAATTTTCTATTTTGTCAAATGTACAGTGTATGTTATTCATAGATTCTGAAAGTGCAGTTTCTAAGCTTTCCAACGATGTGTAACACATGGAAATCTGATAAGATTTGGAGAAGTTGTGGCCATTTGAATGTAACACATTCAAGAAAGAGAATGCTGAGAAATTTGAGAAAGAAAAAAGTTAACACTTTCCCTTTTCCCTGGCTGGAGAGACAATAGGGCTCATTTACAGCTCATTTAGCTAAGCCATACACCCTGTAAAGCCGTTTTGAGATACAGATGTTCTAGTATCATATGTAGTATTTTATTACAGAAGTTTGAGTGACAAAATGAAAAAATACACAATACTTTTACCTTTGTGGTGATCACAAGTCGAATCCAGTCTGTTTCAGATGTGTGAATCATCCAATGATTTTTGTCCACAAATGCGTATAATCCGTGAAATATAGATATATAGTCTATTGTTTACATCAGATTTCGCATACAATATAATATACAATCTGAGGACTATTTACATCGTAACATGTAAGGGTATATCAGATTACACTCCAGTATTTACATTCCGTTAAACACATGAACCCGCCTTCAAAGTTTGTATTTAAAATAGGTAGGTAGTATAATAGATAATCCAAAAACAGTCCTTAAGAGATGTTACCAATCGCTCGCTCATTCCTCCATCAGCCAATGACTTCATGTAAAATATTGATAGACAAAACATGTAGCTAATTATATAAAGAATACAACGATCTCTGTGTAACTTATGAGTTTGACTTCATGCTGCGCTGCAAGACGTCAAAGTACCGCGAGAGCGAGTCGAAATTAAACTACTCCATAAGATTTCTTGCGGTACTTTGACATCATCCGACTGCGGCGCCCCATAAAGTCAGTGCGGCTGACGTACGATGCGGCTGACTGTTATTTGTTCCACCCCAGCTTCTTTTATTTTTCTTTTGTTTTGTGCGCCCGAGCTTCATTTACAGTCTGGGGAGACACACGCTATAAGTTTGAAAAAAATAAATAAAACTAAGCAAACATGTCACAGGAACAGGGCAGCCGCATCACTACAGTCACGTGACTTTATGCTCGAGCCGGAAGAGAAGACAATGCTGAATAAAGTCGTAATTCTTGCTATTTTTGGACCAAACTGTATTTTCGATGCTCCAACACAATCTTACTGACCCACTGATTTCACATGGACTACTTTGATGATGTTTTTATTACCTTTCTGGACATGGAAACCGTACATATATTTTTAATGGAGTAGACAGAAAGCACTTGGATCTAAATCTAAAGTTAAAACATCTTAAACTGTGTTCCGAAGATGAACGGAGGTCTTCCGAGTTTAGAACGAAATAAGGGTAAGTCATTAATGACATTATTTTCAGTTTTGGGCAAACTATCCTTATTCAGTAGTCACGCTGTTCCCTTTGGGGGCGGAGGCGAAAACACAAGCTTATCCAGTATGTAAATATACACACAGACAATGACCGCCCCCGCTGCACGCTAGAATCTCTGGAAAAACAAGCCTATTTCAACCGCAAAATGTACGCTTTTAAATATACATAAACTGCTATCTCAAACATGGAGAGGCTTCTTCGTGATCTCAACTAACAGATTCTGCAATAAAACGAAAATCTAAAATTAAAAAAAAACTTTGATTCTCATTTTCTCGAAACTTGTGCTGCTGACTTGTGTCCCTGGTTTCCGTGACGGGTCACATTTAATACTTTTGATAAAACTGATATTCTGTGCAATTTCAAAACTATTCATTATTTAATACTTGATACTTTTGATACAATCAAAATCACACAGCAGAGGTGGGGGACTTGAGTCACCAGACTTGACTCGAGTCACGATTTTCAGGACTTGCGATGAAAATGACTTGACTTTGACTTGAGAACAAGTTACTTGTGACTTGACTTGAAGGGGAAGACACGACAATTACTTGAACTTATACCCTTGTCAAAAAATCCTATTAGAATTTCATAGAATCCTGTAGGATTCTAAAGGATTCTTAAAATCCTATTGTACATTCAAATATATTTTAGTGGATTTTAACTTTGTCTTGTAGGATTTTAAAGGATTCTTAAAATCCTATTGGACATTCAGATATATTTTAGTGGATTTTAACTTTGTCTTGTAGGATTCTAAAGGATTCTTAAAATCCTATTGGACATTCAGATATATTTTAGTGGAATTTAACTTTGTCTTGTAGGATTCTAGAGGATTCTTAAAATCCTATTGGACATTCAGATATATTTTAGTGGATTTTAACTTTGTCTTGTAGGATTCTAAAGGATTCTTAAAATCCTATTGGACATTCAGATATATTTTAGTGGAATTTTACTTTGTCTTGTAGGATTCTAAAGGATTCTTAAAATCCTATTGGACATTCAGATATATTTTAGTGGAATTTAACTTTGTCCTGTAGGATTTTAAAGGATTATTAAAATCTTATTAGATGTGTGCTTTGCTATAAAAGAAGCTCAATGAATGAATGTTTTCTCTGCAACAAAATGATTTAAAAAAACAGTGATAACTGTATACTTACTATAATTGCTATAGGGTCCTAGGGGCGTAACATAATTTTGAGTCCTTTGTTACTGTCATTAGTTTGTAAAAAAAAATGTTTGTGATAAACTAGGACATAACACATGTGCATGTTGGTCATTTGTTGTTGAGTTTGTAACAGTACGTTTACTTTGTCTCTTACATGCAGATGCTTTAGTGCACAGGTGCTCAAACTTGGTCCTAGAGGGCCAGTGTCCTGCAAAGTTTAGCTTCAGCATACCTGTTCTATGGTTAGTAAGACCCTAATATGAATTAACTACTTCAGGTGTGTTTGATTAGGTTTGGTGCTAAACTTCGCAGGACTCAGGCCTTCCAGGACCAAGTTTGGGCACCCCTGCTTTAATGCTTTTGTTAATGCACTTTTGGTTAGTGTCTTAACTCTTTCCATGCCATTGATGAGTCAACTCGTCAATTAAGAGAAAACGCTTCCCTGTCAATGTTTAAGGGCAATCCATATTCTGCTATTATCCACTAGGTGGCGCTCTTAGCCAACGTATAAAACTTTTGTGAAAATCTTAAAAATGCTGGCAGGGAAAGAGTTAAAAGGAAAGGTTGCTTGTGTCTTACTTGTCTATCATATAACTTTTTTATGTTCATATGAAAAATCCAATAATTGTGTTGTTTTGTGTGAGTTCCAGACAATTACAATTAAATTACAATTACATGTTATTTTATTTATTAAGCATTTCATTTCAGCAGCATTTCAGTCTAGAAATTATATACATAGTAGGCAGATTCATATGGAATATAAATACAATGTTAATGGAATTTCATATTGTTCAAAATTAAACTTATTTCCCATTACTTGCAGGAACACCATGCACAAACATATATTACAAAAATATTCAACCATCAGTGAAGTTCTGTTTTAGGCCTACACATCAGTCAAGCTCTATGTTGTTTGGCTGTAATGCAACATAGCATGTTTTTTTAAAGCTAATGTGCACAACCTTCCGGACAATTTCCAGTGGTTTCACAACCATGACAGTTGCCGTGGGCACCGCTTCTTTTATATGGGAAGGAAATCCTTCAGACACAAAACTAGCAGGTGCGGTTTGTAAAAGCTGAACTTGGATCAGTGGATTGTTTTTGTGATCATGTATGATATTTACTATTGACTCAATCGTTCCAACGCAACCATTTCTCATCTGGACGGTAAAACTGTTGTGTTTGTACGCCTTTCCATATTTCTCTCTCGTTACCAGTTGTCCATTTACAATGGCTCTGTCACATATCTCTGCAGAGTACTCATCATTTTTAGATAGATCACAGACCGGAAGCATTAAGGACTTATCCTTGTGATCTAACAATTTTTGTCGAGAACATCCCAACAAAACAATACCTTCCAGCTTCTGTGCCTTAGCAACAAGAGGATAAACACCTAGCCAGTCATTTACAAGTTTGTCCACCCTATTTGAGACACGGAGTATGTTGAATTGTCATGCAGTTTGAGATGGAATATAATTTGTTCCATGACACAACCTCTTCAGTTTTTGGTTGTGACTCTCAAATGAAAATGCAGATGTACACCAAAGAGGTCCATACATCTTCACAGAGAAGGGCAAGTGTGTGAGCTGATGGACATTGAAGGACATTTGGCACAAGCCATAGGTTGTTGGTATGTCCTGCATGAACTTGGTTATCATGGATGTTGCTGCTGCCAAGTCCCTTTCTGTGACACTGTCTTTAAGAAGACAAAAAATAGCAGTGACCAGAAGTAGCCAGTGTTTCAAAAATTTTGTTGGAAGAATCTTGTACAGAACAGGCCCACTGTAGAACAATAGCCAGCTTCGGCATTCTGCAGCCTTCCACCTTTGCGCTACTTTCACAGTCCGTGGTACTCTTGGTATATCAGATGGTGGTTTGATGGTAAGCAGCCTTTGATCAACATGCTTATGTGATGTCCCAATGTACCAAGGGCTGTCATGGTACTTGCTATTGAACCACAAGTCTAAGAATTGGTTTGTCACTCCCAGGAGAACACAGTGCATGTAGTCAATAGGAAGGCTGTTTACAATGTCAAAACCAGTGGAGGGATTCAGGAGGACTAATGGAGATACTGTCTTCACCCCAAACACATGGTCAGCATCACTTTCAATGGCCCTTTGCCCACATTCTATGACATGGTCATGTGTTCTTTTCTGTGCCTCAGTGGGTGGATAGACTCTGGCATATCCTCTTCCCTTTGGCACTGTTATCCCTTCATTTAGGCAATGGCCACATCCATAAGCACCATTGAACTGATGTATACCTTGAAGCACACATCGGGCTACTGCGTCACATGAGCATATGATGGGAAATACTTTAGACACCACAGTTGTTTTCGTAAGTGGGTGCATCCATTCCAAACCTTGGGAATTGATTTTAAGAATGTCGTCCACAAATTGCTTAAGATAGGTGCACATGTCTGGTTTACCACGTCCAAACCAGACACCTGCAAGTATCATGTTTTTAAAACGAACATTTGGTGGGAGTTCATTTATTACACATCTGATTGGCCACAATGAGAAAGTGGAAGATTTAAACATTGGAATTCCATCACAGTTCCATAGTAGTGATATGTCATTAGCTGTGAAGTTAGGGAGTGTTTGATAAATTTTAAATGAAAAAGTATGTAATCATATTACAATCTCCACCTACAACTCACTTGCCCCTGTGCTGCTGAATTGCGCATGCGCATCACTCAAACTGCAACTTTCGGATGAGGCGATAGGACGTTCTGGAAGAGGAGCAGTGATTAACACTTTACAACTTGTAAGTAATCTATTTACAGCTTTCATTTCTTCGATATTTGACACAATATATAAATATGTATGTGTAAGCCTGCATAAAACATGTTTGTCGTTAAAAATCCCCTAACTATTAACGTTACTGTAACTTTTGTCTTAAACGCATTTAGTTTGTTACAAGACTTACATATTTCTTGATAGTGTTTAACATTATACCTTTGTCAATTACTTAAACCATTCGTAGATATTTTATTGTCATTTCTTAAACGTTATTTTTTCAGTTTTCGGTGGCTGACGACGATTAACGTAATGCCTCAGTAGTTTCTGTTGCTGGTTGCTTAGTAACAATTCTAAACGTAATTTTGGAGGGAAAATCGCCTTTGCTGTTCTGAATCTACTGTAAGGAGGCCACTGGACGAGAAGGTTTAAAAACATCGGCTTCGCGGATTAAACATAAAACACTTTGGGGTGGTTTCCCGGACAGGGATTAGTTTTTAACCAGGACTATACCTTAGTTTAATAAGGAAAAATAACTCGTTTTTAACAAACATGCCTTACTTAAAACATACATTGTGTGCATTTTGAGGCAAAAAAAGGGCACTGATGTATTTTAAGATATGTCAGTGCAAGTTGTTTGAAGTTTGGACAGCTCTTACATTTATTTTAGTCTAATCCCTGTCCGGGAAACTGCCCCATAGTTTTTTTTTTGCCTTTGTGCATAGTACAGTAACTTATATGTTCTGACTGAGAGTAACAAAGAACAGGCTCTAATAACGTATGAGACTCATACAGGCATGCACAAGCACGACGATCTATACTGGCTGGTGTCAAGCTAAGTTATGTTTGAGGTCCGGTTCGAATAAAAACTTAACCAAGATTAATAAACTTACATACAAATCATTCATGTCTTTTCTCATTAAACATACAGCATGTAGTATTAGGATAACCTTATTTTGCATAAACCACTTATATGTTGATATACCGAAGAGTTTTATATGTATCTTTCTTTATTTTCTTATCCTATTCAGAAAATGATGTTCATGTTGATTCAATGGATCGAAGACCCCCCAACATGCGATGTGCTTCCAACAACCAAAATTGTTAAAGGGTGCTGTGAAGTTGGTTGTATTTGTGATGTTTTATACAAGGAGGAATCCAGCCCAGCAAAAATATTAAATATTGGTAAGTGTGTTTTTGTAATTTGTTTGTGATAAAATGTATGCATGTTGTGATTTTTATTATTTATCATTTCAGGAACTAGATCTGCAATGCTGAAGCAGCTACACTCTGTCGAAAAAGCTCACATTGTCAACAGCGCTGGACCTGAAGTGAATAGAGAGTTAGGTAAAGGGCAGCGCAAGAAGTACCCCACAAAACTTTCGGAGTCAGAGAGCAGTGAGGAAAATGAGGTAAGATGTTGTTGTTTGTGGAGGGCATTTTGTTTTCATAGGGGGGCAAGCTTCATAAAGTGAGAAACTGGCTGTTTCTCAATCTGAAGGCTGCAGCCTTCGGAGGTCGGATATGAAGGTTGCATACGTAAACAAGCCTGGTTTATTAAAAGGGATACTCCATCGTTTTGTCATATTAAACTATGTTATTACCTTAAAGGTATAGCGGAGGATTTTCTCGAATTTTAGAAAAGAACCCCCTTCTCCACTTTTTTAAAAAATGCAATTGCGCAACACTCCTGATTGACAACTAGGAGGACCAATAGTATTGATGATCCACCCGGAAAAAGAAAATCCTCTGCAATACCTTTAAGAAGAGTTGATACATACCTCTATCATCTTAGAGCGTGCACTTAAGTACTTTGGTAGCACTTAGCTTACCTCAGTTCATTCAATGGTACCAAACAGAGATGATGTTAGAAATTACCAAACTTGGCGCAGTACGAAGTACTCCCAAAAGTGCTGTTCCGCCATACATTATAGTTACCCTTTTTAACCCGCTTTCAAAAGCGCCACGTTTTATTTTGTGCCACCATATTAAAGAAAACACTTTTGTGTTCAAAGAACACTAAACTAACAATTTTATTCAACAATTTGGTCTCCTCCTTGGTTGTACAGTGCTAGGGGTGTCACGATTCTCAAAATCCTCGATTCGATTACATTTTCGATTCCAAGGTCACGATTCGATCCGATTCTCAATTTTTTTGAAGACAAAAATGATATGCCATTTTTTATTATAATTATTATAGTTTAACATTAACATGCACATTGCACAACTCGCATGGGGGTTTATGGGCTTCACTTAACGCGAGAGCTTGTAGAGAGAGGATTCCTTCTTGCACGCACATGGACTTAATGCACATGGACATAATGCGTGTGTCTTGGACTCATAGCATCTGAAATAAATCCAGCATCATACGCAGCTGCGCTTCTCTCTGTCTCACGTGCACGTGCACGAGCTCGTGCTCTCGCATCTGTCCAAAGTCTAAACATTAACTAAAGTAGTAATCCTTATGTATTTGTTCAGTTTTATGCGTTTCATGCGAGCTGAGGCAAACTATCCCTCGTGTTTCAAATATAATCCACTGCATCTTTGCGCTTCTCTCACTCTCGCGCACGTGCAGAGAGCTGCGCTCTGTCCAAAGGCAGATCACTAGGTAGTAATCCTGTTTATGATATGCATTTCAAGGAGTTGTAGCATCCCTTGTGTTTAAAATATGATCGCGTTCCACTGGACAGATGTTTTTAAAGGCATCTCTGAGAGTTTTTTTCCCTCTCTTGGCAAGCCGACCGGACCAGACATGGGGGCGTGGCAGCATCGACGATCCCATTTTTTAATTCGAAGTTCGAAGCTGTGACTTAATTTCGATCGATTTCTATTTAAAATCGAAATCGTGACACCCTTATACAGTGCGCATTCATGAGCAGACTTCAGCGCATGCTGTTGGCGTCACCTGCTGACGTAGTTGCCAGCGATACAGAATTTTAAGTTTAAGTATTGTTTACAATGTTTGCATAATGGCTTTAATAAAAAGGGGAAAAACTAAAACCTTGGCAACAACTGACGTCAGCAGCATGCGCCATAGTCTGCTCGTGAACAATATATGGCAAGGGATCAGAGACCTTTCCTCCAAACAGAATCTCTCCAGTGGCCTGTTGCACGAAGCTGATTTCAGTGGTTACTAGGGATGGCGAAAACTAAACATTTTCTTGACCGGCCACCAAGCCTCATTAGCCGGTTGAAACCGGTTAACCGATAGGCCTATTAGTTTAAAATATGCAATTTGAAATAACAGCCATTTCGAGCCGCGCCTGCAATTTCGCAACTCTGTCGCATCTCTCTGCGCTCTGCCTCCGGCTCACACACACACACATTGCCCCGGCCTACCCTTCCACTCACAAAACTTTTTTAAATCCCCTACAGCGCGGAACATGAGTCCTGCAAACGCGACGCTGTATCAGTGGACAAATGGCTGCTTAGTTTCGAAATGGTTTAGGTACAAGGTGATTGCGTTGAAAATAAAGGGGTTTGTGAAGCTCATTTGAAAGTTGCCGCGGCTCATTTAAAAAATGACAGCTCCGAAGAGACTGCGCTTTAGTTTGAGGTAGTAACATTAATAAAGAAAGAGAATGATTATCATCACCTTAACTGTTACCACTGAAATGTAGATGTAATGTATTTTCAAATGTTAGCCCATCTTATGCGGAATGTTGCCTAATAGATTGCAACACGATAAAACCAATGAGTAAAACAGTCACCTTCAGAATGCGTTAAAGACACACCGGCCAAGGCAGGTATAACTGTGTGTGAGAAAGCCCTTTTCTGTTCTAGAACAAATGCAGAAAGATATTTAATGCTAATGTATGAGGCATATAGGCCTATGCTGAGTTTTATTTATTTATGATGAGGTGCGTTCTAGTTAACGATTTTACATGACGCGAGTTAATGTTTTCAACGTAAATCTCTTTTCTTGGACTACACATTGTATTATACCAAATACACAAACTAATGTTGTTTTTAGCAATGAAATAGGTGCTTCACGTTTTGTCCACACCCATATCCGTGTCAACGCATGTGCTTCTGATGAAAGCGACTATATGATATGCCCTGCAGTGATATACTGTATATATACCAGCTAATATAATAGGTTGTTACATTATATAGCACTTTTCTGCAGCTCTCAAAGAGCTTCACATAGAAAAGGGAAATTTTTCTCAACCACCACCAACATACTGTATGTAGTCTTGATTTGGGTGATCAATCTGCATTTAAAAGGGTTTTAAATCAGTATAACTTATATATTTACTTATGTATAGCTCACTAATTTTAGCATGCCAAAGTCAACCTAATCCATATAAAGTGTATTTCCCAACAACAAAATCCTTGCCAGTGCAAATATTGAGAGGCTAGGAACTTTGGAAAACCACAAGTCACTGTGGCTGGTGAGCAAAAAAGTTAATGTCAAGCCATGTATGTTTGTAATTCTATAATTCTCTTTAATCTACAGCCTGTCAGTAAACATGTTGCTGCAAAGAACAAAAACAGGATGAGAGCAAGATCCTTTTTGCGGCAGTATAATCAAGAAAAAGTAAGTTTCTTTTACAAAGTCATTTATATTGGTATTGTCTTTTAGCCTTCTTTTTGTGATTTGGCTAATTAGGGCCCGAGCACCGAGGAGCAGGCCAGAATGGCCTGCACCGAAAGGTGCGAAGCCCTATTTTTTTCAACACTTGAGCCAATTTGGGAGCCTTAACATACTCGAAAAGTCTTGAAATTTGGCACACACGTCAGAGTCGCGTGCCACTGGGCTCTGCAAAGGCTGGAATACAGGCGTGGCAAGGGAGCTCTGTAGCGCCCCCTGTAATGCAAAAACAAACATTGGGGAACAGATCGGGCAAACATGTACGCACATGTACGAGAGTTGGTACGCATATAGATCTCATCGACCCAAACAACTTTCGCCCTCAAAGATTTTAGCTCCACCCAACAGGAAGTCGGCCATTTCGGATTCAAATTTGGCACACACATCAGAGTTGTCAACTGTTTAGTGTGGACAAACAGGTCAGACATAGGTGTGTCTCTTAAGTCGCTCACTAGTGCCCCTTAAGTCGCTCACTAGTGCCCCGTTTGTCTAAAATGTGGGGTTTGTTTTACCTAATTTTATGCATTCCTCTTGCTAACCCTCTACATACATTCTCACTCACTAAAAAACATTGCACTGGGATGCATTTGTATCGAAAAATGCTAAATGCAACTAAAGTACAGTTGACGTTGCTTACACATAATGATTCAGAACAGTTCACACTTTACAGTTTCTATTAATGATGTGATCAAACTAATTGGACAAAATATGAGCCAGTTCAGAGTGCACAAGGGGCACAAATGATAATCATATAAGCAATGATAGGAAACTATCTAAGATTGAGAGGAGGTAGAATACATGTAAGAAGAGGTGGATGAGGAAGAAGAGGATGAGGAGAGAAAGAGAAGAATATGTGTAGAGTGTTTTCAAGGCTGGATCTGTCAGACCAAAGTGTTTTCATCTAGCAAAAAGACCACATTTCTTGTAATGTGTACTCAGACCGGCACAAAGATATGATGTTAAGCAGAATGAATCATTGAACTTGATTTTACAATCGGACAACTTGCAATATTTTAGAGTAATTTACCCTGTCAATTGGCCTTTTTGTCTTTTGCAGTTGGACTGCAGTGTTTTTGCAGTATCCAAGTGCTGAATATTCACACATTCAGTAGTATTTCAATATTCAGTACAATACTATACTTGCAGTAGCCTACATAACAGTATACAGTATATTTACCTTATTTGCACTTACTATACTTTTTTAACAAATTTGCTTATACAATATACTTTTGTCAGCGTATGTGATCTGAAAGCATTGTTTCACTTTAAAGCTCTCGTTCTTTCTATGTTTTTGAAGCTTTGATTGTAGTTATAGTGGGCAATATAATGTGTTTATGTTTCACATGTAAAAAACACAGTATTTTTCACACAATTTACTTATCTGTATAACGCTGTTTTCACTGTCCTCAGAACATGGCTGATGTCTTCTTTGTTCTATGAAGTCCCTCCTTCAGAAATATGTAACGAGTTCTGATTGTGTAGTTTGTTTAGTGTGTTGTGATTCGATAGCAGCTTAGCTTAGAAGAGCCTTTTGAGCCAAAACTGGTGACTGATGTATTCCTGTGGGCGGAGTTTAGTCAAAAAGCTGTTTTACTGACGTCATTAAAGCAGGAAATAGAGGGCTGTAGTCCAAACCGGCCGTTCGCTGTAGGCTTAGAAAGAGGAATTCTATTAAAGAAAATATATCGCATGGTAGTGAACTTTCAGCTTTATGATTTTACAGATATTATAGCAACATTACACACTAACTAGGGTTTAAAAAATGGGATCAGGAAGAACGTGACCTTTAAGTGGAAGTGAAATGGTTTTAAGTGATGGTTTGATTTTAATAGTCAGAGGTTCTGTGAATCTAGTTTGGATATTTTGGAATTTTGTTTAATGTTGTGATAAATTGTGTGAGGGTTTCACACACAGGAAACGTGCCTTAGCAATTTTGAGAAACTGTAAAGTAACAGTTAATATAAAATGCAAATTTCCTGAAATATACTGCTCCTCAGGCCATCCATTATATAGATGAGTTGATATAGATGTTTCTTTATCAGAACAGAGGAGGTGGTATGTGGGGAGTCCCTCTGCTTTCATTTAAATGCGAGAGTTGTGTGGATTACGTTAATTAGTGTGATTTTTATAAGCTGTTTAGACACTCATTTTGAGAAAAAACTATTCTTTGTAGAGGGTCTTGGATGGTCTGAGGAAGTCATTTTTTTAGGAGAACTTCCCCTATAATAAACTGTGATAGCAACTGTTTACAATTCTAGGAATCAAACATGGAATCAGGAACATCAACAAGGAGTGACAGTGGAGTTTATCACCAAATATTAGAAGAATTGAGGGAAATCAAGTGTTCTTAAAGAAACTCTAACACTTTTAAAAAATGGTAACCTGTCTAAAGCTTTTTATTTTACTAAATAATTGCTTCAAATGCTATATAAAGTTATTTTTTTGTAGGCTGCACTGCATCAATGACAGCACCAGTCCAGACATCACTGGTAACTCCCCCTGGAACTACTTCAGATGAGCGACCACCACAGTCTTCCCTAGTGGTACAAGCCACAAGTTCTACAGCCTATCCACAGTCTCTGCATGTAAAAGAGGTAACATTTTTAAGTTACATCAGTGTTTCCTCTAGGATTTTTTTTCAGCTGTGGTGGCATGGGGCATCTTTCATTGTAATTTTAATATTGTGTGCAAGTTTGTGCTCATTTTTAGCATTAGGCTACAATTCCCTGTTGCAGAGTCATGCACGGATCCTGTTTGATAACCCATAGTGATTCCATACCCAGCCCATATAAAGACCATGACCCTGACGCACCGCAAATCGCACAATAAGTAGAAACATTAGATCACACAGAACATTAGAACACACAGGGCCATTAAAAAACAGCTGCTATCAGCATGGACAGAATCTAGTCGAAATGGTCTTTGATGTTAGACCTGCAGTCTGACCGATTGATTCCAGAGTCCCGACCCACATCCGCACCACAAATGACACGTTAATATTATTCCACCAGTTACATCAAATATTATGCGGGTACCTGCCTGCGTGCAGGACTCCGCCCTGCTATTTTGTCTGAAAACAGAAAAAACACAGTCTCACCGTCTGCCTCAAGTTTAATGTTACCAAACGTCCTTTTCTTCCCATAGGAATAATGTAGGTTTCCTCCAAAAAAGATTAATGTAGACAGACTATTTGACTATTAGTATTAGTGGTTACTAGTCAAATCCCTGTCTGGGAAACTGCCCCTTAATTGTCTTTCAGTCCCGTGTATATTCAGTATTTAGCCTATCTGTTGGTTTTGGACAAATACTGTATCATATCGTTTAATGTGCCACTTTCTGAGTGTCGATCTGAGGTGCAGCAGATTGACAGCTCAGCAGTCAACAATGCTTTGCGCTTATATTTAGCCTATAGAATAACTAATGTGTTGATAACTTGATGATAAAGTGCAGTGATTCCAAAAGGATATCCAAAACTCAAGTAATATCAGGACTCCAGACTGCCACCAAATGGTGGCATTTTGCCACCAAAATTTGAGAGTGTGCCACTAAATTTTTCATCCAGTCGCACATGTGCGACCAGTAAATTGGACCTTTTTTGTGACGTGACACTGAATTTAAATCAGCAAATTGTACTTTCTGCATCTATCATCAAAGTATTTATTAGTAATACAGTGTATTACTTAGTAGAAATGTGAACATTTGGTTAGCATGTTGATTTACGGTATGTGCCCCTAAATTTTCTGGCTGCGCCCCTAAAATTTTCAGTTGTGAAAATTAGAGCCCGACCGATTTATCGTTTTGCCGATTTTATCGGCAGATATGAGCCTGTCGCAGATATATCTGTATTGCCGTATAAGCCGCAGATATGAAGCCGATATGAACGTTGTCAAAAGAGATCTGCAGTCGGTCTTTTTTCCATCTGCGCTCAGCTCGCCTATATTCCTGTCTTGCACCTCGGGTGATATCATTTAACCATGGTTCCATTTTAGGTTTAGAACACAAAGTCTTAAATGGCGCAACAGTATCCAGAATAGTTTGGCAAGTGGAATAGAACAAAGTTGTTAACTCATCAGTCTTTAGACAATCCGATAGCATTGAAGTGTCAACATTACAACTATTAAAAGCTTCACGAAACAAATCAGCAGTTTACATATCTTTGTCACGTCATTTTAAGTGTTTGATCACCACATTTGTGAGTGAACATTGCAAAAAAAGTATTTATATATAGTATATTCTGTTAATGTATATAGTGTATTATATGTACAGTAGCCTGCTGTAGTATATACTGTAGTATATGTGTACTGTACTATTATACACATAAAGAATATCGGCCGATATATCGTTATCGGTGTTTTTTACTCCCTAATATCTGTATCGGCCCCAAAAAATGCATATTGGTCGGGGTCTAGTGAAGATCATTTTTGAAGCTTAAAGTTGCCATGAAACGGAAGTAGCGATTGCCTTATTTTCCCCATGGTGAGGTATATCCTAATGAAACGGCTTTTGAGATTAAATAAGGCAGGGCTGGATTTGAATTTGTCCATCGAGATCTGATTGGATCGTTTGAAGTTGGGTCGTGTTGCTAATTGCTAATCGCTGCGATCTTTTCCCGGACCCCGCCCACCTGCCATACTTTTGACCGGAAGTAAAGAGGGATCGTTTTGATGAGGAGAGGAGATTTGCATTTTTGATTAAAGATTATGAGCACACACAATTTTTTAAAAAACAATGAAGCTCACAGATAAGCAGTGTTGTGTGTAACGCGTTACTACTGAAAATTTGGTAACGTAACGTAGTTCATTTTCCAATTCAGCGCAACGTTACTTTTGGTTAGATTTGACAGCGACACTGCCATCTGCGCGCTTGCACAATAGTCACAAGGTCCACACACATGACAGAGGCTCGTATCAGTCTGCAAAGAAATCATGGCAAGCAAGAAGCAGCTGACGCTAACTTTTGAGGGATGGAGGCATCTTAATTTTAATCAATGTTTTATCAACCAATTGCCTGATTTAAATAAATAAGAAATAAATTAAAGAAAACGATTCAGCTTCATATTTATGTTTAAATTAAATATTTTTTTTTAAACATACATATAAAACTAAATCGTTTTCTTTGATTTATTTCTTATTTATTAAATTTAAGCAATTGGTTGATAAAACATTGATTGAAATTAAGATACAATTAATACAAAACGAAATTCACTTTAGAGAAAGGTTTCTACGAAAAAACAAACTTAATAAAGTGGTCAAAATCATGTCTACCCACTCCGTTTGAAGTGAATTTCGTTTTGTATTAATTGTATCTTAGCATAGTATCTCGGAAGATCGTGCTTGTTAAATAGCTCTGTGGCTATACTGCACTGAAGCGGCAGTTTAAATATAAACCCAGAATTCAGCGAACGTCAAGATCAAGAAAACGGAAACAACAATCAGACAGAGACGCGGAATTTACATAATGTTACACAGACCATGTTTAAATTTCAATGTTTCTGCACAGAAATACCAACTTGTTCACTTTGTTTGGTATTAATAAGCTGCGCATTGGAGTGCTGGCCGCGGTGCTGAAGACGCGCTCGGACGGAGTACTGGTGGCAGCACAGATATTTACGTGCAACCTATTGGAAACTATGATTCGTTATTATATAATTATTATTCGTTATTTTACTTTATTACTTCCACTTAAGAAGAGTTCTGCACTTTTTATTTCAATATTTCTCTTTATATAAATACTATTTTGTACTTATATCTATAATTTCATTATTTTACTAACCCAACGAACTCATCTGGGCTTTCCGATAGGTTGCACGTAAGGGGAAAAGTATAGCTTTCTTCCCCTTGAGAAGAGTTCTGCACTTTTAAACTTAAAAAATTTATCTCTTTACAAAAAAAAACTTTTTTTTCTTCTATTTAAAAGCTGTAATTTCGTTATTTTACTAACCCAACTAATGACTCCTCCACTTTGCAATAGATTGCACGTAGATATCTGTGTATATGTGCCATCACGCGTCTTCAGCACCGCGGGGAGCAGCTAGCACTCCAATGTGCAGCTTATTAATACCAGACAAAGTTGGTATTTCTGTTCAGAAACATTGAAATTTATACATGGTCCGTGTAACGTAATTTAAATCCCGCGTCTTGGCCTTATTGTTTTTTTCTTGTTCTTGACGTTCGCTGAATTCTGGGTTTATATTTTAAACTGCTCCTCCAGTGCAGTATAGCCACAAAGCTATTTAACAATGAGCACAATCTCCCGAAACACTACAACATGCTACTAATAATTCATTAAAAAGAGCTGTTTTCTTGTACACAATTAAATATTTTAAGTTAAATGTACAGTGTTAAAACATGTAAAAAAGACAAGATTTTAACAATGTCAAGATCAAATGCCTGAGTAACAGGGTATTGTGTGTATGTGTTCGTGTGTGTTTCCAAAATATTTTCAAAATACAGGCAACATAAAAGTAACGTAAAAGTAACGAGTAACGTAAAAAGTTACTTTCCAAAGGCGGTAACTAAGTAAAGTAATGGATTACTTTTTTAAAAAGTAACGAGTAACGAGCAAACACTACTTTTTTAAAGTAACTTCCCCAACACTGCAGATAAGTCATTTGTTAATAATACCACAATATAAAATATATATATATATATATATATATATATATATATATATATATATATATATATAGTTTTTCATTTCAATTTCATTGCGACCTTAAAGTAGGCGTTGCCTGCCGTCGCCATCTTGGCCGCGTGTCACCGCGAATCACTCACAGAAAACCGAAAATGGGTAAAGAGGCGGGACATGGGTGAAGCTGAGGAGGCTGGTTGCTGAAACCACGCCCACTTAGCTCAATTCTAGTGATCGCAGTGGCTGTTCAACCGTCACACAAGCGGCCACGCCCTTAATTATGCAGAAGTTTAAGGCTTAATATCATTTAAACGGATGAGTTACAAAAAAATTCACCTCCCATTCACCACAGCAAAATTAGCTATACAGACTAAAAACACTTTTTGTACCAGGCTGTAAACATATTATTTTCTACTGTAAAGTTGGGCATTTTTAACATGGGAGTCTATGGGAATTGACTCCCTTTTGGAGCCAGCCTCAAGCGGCCAATCGATGAATTGCAGTTTAAGTCACTTAAATATATTGACTTCATCAGAAGGTTACTCCTCAGATATTATTTGTAATAAAAACTTTTGCAAGTGTTTACCTGTCACTGAATATGTAAATATGCTGTTCTTGTTGCATTTGCACAGCGGGTAACCAGCAGATATCCTTTCGCGCTGTGTTTCGTGTAACTCTAAACATAAAATACCTCTACTGTGATACATATCGTTATCATGATAGAAAATGAATCTTATCGTGATAGAAGATTTTGGTCATATCGTCCACCCCTAGTTAAACAGAAAGCACACAGCACGAGTACCGCCACTAATAGTCCGTCCAAGCTCATATACTCCACAGCATGTCTGCTCGTAAGCAGAAACACGTCTGTGAAAAAAACACGTCAAAATACGCGCAATGTAGCTCTCTTGCCTGGAAACATTCACCAAACAAACGTCCATGTCCTTATCTAAAGCAGAAATGTTATAAAGAAAGCACACAGGGAGAGTACAGGCAGTAGTCCGTCAAGCTCTAGCCAGTCCGGGCTTCTCTAAGCAGGAGAGGTTGAGGGTTGCGGTGTCTTCCCCGGGCTCCTCTATTCAGCCGAAGCCCAGGCTTGGGCCTACTCCTCTGGCTTCTGTTCCTCCATCTGCCTCAGCTCTTTGCTGTATTGTGGCTCATAAAGGTGCAATGAACAGCGTATTAGAGCATCACGCTTGCAAAATCACCCTCTTCCATATCATATTGATTACCTTCCGCTGTTATTGTAAAATGAAGTATGGCTCGTTCCACAACGTCTGTTTAGCTTAGCTTAGCATAAAGATGGCGGCTGATGTTTTTTTTTGGTCTGTTATCGTATATTTTCGTAGGTCCCTCCCACTGATCTGTAATATGTCTTTAGCGTTAGTGGGTCCCACCCATAGCCCCCACCTTGGAAAAATAAGGAATGAGTGTCTGTAGTCTTTCACCCTCAACAAAGATACAGCATTTCCTTTGTTTTGCCTCAAAATGCACACAAGTAATGTTTTTAGTAAGGGATGTTTGTTAAAACAAGTTTTATTTCCTAATAAAACTAAGGCCTAATCCTGTTTTAAGCTAATCCCTGTCTGGGAAACCGCCCCTTAAAGTTTTCAAAAGAAGCCATTTTCGGGTTCTGTTTTGGTTTTCTGCAAAAAGGCTCCATATATGTATTCTTCACAGCTGATGCATCCCAATTCAGGGTCTGGATCCTTATAAGGTGGACTTTGAAGGGAACGAAGCAAACTGAAATGAGACGATCTAGCCTACGGGGGGAGTTGCGTCACTTGTTTGTACCACCCATTATGCTTGTCATCATACCAGACTTTTAAAAATAAATATGGAGGGAGATATTTTTGTTTTATTTTAGAAAATATAAAACATTGATGCAGATTAAACTACCCAACAGTGTGTATAATTCACCAACCTTAAAAAATATACAAAATGCAACACACACAATATTGCAGCAATAATATTAATTCAAATCACTAAAACATCATTTTTAAAAGTGATGCCTGAAACACAAGGACCTTTAATTTGCAAAATATACACTTTTATTTAACTACAGTTTTGAATGTTTATTTCAAAATACCCAGAGTCAGACGTCACAGGCACACATTATCTTGGGATAGCCAAGGCTGTGAAAGATACATCTATATATCCTTGGTTTCAGGGGAAAAAAGGGCCACATTTGGAAGCTTGTATGGTTTCAGCAGTAACAACATAAACAAGTGGCTGTCGTGGTCCGCATGTAACTTCCTGTAAACTCCGCTAAGAATAAATAACAGCAAAGTTCTTTAAACGTAGTTTATTTTATAACAAGCAAAAAAAACCCCACAAAGATAACCTAGGAAACCATTTGTTATTTTCGACAAGGCATTTGTTCAAGAGATCAGTTTAGCAACTAGTCAGACCATTAAAAAAACGAAACCGGAAGTAAAGTTCGGATCCAGATGTGTATCGCGTCAGCACAGGTGCGTCCTATGAAAACGTCTATGAAGAAGGCTTAGAATTGGGACAGCCTTCAAATACGGCCTTGGAAGGCTGCAGCCCCTGAATTGGGATGCACCAAGCCTTGGCTATAACAAGATACAATGTATAAACATTCAAAATAAACATTCAAAACTGAAGTTAAATAAAAGTGTATATTTTGCAAATGAAAGATCCTTGTGACTGTTTTACTATAATTATAATTGATGTTTTAGGGATGTCAATTAATCTCATTAAAGTGACACAACTCCCCCTGTAGGCTAGACCAGTGGTTTTCAAACTTTTTTAGGAGCGACCCTAATTTAAAAAAATAAAAATTATGCGACCCACACTCTAACCCCCCCACACCCCCCTTTGAAGCAAGGCGGGGGCGAAATCCATCAGAGTGGAGTGAGCCATGTGAAATGTGCACGCGCGCATCTGTATGTATAACTTACCTAATGGACGGGCATTTCATTTTTCCAGGGGGCACAAATGAGATCAACCTCACTGCATTTCTTAATATCATTAATTATTATAATGGACAAAAAACAAGGAAAAACTGACATACGCAACACAACAGAGGAGTCGTAAAGATTGGATCTTGCCTATTGAAGCAGTCTAAAAACACATCGCAGGGCTTTACATCAACACTTGTCTGCTTATCAGGGACAAGATGTAAAACTCCAATAACAATCACCAAAACACGATGATTCTGCATCCTTTAGTCTCAATGACGACCGAAAGTGCATAATGTAATAACGCTTAGTTAAACAAATAAGCGCAGCAAACACAAAGTTAGCGAGTGTGTTAACAAAGTGGGTTAAACATACTGTGGTAAAAATGTGAAGTTTTTAATAACATGACACAGTTAAGCAGCATCACATCACGGATGAAAATTTACAGATTTTATATGACAGTTCACTAAACAAGTAATTAATATTTAGTCCCTTACATTTTGGACGCAATGTTGACTGTTTTTGTTGTTTCAGCAGCGAAAATAGTTCAAAGATAACAGCAGAACCATAACGTGTCAGTCTCACTGCAACACTCGTGTCTTAACGGTGGCTCTATGCTTAGCAAACAACTAAACATTTCCACGCTCACTTTCGACAAACCAATCAAATACATTTAAAATATATTTTTTTTCACATCAGACCAAACACATTTTTATTTTTATTTAGGAGTTTTTATTTTCCCTTGCATCATCTAAAAAATGGCTGTGACCCCGTGCGCAATTTAATCTACTGTCTATGAATTTAATACAGTAAGCTGCGCACGCACATGGGTCATGTGACACAGAGGTGGAGTATTTTTTTTATTTCGTGTATTTAAAATATATTTTTACTGTGCTTTTATTCAAGTGTGTTGTAATTATTATAGTTTTATTATTATTAATAGTTTTAAATTATTATTTAGTATCTTTCTGGCGACCCAGTTTTTAATTTCCGCGACCCACCAGAGGGTCGCGACCCAGTGTTTGAAAACCACTGGGCTAGACCGTCTCATTTCAGTTCGCTTTGTGGCCTTTAGAGGCTGCCACCTTGAAAAATCAAAGCCTTGCTTTCAAAGTTTAAGGCCACAGCCCCTGAATTGGGATGCACCCGAGATGTATTGTCGTGATTGTGTCCCCTCACAGAATTAATGAATTAATTGTGCCTAAAAAAATAGTGTTTTTACCATGGTATTGATAACTTCTGCTAGGGCTGCACGATTAATCGTAATTTTTATTATGATAACGATATGTGCGCCCCACGATTAGTTAAAGACAATCGTCGCGATTAATCAGTAAAGACCAAGCAGAAAGCAGACGGTCTAGAATCAAGCAATGTGTTTGCTTGATATTGGTGGAGTCAGAGTATACGGAGTGGATAAGGAGTATAAGGAGTTATTTTTGCTATTTCTGCTGATTTCTTTTGCAAAATCTATGCAGAATTTTGCAGAATGATTTTAAATGTTTTAAAAAGATAATGGGAGCTGTGAATATTACAAAACAATAAAATATTTTATAATATATAACATATATATATAGCCTAATATTATGTACATGGCTGTAAAGTGTAATAAAAATACTGAAGTGAATAGAAGTTCTTCACTTAGAGAATGATCGTGATTTCTAATCGTGATCAAAAGTTTGAACAAAACATTCGTGATCATCATTTTTCCTGGAATCGTGCAGCCCTAACTTCTGCTCTTGGGTAATTCTAAATCTAGGCTCAAAGGTTTTATAATAACAAATAAAATATTACTAAGTTCATTTTTTATTGTTTCACTCAATTTAGGTGAGAATTGGCCCCAACACTTTGATCATGGGAGAACAATTTGCCCAAGTTAAATGGACAGACCCAAAAAAAGCCACAAAATATCTCCTAATGGCAGTGTTTGGAAGAAAAACACTTGCAACACACTGCTACACAGGAAGATGCTCAAATGCATTTAAAGACAAAGTCGCTAAGCCATCATTGGACTCTGAAAAAGTGTCTGACATCATTAGTAAGTAATTATTATTATTATTTTTGTCAAGATGGTCATATTTAAGAGATAACAACAGGATACAAATACATTTAACAATATACTTTTTCAATTTCTGAATGGTTCTGACACTTAAAGATAGAGGTTACTATGACTACAATATATACTAGTACACATACAGGGATTCTAATGTACAAAATGTATTGAAAAAAACCTGTAATTATAGATTAAGTAAAGAATAATCCACGGCTAACTTTGCATGTTAACTCTTTCCCCGCCATTGACGAGATATCTCGTCAATTAAGAGAAAACGCTTCCCCGCCAATGACGAGATTTTCCGTCTTTCCGCAATACCGCTATTATCCACCAGGTGGCGCCCTTCCGAACTTTTTAAAACCGGAAGTATTGCCCTATGGCAAGCTGCTGCATGTCCGTGTCTGTTTTAAAGATCGCTCTGAATGGGATCTCTATGAAAAGTCCGTCACAAAAATGGAATTATCTCTGCTTTTTGCTCAAAATATGGTGTTTTTGCAAAAACCTACCCATATTCAAAAGCTGATTGCAAAAGAACCACTAAAGGTAGGATGAAACGTTTTTTTTTTGTTTGAAAGCAGAGGGTCTGTTCTTTCATTTGGTATATTGTATGTTTATATATTTAAAGAAGAACATTTTCTGGAAGGCATTAAAATTTGGTGAAAATCATGAAAAACGCTGGCGCTGGCTGGCAACTTTTTTTAAAAACGCTGGCGGTGAAAGAGTTAATGCCTAGCGTGAACCAAATTTGTTAACATTGTTTAATACCTGGATAGTTGTGTATTGTTCTGCACATACCATGTTCATTTGCCAGCACTTACCCCGGATTTCCACCGACTGCGGAACGGCTGCGGATCCGCTGTGGAACGGCGGCGGAGTCAATCGGTTTCCATTCAAGTCAATGTGTGTATTTCCACTGACTGCGCTCCGTATCCGTCACAGCTCCGGCCATCCGCAGCCCTCTGGCACAAATACGCAGAGCTTCTATTTTTGACGGATGCCGGACAGCTCCGCAGGGCGGAGCCATGACTTTATCGCGTGATCATACCTGAATTCACAAGAACTCGTGTTTTTTTATTAAATCTTTGCAATACAAACATTACAAACACACACAAATAAAGTCATTATTACAGAAACAACAAATAATAGACAGGAACAGAGCCAGGGGGAGTTTCAAATAAATACATTAAAGATAGATCATATATAAATGTTTTAGCAGCCTTCTTATTTTTTGAATTTTGGATGGATTTGATGTACTGCTCTGTCTACGCGAGATCTCGTGTTGTGATCTGGGCTGGTTTGTAAAAACATCATAATTCAATGGCATAATGGGCAGAGACAGAACTAGGTATCGCGCGATCATCACGTGAATTTGTGAGACCTCATGGGTCCTCGTCACTTCAGCACACAGCCGCTCTGCAACAAAAACGGAACTGGTGGGTATTGGCGGACAGCAGAGTGCGTAGACGTAACGCAGCGGAGCTGATCTGCAGCCGCTCCGCAGTCGGTGGAAATCCGGGGTTAAAAGCAGTTACTAATGGTTTGCAGCACAATATTTGACTGAAAGGTTAAAAAACAGCAGCTATTTTATGGCTCATTAGAGCTAGCATTCTGTCCACTTTGAATCAGACACAGAGTTAAAGTAGTGCACATTGGTTACATTTAAAGAATAATTAAAGGAACAGTATGTAGGATTGTGGACAAAACTGGTATTGCAATCACAAAACTTGTGGCTAAAACTGGTACTGAAATCACACAACTGGTGGCCAATACACAAAATGACAACATAAGGCGCTGAGGGCTGCAACTCCACTTTTTAAATGACAATATCCTGGCCGGACCACTGTTGTGAGTAATATAAGTATTTGAAATGAAAATTATTTCTTAATGTCTAGTGACATATCAGGGCCATTTTATGATTCATTGATATAAATTTCTTACATACTGTTCCCAGTGTTTCCCACAGGATTTTGAGATACTGTGGCTGTGATGACGTCACACGCTGATTAGCATATATTTGACTTCATAGCGTCGTGTTTTACTCTTTGATCCGTCACATTATATTGCATTTTAACACAACTGAATGCTATTTTTACATAGTTTCTGTTCTGTTGTCTATAAAATAGTGACTAAACAGGACCCAGGAATGACCCACGACTCAGTAACTCTTTGTTGAATCCAATCAGCTCTTTCTTTAACTGCTGCTAAAAACGCGACCTTATCTGAAAAAATCATCATACGTTTACATTGAGGCTGTACTGATGTTGCTCTTCTCATCAGTGTTGTTGTGTTATGAGCGCTTTTTTATTTTAAATACGAGTGGTAGTTTTATTGTATATCGCGTATAGCACAAACAATTTGTTGCAAATTCAGAAATATGAGAGAATACACGGTTGCTGTTACTACAGAACACGTGCATGGGCATGCCGTGGTAGGGAGAGAGCTCGGACACAGACTCACATCAGAACGGGTATGTGTGGGAAACACTACTGCTTACCTTTTGTTAAGTTACTCTCATGATGAACTTGATCAGCCGTAACATCCGTGACTGTTGACGTTAACGCGAAAAAGAGAAAGAACACGGAGGAACACGGAGGTAAATACTTTTCATTGTTAAGTGAGAGAGGCGCAGGCGCGTAGCAAAGAGAGGGGAGGGGGCCGGAGGCGCGCGCTGTTGAGGCGCTGCACACAACGAGAGAGGGAGGATGGAGGCGCGCTGAGCGCTCGCTGCAATGAATTAAGCCGTTCTAAATAGTAAAATTAAAATGTTAATGGGAATCATGAAAAATCTATTTGTGGCGGCCAGTGTTGATTCTGTGGCGGCCCGCCACACATAAATGAATATATGGGAAACACTGTGTTCCTTTAAAGAATGTATTTAAATTATTGAGATAGAGAGGTGTACCTGCATCTGTTTAGCATCTTTCTGCATAAAATAGCATTTTAGCCCCCTCTTTGCTGAGAAATACAAAGTAAAGATTCTGTAGTGAAGTTTTTTTTTTTTTTACAAATCATCGCAGGGAACATCTTTCCAAAAGTTGTTTGTGTGTACATCTACAGTGTGATCTTTTTTTAAGTTGCCACCCAGTTTTAGTTTAATGCCTTCAAGAAAAAAATTCTTCTTTAAATAAACATACAATATATCAAATAAAAGAACAAACAAATCCGCGTAAAAAAAAATCCATCCTACCTTCATTTGTTCTCTTATCACCTCTCAAATTTTCAGCTAAATGCTGAGATAATTTCATTTTTGTGAAGAACTTTTCTAAGAAATCTGGACCCGGTTCCCCGATAACACTCACTCTTAGCACGCTAAGAAGACTCACAAAGATATATCTTAACAAAGTTGTTTATGTTCCTAAGTGTGTTCCCCGAAGTGTCCCTTAGGAAGCTTCTTAACACGCTGCCTCTAAGTTCGACGTAACAATGGCGCTGTCCCAAGTGAAGGTGCTGAATTATTTGCGATCGATCACTCAGGGATCGATTTTCCACTTCACGCGAAGGTGCATTACGGCGTTAAGAAAGACAACACGTTCTATACGAATGGAACATTACTCAAATTATTCCAGTAACGTTTATTTTAACATAGTTTAAGTTATCTGTAAAATATAGACTATTAATTAAATTATCAAATTGTCAGTAATACGGGTAGACGAACCGGGTATCCCTCGCTAATCATCCACCCTCCTTATCCCATTGTGCCACTTGTGCCGCTTCTTAACATGGGTTTAACGACTTTAAAAAAATATATAATACACTTTTATACTAATGGTAAGGTGTGACTTACAGAAGATATACTTTTCGTACGAACGTTTTGGGAATCGTACCATAGAGTTAAGAGAGAGGTTAAGGAATAGGTTAAGAACTATTTAGAGATAAGAACGTTTTGGGGAACCGGGCCCAGTTTAGTGTTGAGTGAATGTGTCAGTGTTTAAGTTGGTTAAGATCGCCACCCAGTGGATAATAGCGGAAATATGAATTTGACTTGAGGTAGAAACTCCTCAGGGAACGTTTTCTCTTTATTGACGAGATGACTCAATATTTATTGACATTTATCTGGATATCGCCATTAATTGTGCAATTGTTGAAAAAGTAAAAATATGATTAAAGACTGTGGTGTTTATTTTCATAAATCAGTACGTAGCAACAGTGGCGCAGTGATACTTATGTAATGCGGTCTGAACCGTGGGGTTACTGGGGTATTTTATCACGGCTTAGAACGCGTTTCAACCAATCAGAATGAAGGACCAGAACTGCCCGTTTTATAATCATTATTATTAGGGCCGGGACTCGATTAAAAAAATTAATCTAATTAATTAGAGGCTTTGTAATTAATTAATCTAAATTAATCGCATTTTAATCGCATATAAATATTTGACCTGAGAACATTAAGAAGTAATTTTTTACATGGATTTTAGTATGAATAATGACTGAATACATAAGCTTAAGCAACAAAACATTGTTTATTGAGCCCTATTCGGACGGGATTAGTTTTACAGGGGTAGATGGCGTAATGTAATTTTACCACAGGACGTCGGTAATATTAATGGTCAATTCGGACGGATTAGAAATCTCTATAAAACATTCAGAAGTGGGAGGGGTAACTCGTTGGCGCAGCGCGTCACCTCTCGTCTTCACGTGCACGTTACCTTGCTTCCAGATATCAGATGTGCAAACAACATGACACGGACAAGGAAAATGCGAAACACTGTGTTTAATTTCAGTTTGGGGAGAACGTCAGTTTCATAAACAGTTCCATGCCTCTGAGAAGTAAATTTGACTTTTTTTTAAAGTTTGTGTCGTGTTTTATTCAGAAACTGACTTGTTTCTCCGTCTAGAACGCAAGTAAATGCTTCTTTAAGCGCTTTTATATTTAAAAGAAACCCGCAAATTAAAAGGAAATGACGCGATTTACGTGTATATTTACAGCTGGTCTATTCGCACTGGATTTGTATTACCTGAGGTAATTTCTCCGGACCTTTTTACAGAAGGTAAAAGACGCCGTAATCTTTACTGACATTGTCCGTAATGATTACTGACATGGAGCATTCGGACTGGACTAAATTCACCGAGAAGCTCTGATAAAAACTTGCTTTACCCCACATCCCTATGTAAAACTAATCCCGTCCGAATAAGTCGTTGTACCCGGAGTCGGGCTAATGTCCACGCTAGCTGCTGTATGTTTTGCATTGAGATGCTCGATGTGCTGCGGTGATATGTGAATTCCTTGATGCATAGCTTACACACAACCATGCTCTTATCGACGCTTACATTGGTTCGTTTTTTATAAAAAAAATTCCCATCCACGGGGCCAACCAAAGCGATCTCATCAGCCTCTTGGTTCATGTTCACTGTGGTTTGTGAAGTCATGAACGCTAGTTGGTGCTCCAGTATAATCGGTCCGCCGAAACTCATGAGAAATGTTCCGCGGTGCAAAAATAAGTGCGATTAAAATGCGTTAAAAATGTTTAACGCGTTATTTTTGTGTAATTAATTAATCTTAATTAACGCGTTAAAGTCCCGGCCCTAATTATTATACCATGGGGCTGTTAAATGCTTTGTTCTGATTTGATGAGAAATGCTCCAAGGGTGTTGATTATTTTTCTGTTAACCGAACATCTAACCTTCTAAAATGTCTTAAAAATAGGCACCAGATTGATTGTAATGATTGTGGTAAACATTTTATAAGCGGAATTATTGACTCTGGTCCTTTGAATTATTTGAAAATAATGCACACCCGCAGTGTAACTCTGCTTTGCGTTGTGATGCCATACCACCTCGGATGTGCATTATTTTCTTATAATTCAATGGCCCGTCATCAATTATTCCTTACATAATTAATTTATGTTCTGTTTATTTCTTTCTTTTGCAGATTACATCAAAAATAAATTCAATGTTGATGCCAGTATAATTAAGAAGGCCATCTCACAGAAGTGTACGGATGAATGCAAGTTATCAAAAAGGCGCCAGAATGGTTGTGTGTGAATGTATGTGTGTGAGTGAATGTATGTGTGTAAATGTATGTGTAAAATGGTGTTTAGGATGTTTACCATAGTAGTTAAGTTATTTAAAAAAAATTGTGAAAGCATGCACTAATTGTAATGTGAACATAGTAAAAAGTAAACAATTTTATATTATTCAAGTTACCAAAGAAAAGAAAATAAAAATGACAGAATATGCATTTGTTGTCTTTTATTTTCTCTATTTTATTATAACGTCCTACAAGACAATTCCTAATGGAATCCTATTAAAATCCTTTAGAATTTATCCTATAGGATTTTTGTCATTGTCCTACAAGACAATTTCTAATAGAATTCTATAGGATTTCCTAATGGAATCCTATAGGATTTCCTAATGGAATCCTATAGGATTTCCTAATGGAATCCTATAGGATTTTCTAATGGAATCCTATAGGATTTTCTAATGGAATCCTATAGGATTTTCTAATGGAATCCTATAGGATTTTCTAATGGGAGTCCTATAGGATTTTCTAATGGGAGTCCTATAGGATTTTCTAATGGAATCCTATAGGATTTTCTAATGGAATCCTATAGGATTTTCTAATGGAATCCTATAGGATTTTCTAATGGAATCCTATAAGATTTTTCTAATAGAATCCTATAAGATTTTTCTAATGGAATCCTATAGGATTCTTCTAATGGAACGGTTCCAAAATATGATAGAAATTCTAATTGGATTCCTGTACAGGATTCTTATTAAAAATCCTATAGGATTTTTTGACAAGGGTAATAAACAAACAGGAATAAAATTAATAATAAAAAAATTATTATTGTGACGTCAGCACCAATAATCAGCGTCTGTGCCTTTAACAATGCACAATTCAAACCGCGCCAAACATGGCAGACAGTAATGTTAGTCGAGCCCTTCAAATAGTCTCGTTTGGCTATAAAGACTTTGAATTGGACCATCTGGTAAAAAAAAGATTTTTACCACATGAAAAATATGCAACGCAAGAATATCCGACAGGACAACCACAACGTCAAGAACCATAAGGTAAGAAAGTATCTCTTTATAGTCAGTTTCACTCTATAACGATTACTAATGTAATAAATTAATCTTTCCTGTTTGTCATAATTTTGCCTTGGTTGCATATTATGCTTTTTCTTATTAGAAATTATCCTTACTAGACGTCTTGTAAATATGTATTGTGGAATTTGGCTATAACAATGGCATAGCCCGAATTTGTATGTTGATTGGCATCTTAAAATGAGCGGACCATTCTATATTACATGTAGGCTTTAATGTCTGTATTAAATGTGCACATTTTCAAGAGTTTGTGTGGACTGCGTCTGGAAAATAAAAAGCATTGCACTTGCAGCTGGTCCATGGTCATGACTCACGGTTCTGCTCACATCTAATTTGATTTGCGGATTGACAACCAAATTTAAATAGGAAAAGTTTATCGTTTGCACGTATTTCGAAGGCTTGCAAATGTAAACATTCAAGTTATTTAAAAAAAAATGTACCGCAAAAAGGCGCTAAAGTGAGCAGCTTTCTGTAACTAAGTGCAAAAGCACGTGCGGTTGAATGTGTGTGGTCCAGCTCCAGTCAGTCGTGATCAACCCTACACCATTCAAAGATCAGAATTCTTGATGTGTAGTAGACTATAGAGTGTTGCGCTACTGTCTCTCACACTGTAGTCCATTTAAATACATTTGGCGAACAGAGCACTGAAAAACAACAAAGTTTTTTTGTGGAGCGACTGTTATGCTGCGCTGTTTGCAATTTGTCCTCCGTTTGTGTGCGCGCGCACGTTTAAGTGCCCTCAATAGTGCACACATGACTCGAGAGAGACGCGTTTAAAAAAACAAGCAATCATAAAATATTTCTGTTCTTGACAGGGCACATACAAAAAAAAATGATCTCCACACAGTATTCTTTTTCTTATAAAAAAATTTGTTTATGTATTAAGTTTATTTATAGATTAGAGGCAGAAACCAGTCTGTGCTTCTCTTAAAGAGACAGTAACCTAAATTAATCTACTTAAGTCTGTGTCATTAATGTTAATCAAACAACCCAAGACAAAGAGAAAATCAATTCTATTGCTCTAAAAAATTATAATTATATTTAATTCATACAATAAAGACAGTGTTATTATTCATTTGATTCGATTTCTTTATTTCTTTACCTAATGCTGCTAATTTTAGACCTATCGGAAAAAAAATTACCCCAATTTATTTTAGTACTGTGACTTGACTTGACACTTAGCAGGACTCGACTTGACTTGCTTAGGGTCAGTGGTGTAGTCTAGATTTTTGTAGTGAGTATACTGTGATTTTTCCCTCTCATCCTTATGCTCACTCGTCCCAGCGCGACATCCCATAAGCACCACTACACTCACAGATGCATACAGTATGGATCTTCATGTAACTAAGAGCATTCTGAAAGTGTACTCATGAACACATAAACTGAATGTTTTATCAACATGTCAGTTTATTATAAGAAAAAAAAGAGTTTAACAGCCAATGGGTTTACAGCTGGGGAAACTGGACTGATTTTTAGACTGGTTTAGTGTTGATCAACATCTAACTCAGGGACAAAAGTTACTTAACTGTTAATTAAAATTAAATTAACTGTTTACAATCTTCAATCCGTGGCAAACACATGCATTGAAGGTGAAAAAAAATATCCACTCCTTCAATAGCTATTATTTGACAACTATTGATAACATTACCATGTGTAATTAAATGGTGTAAATGTTTTTAATTAATACACATTTAAGATGACCATGAATTAACTCTTATTTGCATAGTCATTGATATAAAAGCTTATTTTTGCATATAATATGAGCATTGTCTAAAACTGAAAATAGGCTTATACTTAATTATTATTACAAGACCATCTAGCCTAATATTTGCAAGTCTGAACTGAACATCAACGCAGACATGAATTTCCTCACAGAAGTTTAAGATCATATACATCTTGAACGTAGATATATAAATGAACACATAGAAGGGAAGTTTAACACTGTGAAGCACAAGCAAACATGCAGAGCAACTGAAGGCAGCTAAAAACCATCAGGATAATCACGGGTTTATTTTATTGCATTTGGAGCCTTACCTCCAGATAAAGTAATAAACTGGACTGATGATTTAAATGTTGTTTACTCACATGTGCGTTGTAAACTCTATGGATTTTATGTTGCAGCACTGCTTCACTTGTTCACTTCCCCACGTGGACTGTTTGTTTACAGTTTCGCGTGAGCAGCTACACTCCAGGTTCGACTTCATTTGGCGTAAAGCAGACCTCTTGGTGATGTCAAAGTAGCGCGAGAGCGATTCAAAGCAGATTTCTCCATGTGATAACTGGAGTCTCTCTCGCGGTACTTTGCTATCACTCGCTTGTGGCGCAATTCCGGTCTGCTCCCCAGTCACTTTCGCGTCACTATAGTAATTTGATTTCATAGAAATGAATACGCCGATCGGATCGCGCAGTTCGACAGGAAGTATATAGCCTATTATGTATTTCAACCAACCCGGTAAAGTAGCAAGTGTAGCATGCTAATGGTCAGTGTTTCACATGTATATTATGACTAAAAGTTTAAAAATGTCCAAAACCATGCTGTTACGCATCCTTGCGCTATTTTTAGTGGGTATACGGAAATCCTTGAAATTTCTAGTGGGTATACGGCGTAGTCCTGCGTATCACGTAGACTACACCACTGCTTAGGGTGAACCCTTGACTTGACTTGCTTGATTTATCTGAACTGTGATTTGAGACTTGACTTGAGACTTGCTTGGACTTGACCATGTGTGACTTGTCCCCACCTCTGTCACACAGTATACAAACCATATTTACCTTCTATTTATCTATCTTTTAGTGCTGCCGCGAATAGTCGACGTAGTCGACGTAATCGACGATGAAAATTTGTCGACGGCAATTTTTTTAGTCGAGGAGTCCCAAATTTATTTTTTTCCGTCTCAAACGGCCCACTGTAATTCTGTCTCATGTCTCAAATGGCTCAATGTAATTCACCTCCACACCAGTCTGTGCGCTGTGCGCGCCCTGCTGGTTAATCTGCTACGCTATCATCTTTCTTCCCTCTCCCCTGCCTTCACTGCTTTAATTTTGAAAAATTGGCGGTGGCAGGTGAGTCTGTGGAATTATGAGTCGGAAAGCTTCCGAAGTATGCAAGTATTTTAAGCCAAGTTGTGATAAAAGAGTGGTCTGTTACACCGTGCCAAACGTCGCTGGCTTATCACGGGAGCACAACGACAATGCACGAGCATCTCAAACGAAAACACTCGGGAGTTATTGACGATACACCCACAGAGAATAGGACAACGTAAGTAACTGTTATATGATTATTAATGGAATGGCGAGCTAGTCAGTACTGTTTTATTAACTCTTTTGAGAAGTACAATGACTCTGTCTTTGGATGTTAAAGGCTATGTTTGCTCGTGATTCCGCCACGGAATCAACACTGGACGCAACAAATAGATTTTTCATGATTCCCATTTACATTTTTATTTTACTATTTTAAACGGCTCAATTCATTGTTGCGAGTGTTCAGCGCGTGTCTCTCTCTCTCTCTCTCTCTCTCTCTCTCTCTCTCTCTCTCTGTCTCTCTTTCTCTCATGTTGCTTGCAGCGCCTCGACCGCGCGCGCCTCTCTCTTACGTGACAGTGAAAAGGTGGCAGTGTTTTTAATGTACTTTCTTTTTTGCGTAAACGTCAACATTCACAGATGTCTCTGACAAAGACGACTGATCGAGTTAACATGACTTGAAGAAAGATTAGCAGTAGTGTGAGTCTGTGTGCGAGCTTTCTCCCTCCCTATGATGCTGTATGCCGTGTTCTGTAGTCTATGTAACAACAACAGTGTATTCTCTTATATTTCTGAATTTGCACCGAATTGTCTGCGCTATATCACTCGCATTTAAAATCAAGAAATGGCTCAAAACACAACGACAATTATGAGAAGAGCAACAGCAGTAAAGCTACAATGTAAATGTATGGTGATTTTTGCATATCTAAATCAGGATTTTAGCAGCAGTTAAAGGAACAGCTGGTTGGATAAAAAACGAGGTGATGGGTCATGTTTAGTCACTATTTTATAGGCTACAACAGAACAGATAATATGTAAAATAGCATTCAGTTGTGTTAAAATGCAATATAAGATCAAAGAGTAGTAGTGAAACATTTCATATTTCTGTTAAGCATCTACTTTGCACTGGAAGTTTTTATTATTATTTATATTGTTTACATTGTAATTTTTTATTTGGTAACATTTAAGTTATTCATATTGTTTATGACACCGGTGGGTTCAAAATAAAATGGACATAATGAAATAAAAAACACTTGAGTTTTTTTTAATTAGTCGTTTAGAATAGTCGACTATTCGAAAAATTAGTCGAAAGATTAGTCGTTAGAAAATTAGTCGTTAGTGGCAGCACTACTATCTTTCTGTATAAAGCTTTTCAGAACTGTGCACCTTACCCCCCCTTCTTTTGCAATAGTTATTTTATTCATTGTTGTTACATTTCTCTTATGTGTTGACACTGGAAATGAGTTGCTTCAATCTCGTTGTACATGTGTATAACACCAATAAAAGGCATTCTATTCCATTCCATTCTGAAGAATCAAATGCACTTTTAACAGTAGTATCTAAATTCCTTATTAATATGACGTGAATGCCATGACTACATTAAATTCATCACATACTACTGAAAGAGGGAATAACATGCTCAATTTAAGTCAGTTTTTCACTAAATGATGGCTGCATCTCGCATGGCTGCCTCATTGTGGGTTTTTTTTAACTCTTTCCCCGCCAGCATTTTTCATGATTTTCACAAAAGTTTAATGCCTTCCAGAAAATGCTCCTTTTTAAATATATAAACATACAATATATGAAATAAAAGAACAGACCCTCTGCTTTCAAACAAAAATATCCGTTTGACCCTACCATTATGTGTTTGAAATGTTCTTTGAAATGTTATAATAAACGGTAACACTTTACAATAAGGTTCATTAGTTAACATTAGTTAATGTATTAACTAACTTGAACAAACCATGAGCAATACATTTGTTACAGTATTTATTCAACTTTGATAATGTTAGTTAATAAAAATGTAAGCTTTAATTGTTTGTTCATCTTAGTTCAGAGTGCATTAACTAATGTTAACAAGATTTTAATAAAGTATTAGTAATTGTTGAAATTAACATTAACAAAGATTAATAAATGCTGTATAAGTGCAGTTCATTATTAGTTCATGTTAAAGGTGCTGTATGTAATTTACAGCGGCCTCTAGCGGTGATGTTTCAGATTGCAACCAATAAGTTAACAAGCGCGTGCTCGAAGTCGAACTCAAAAGCGACGGCCAGACTGAGATGTAACACACCGGAGAAAGCATCACACAACATGCTGGAAACTCAGGTAAACTCCCACTGCAACGTTTAATTGACTGCATTTAGCCTATGTAATGTGGTGTTACGTAGGTACATTTACAGTAAGATAACAAGAACGGTTAGTGAACTACACTGAAAAATTTCAGTATAACAGTAAAGCCTGCTATACACTGTGCTATTTTAAATAGTCATTTAGGCTTGATGCTTGCCACACTGTGCGATCAATATCGTAGTTAAGTCCATGTCACACTGTATAATCTCAGTTTCCATCAATGTCAGACTGTACGACTTTAAAGACTTTTAAAAAGCGGACGCACGCAAACAAACGCGTCTGCAGTTTTACGTCATCGATCGACGACGGCTGGGGGAACACACGCTACAGCGAAGGCTAGCAAACCGAAACAACATCTACAAAACTAAAGCACATAATCGAAATATATTTGACATGGTTTGTAGTAATGTAGCTTACCTGTCCAAAAGGATGAAAGCCAACTCCGGATCCGTTTTTATACCCAAAACAAAGCGGAGGTTTCTCCATAATTCAAATGCCCTGCCAATGTTAATCCGTGTTTTTTTTAAATTCGAAGTTGATCCGATTCACGTTTGGCCTTACGAGCTTCAGCAGATAACTTTTTTCTTCACAATATGTGGAGTTTGTGTTGGAGTCTGTGTTGTGCTGCGAGCAGGTTGTTTCAGTCTGTTATCAGACAGTGTTGTCGCTGTTGAGCACATAGTCAGTAGACGAGGTGAGAGACTCGGGAACGCGCATGCGGATGACGTCACTGGATTTTGCGCCAAATCCGACCCGGTACTTTCCCATAAAAATTATAATATTTTTTTTCAGAGGTAATAGGCAAACCTGCAAAGTGGATAATTTTAATGTGAGATTACAACCCATTCGGACACAGGCAATTGAAAAGGGATTCGTTTAAGTAGAAATGTTACGTACAGCATCTTTAACTAATGTAGCTAACTAATGTTAACTAATGAACCTTATTGTAAAGTGTTACCTAATAAACTTTACGAGAGCTATATATATATTAATGTATATTAATATATAGATTAAATGTGTTTCGCGAGATTACATGTGTCTCGCGAGATTTTTTGTGGAGGTGCTGGCCGTTTCTCAAATAAAAGACTGCATCCTTCGGAGGTCGCATTTTTAAACTGCATTTACTTCATTAATGTCTTATTAGAGACTATTAACAATTATAAAGTTTACTAATTATTTAGTTAGTCGCAATTTGTTGTAATATGCTCACGACTTGCGAATGTAATGCTCAGTTAATGATCTGAAATAAACCTTGATGATGTATGCAGCCTGCAAATGCGACCTCCGGAGGATGCAGCTTTCTGTGTGACCCTTTTACAGTGCATGCATTATATTTGTCTTTTACTGCGTTTGCTCTTTTGTTTGGGTTTCTAATAATGTTCGTTTGGGAGCTCATGTGAAGTCTGAGACGCGTTGTGTTTGTCTGTTGATCAATACCAGATGTGAAGTCTCTGCAGATTAAACCCTCACACAGAGTTACATGATTAATGTCTGCATGTTCTTGCTAAAAAAATGACAGTGTCTGTATCATTTCTAGTGTAAGGAAATGGACATATATTAAATATTAATATGGATTTAACCATTGTTTGTCTAAAAATAAGCGTTTATCTCCGTCTAAAGTGAAAGTGAAGACAGCATCCCAGAGACGAGTCCACTATCGCCCCTGCAGGTATTTGTTATAATTCATACATAATGCTTTTTATGCCACAAATGTAATGTGTTTGTAAATTTTGTTTAATGTAACTTGGTTTTAAAACTTTATTTGAACCAATTATTATTGCATCTTCGTTATTATGTAATTTTAAATGCTACTGCTCACTTGGGTCTATTTTTATTACCCCAAAATAACAAATTACTTCATTATCAGTTAGCAAAATAATTGTTAGGGCTAGTCCTTGATTAGTTAAAACATAAAAAAAATAATGTGATTTCAGTTTCTTATTCATTTATTTTATCATTGAGGGTTTCTTAAAAAGTGTAAAAATATTGTCTCGTTCTCGTGAACCCAATCTCGTGTTTCGTCTCGTGGATTAAGTGTCTGGTCACACCCCTTATATATATATATATATATATATATATATATATATATATATATATATATATATATATATATATAGCCACTGTATAACTACAAAGTTGAGCGACGCATTGTTTACACAATATAAACATTAAAACTGAAATACTATATCCAGCAAATATACTGAAACAGAAAGAAGATCATTAAAACATAATATCCAAACATCAACGGTATATAATATTCAGAAATTATATATAGATATTTAAAAATGCATGCTGATTGTTCAATGCATCACTTTAAATGTCTCAAACACAATATAAATCTGCTTTGCTGTGCACCAGCCAGAGAAAACAGACCTTTTAAGCATATAGGCACCTAGTAGATAGGGCCCTAGCCTCTGTGAAAGTGTCTAGCACTCGTCCTGAAAGGCGTGAAGGCTGCTGTTCAGAGACCGTAGGTGTAGGTTCCATAACTCCGGCTATGGATGCCATATCGTCCCTCTCGCTTGAGAGAGAAGGTATCGGCCACGGTGCTGATGTGGCTGACATCAGCACCGTGGCCGATACCTTTTCTCTCAAGCCACAGGTCGGGAAGCCACGGTTGATTTTGCCAAAGCAGGGCGATCAAAAGCACTGTGGATCTTTCCTCTCTGATCCTCTGAAGGATCTGTGGCAGAAAAGCCACAGTGGGGAAAGGTGTACATTAGACACGCTGGCATTGCGGTGTTTCGATAAGAACGTCGGGCAGAGCGTGTTCTCCTCTGAAGCAAACAGATTGATTTTCACTCGTCCGAAGATGATCCATATTTTGTCAACCATTTAAGGAAGCAGCCTTCATTCTCCTGATGGCGGGCCGTTGCACGAGAGAACGTCTGCACCAGTGTTGGCTATGCCCAGTACGTGAGTCGCCCTTATCGAACGCACGGTCTTGTGAGCCCATAACTGCTAACTGACGAAATGCGAGTGAACCGCATTGAAAGGGAACTTACAAGCTTGTATGAGGGACAGGTGCACTAACACGTGATTGCACGAGTAACTTAGCAAACCTGCTTTGTACGGTCTCTGTTTAGCCGATTGCGCTTTTTGCCATTTCTGTGTTGCTAGCGGAGGACGTGCACGGACCTAGCACACTTTTAAAAATTAACGTCATACTAATTTTTATTTATTAAATGCACACTGAACAGCGAGCGACAGGTAAGGGAAGGGAAGTTATTTAGTGCTTTCTGAAGAATACAGTCAGTTCGTACATAAATTTTCAAATGGACTATAAGATCATAAATATGAACTGTGAACAATGAGCTATTATAACTCCCTACATTAAAGCAATAAGCATTTCTGTAGGCTAAAGCTATACTTCACCTCTTATTATGTTTGAGAACGTGCGTCAGAGAGAGAGAGCGCGCATCAAAGTTCACGCGCGTCAGAGAGAGCTTAAAAGTAATTGATATTGGTCTCGGGTCAGGTCGGGTTCGGGCTGAAAAAATTGCAGGCATTGTCGGGCTGGGGTCGGGTAGGGCTTGAACACGTCGGGTTAGGGCTGGAGTTTTAAGCCCGTGCAGGGCTCTACAGACAATGCCACTCTGACAGGCTTTTTTATACCCAATCGTGTTGCCAATTGACCTAATAAGTTGCAAATAAGTCCTTAAGCTGTTCCTTATATGTACATTTAAATTTTCAGGCCTCTTATTGCTACCTGTCCCAACTTTTTTTGGAATGTGTAGCTCTCATGAAATCCAAAATGAGCCAATATTTGGCATAACATTTCAAAATGTCTCACTTTCAACTTTGATATGTTATTTATATTCTGTTGTAAATAAAATATATGTTTATGAGATTAGTAAATTATTCCATTCCTTTTTTACTCACAATTTCTACAGTGTCCCAACTTTTTCTGATTTGGGGTTGTACTTAAAACAACAGGAAACATTCATTTAAAAAATGAATGAATAAAACCATCACAATAAATAAAAGCATGTAGATATACCATTTGAATAAAGTTTTGTTTCATAAGTATTTTTCTGTCAAACTATCACATATTTACTGCAGCTTTATTTTGATGAATCAGCTGAGGACTTTGTGGGATATCCTGGGTCTGTACATGAAGTCAGGGTGCTGAGAAAACCCCCTGTGTATCGAAATCACCCGATTGGCTGGTCTACGGTTTTGCTTTCCTGTGGCATTATGGGAAAGTTGGGATAGATAAGTGTATATCGATGCTTGCTTCAGAACCTGGGTAAACTGTAGGGCATTTGGGGATTTCTCGCTTACTCATTTTATGAATACTGAAGATTCGGACATACCCCTGTTTCTCATACTATATGTGACCAGTCAGTAAAGACACAAGTCGGATCTGGGGCATTTTGAGTTATTCACTGATTCTGAAAGTGTAGTTTCTAAGCTTTCCAACGATGTGTTACACATGGAAATCTGATAAGATTTGGAGAAGTTGTGGCCATTTGAATGTAACACATTCAAGAAAGAGAATGCCAAGAAAATTGAAAAAGAAAAGTTAACACTTATCCTGCCGGGAGAGACAATAGGGCTCATTTACATCTCATTTAGCTAAGCCATACCCCCTGTAAAGCCGTTTTGAGCTACAGATGTTCTAGCATTATATGCAGGGTTCTTAATTAACAATGCAGGTTAAAATTCATTTTAGTGTGTGTTAATAAAAACTTACCAGCCAGTTTGGCCGGTGATGCATGAGACATTGCATGCATGAAACAAAGCTCTGTTCGCTGTCATTTATCCCTCTGGCAGTACTTCCTACATTTCCCTTGAACACTGTGCCATAATGCTACGTGAAGATGTGTCATACGCCAATTGGCTACGCGCAGTTTGCAGCGAAACCAGCGTGAGAAACCATGGAAACGAACTGAGCGCGTCCACCAGAACGAAAACACAAGGAAGGGAGCAGGGAGGATAGACTGAAGACAGGGGTGTCGCTAGACCCCTTTTACTGTGTAAATCTTTTGTGCCCAGGTGTAAATCTCGTTTAAATTTTAGCAGTTAACTAGTGTATTCCTTTACAAAGATAATAGCAGCAAAAACAGATCTATATGCAATGTAGTTACCCAATTTACGCTTGTAAAAGAGACGAAGTAGTCGCACTGACGCGTGCACGCATGTATATGCAATGTATATCCATGTATATGCAAATGTAGTTACCCAATTTACGCTTGTAAAAGCGACGAAGCAGTCGCACTGACGCTTACATGCATGTATTCATGTCAGCGCGCGTCTTTGCGTTCACATCCGCGCACAACTGCATTCAAAAGGTGACGCCACGCGAGTGAGGAATTATGAAAACATGACGAGAAGTAAGTTTCTAAATAATAATAATAATAATCTTATTTTGACTGGATCATTATTGGCTTCTTTAGATGGACATCAGAAATTTTTTGTGCAAAGCAGGGAAAGAGAAGCATAAAGGAGAAATGATGAGTTTAAGGGAGGTTAGACAAACTACATCCTCACCCTGTCAGGTCTCAAACATTAGAGAAAAAATCTCAGGAAAACCTCTTGTCAAGTCTATAAAATTGCATTGTTGCTGAGAAAATCAACAGATGTATGTGTTATACTGTTCTGTATTTTCAGATATATAAATTCATATTTAGTTTACTAATATTTAACTCTAGGACACTACATAAAAAGTTAGCAGTAACTATGACTAATATTATTTAGTATAGCAGTCATAAAATGACTGGTTTATTAAAATATTCTTGTAAAAATAAGTTATTAATCATTGTTATCATTGTATAATGTAGAAAATATTTCTCTGCTGTCAATTTTTCCAAACATTTTATGCCATTTATGCCTCGAAAAATATTAATAATGTTAGGTATGATGAAGATTATACTTAAATATTTTTAAATACATATTTATCTTTCGTAGTACCTGTTGGGTACTAACGAATTACATTTACTTCGTTACATTTACTTGAGTAAATTTTTTATGTAACTAGTAGGCCTACTTTTAGAGTAAATTTAAGGATGGGTACTTTTTACTCTTACTCAAGTACATTTCTAGTGAAATAACTGTACTTTTCCTTCACTATATTCGGCAGTGTTACTGCGCTACTGTCAAATGGTAATAATTAATGAATATATATATTTTTAAAAGTTAATAGGGCGTGTTCAATAGTTTCGCGAGACAGGCTGCATCACCCTTTAGCGAGCGACCACACGTTGATGATAGGAGAAGCAGATGAATGAAACGTGTGCATTGTGCGAGATATCGGAGGCAGATCATGCGTGGCGTCAAGTTCGGTCTATGTTTTAACTCCAAGAGGTCAAAAAGAATAGTTTCATAATGCGATGCATGCTTTGTTCAATAAACGAGCTGACATCTCAGCGTACAGGAATTCAAGATCCAACCTGAAGTGGTAAGTGTCACAGGACTGTGAAATGACCATTAATAGTGTTCAAATAGACAATGGTCATTTCACACACTGTCCGAGTTTTTTGCCATATGCACGCGATGACAAAACCTAGTGTAAGTTAAACCATACAAATAGCACGTTCACATCTGCACATTTCCATATCATTTCCCCACAACTAAACAAACTGAACGGTATAATGTAACGGCGTCTTGCATTTATACCCAAATCCGGACACCTCACTAATGTGTAGAAAATACATTCAAATAAAAACGGGGGTAACTTTAGAAAGTTACAAGCCACATTGGCTGGTGGTCAAAAAAGTTAATTTAGAACCCTGATTATACTAATTTACGTTCCGTTAAACACATGAACCCACCTTCAAAGTTTGTATTTAAAATAGGGAGGCAGTATAATAGATAATCCAAACAGCGCCGTCGAAAACGTGACGACCTTAAGGGATGTAACCAATCACTCGCTCATTCCTCCATCAGCCAATGACTTCATGGAAAATGTTGATAAACAAAAACATGTAGCCAATTATATAACAAATTCAACAATCTCTGTGTGACTTTTTGTGTGTGTGTTTGACTCCATGCTGCGCTGCAAGAACTGACAGACAGATGTAAGGGATCTCAGGTTTCGGAAGGGGAACAAAACTGCAATCGTTCCCCGGTTTCGGACACAATATGTCTGAGAGCGTTGCTAGAGTATGAATATATTGAATTGCAATATGGAGCGTTTAAGTATTAACACTAAATCAAAACTAAACAACAGATTTGTAAATTAAAAGGTTTAATTACAGTACTGACTTAAAGTTACAGTTGAAATGGTTACACTATAAATGCATGAAATGGTAAATAATAATACAAACAATTGACTGTTTCCAATGTATGTGAGATATTACCTGATAAGATAGAGAACAGAGAAAGAAGGAAAGTTTAGAAGAAAGAGAACTGGAACCTAGGCCTAATGGCCAGAACCCCAGTGAAGAAAGGAAAGGGAAAAGGCCAATGCAAAAGTCAAAAACCAAAGCAAAAGGCCCAGAGCTCATAAAAACATTGACCTTTATCCTCTATCTCTTGACCATGTGACTAAACCTAACTTGATACATTCAAATTGACCAATCAGAAGATCCCCTTTAACCCCCAATGTACTTGACCAAACCCAACATAATACATTCAAACTGACCAATCAGAAAACCACCTAAAACCCCCACTGTATTGGATAAACAGTTGTGACAATAGTCTTTGATCACTATCAGCATAGGGGGCTGTGACAAGTTGTGACCAAGTAATAAATTCCTATATTTATTTTTAATCTTACAATCCGCCCTTTGGCAACATGGGCCATACGTAGAAAGATCCATGATGACACAGTTCATAAGATTATGCTTTCAGTTGTGTGCAGTGGTCATCTTCAGACTTATTGTCCAAACTGGTTGCTGGTTGATGAGACTTGAAGACGTTCTTCTCCTTTCAGCCCTGCATGAAAGGCTTCATCGAATGGAATTGCACCTTTCATAGTTATGCAGATTTCCATCGATACTTCACACCTTCACAAGAACAGGCCCTGAAGGGGGACTTCACTTTTGTTCTTCTCTTTGAGGCAACACCCAAAATGTGAAACAGCAGGAATCCTGTGATTTAAGCAAATGGCACAACATACAGCAAAACATTTGGCATTTGTTACTCAACTTTTAAATGGTCAGATTGGTCTTCAGCCTTAAATCCCTGTCAGATACATTAAAACATGGTCAAGGTGAGAATAAAATAAAAAAAAATAAAAGCTCTTACATTGTTTTTGGAAACATGTAACTACAATGCTTTTTTTTTAACTAAGCAAATGTTATTCTTAACAACCCACTTTGTCAGTAGGAGCAACAACAACAGTATATTTAGTGTAACCAAATACATGGTATTAAAGATCTTAATTTTCCAGTATAACCAATATAAATAAAATGAACAAAATGAGAACAAAGAACATGACAGTTTTAAATGTCTTGGATAAAGAGCAAATTAAATGTAAAACATAATAGCAAAATTAATGAAATTATTACACGTAGAAAATAACTCTTATCAAGATTTCAGTATTTGAGACATAAAACTAATCAAACTTTTTGAAAAGAAACCAAAACAGATGCTTGACATCAGACATTTTAACATAATGACTGATGTGAGGCGAATTGTGTTTGCTATGTGTGAATTTAACTGAGGCTATGTGTGAATACCATGCTACAACAAAGGTGAGGAAGATAAAATTGTGATGCAAATTTAGTCCTGTTGTTGAAAACAGGGAGCCATTTTGATATAAGTATGAGATTGTAATCTGGCTCTGTAAATCTTCTCAAACCCATGTTTTTAGTTAAGCATGGTAAAAGTGCTACTGGATCCTGTTGTGAGGTAAAACATTTTCATTAATGTAATTATATAACACAATGTAGCCACATGGCATTTTTGTGCTCCTCTTTAGGGTCTGACTGCAGCTATACAGGGAATAGCAGAGTTTACCACTTAGGAGACAAATCTTTCAACATAGAAACACATACAACTTGAAACTAATAGACAATTTAAAGAGCAAAAGTTATTCCATTAACACAAGACAACTGGTCTAGAATATGTAGCTTCAACAACCTCTCACTTAAATGTTTTGTCAAACACTTACAATGGAAACAGTCAAGTGTTACAAGAAATTAACTTCATTAGCCTATGTGTACATATAGTACAACAAACAACTACAATTTGTGTTCTAAAGAAACAACAATGCATTACGAACAATTACAAATCAGGAAATGCAAACAGGATAATCTATGAGAATGTTAAACACATGCTAACTGGCTGCTAAACCACTAGCAAGTGAGGTTAACAGCTGGAGTCCTTGCATGAACAATGCAGTCAACTCAGAAAGAGTTTTACCAGCAAAACCAGATTGCTTACATCTGCCCTTAGAAAGTGATTTCCTACATTTCAAATAATAAGGTGGAGGTCTGCCCCTGCCCAGTGACCAGCACTTCTCCTCTGTATGGCCTATTTTGTGACAGGAACTACAAAGCCTGTTCATTTTGCCACCGGGTCTGTAGCTTGGTTCTACTGGAGTTTCAGGAGGTCTGTGACTCTCTAATGCTTCATTCACATCATGCGGTTCAGCATGTTGATGCATCACCCCAATCACTGAAATAGGAACACTTTTCTGGGTTCTGGAAAATACATTCTCTTTAGTACAAGTAGCATCTTTTTTAGTCCCATAGCTGTTAAGCGTTTGGGGAGACTTAGTGTCTCGCACAATTAGTTTAGCCCTTACATCTGCAATAATGTCTTTATACTTCTCACACTGTTTAGCCAGGGCTAACTGCTCAGATGATAGTTGATCTATCTGAGTTTGAAGATTTTGGATTTTTGCCTCTGACTTTTGTAATTCAGCATTTTTGGTATTCAATTCAACACACTTAGAATTCAGGATAGACTTAACCTGTCCATCCATTTTATGTAGCTCCAAGCACTTCATGTAATTCAAAGCCTCAATGATTTCAGCATGTTTGGATTTTCTTTGTTCACTACCAACCATGCGCCACCATGTGAGAATATCATCAGTGGTAGCGTAGTAATCCAGACCCTTTCTATATAATTTAGAAAGTGTAGGTTCAACTTTCTCGCTCCATAAATCAAACAATATATCATTACTGGAGTTATTCCCTTCCATCCCCGAGGAGATAATCTGAAATAATCTCTAACTGTACAACAAATAGGATATTTAAGGTCCTTCTTATTTCTGTTTCACACAATTCAAGCAAATGGAGATTTCACTAACCATGCCATGAAACAATGAAAACAGACTTACCCACTGTGTGGTCAGAAGGCCTTTAATCCATTCACAGGATTAACTGTGATAAAGTCTTCATTCAGTTGATCAATCAGAGTAAAACTCAGAAAACTCACCGCAAGGGATCCCCGTACGGGCCACCAAACTGTAAGGGTGGATTCACTACAGTGGTTCAGTCTGTAGGAACGCCGAAATGACTGAGAAATGTTAACAGCAAGATATTATAAAACTGTGTATTTCTGGTCAATTTTCACCCTTCTGCAACCTATACCAATGACGGAAATAAGTGCAGTTATAATAGCAAAATATGTGGGAGAGCATTGCTAGAGTATGAATATATTGAATTGCAATATGGAGCGTTTAAGTATTAACACTAAATCAAAACTAAACAACAGATTTGTAAATTAAAAGGTTTAATTACAGTACTGACTTAAAGTTACAGTTGAAATGGTTACACTATAAATGCATGAAATGGTAAATAATAATACAAACAATTGACTGTTTCCAATGTATGTGAGATATTACCTGATAAGATAGAGAACAGAGAAAGAAGGAAAGTTTAGAAGAAAGAGAACTGGAACCTAGGCCTAATGGCCAGAACCCCAGTGAAGAAAGGAAAGGGAAAAGGCCAATGCAAAAGTCAAAAACCAAAGCAAAAGGCCCAGAGCTCATAAAAACATTGACCTTTATCCTCTATCTCTTGACCATGTGACTAAACCTAACTTGATACATTCAAATTGACCAATCAGAAGATCCCCTTTAACCCCCAATGTACTTGACCAAACCCAACATAATACATTCAAACTGACCAATCAGAAAACCACCTAAAACCCCCACTGTATTGGATAAACAGTTGTGACAATAGTCTTTGATCACTATCAGCATAGGGGGCTGTGACAAGTTGTGACCAAGTAATAAATTCCTATATTTATTTTTAATCTTACACAGATGACGTCAAAGTACCACGAGAGCGAGTCGAAATTAAACTACTCCGTAAGATTTCTTGAAGAGCTCTCGCTGTAGTTTGACGTCATCCGACTGCGGCGCGTATAAAGTCATTGACGCAGCTGACGTATGACGCGACTGACTGTTATCTGTTCCGCCCCAGCTTCTTTTATTTTTCTTTTGTTTTGTGCACCCAAGCTTCGTTTACAGTCTAGGGAGACGCACGCTATAAGTTTAAAAAAAAAATTAGCAAACATGTCTTAGAAACAGGTCAGCCGCGTCACTACAGTCACGTGACTTCACGCGGTTCACAAAAGAGCCCGAAGAGAAGACAATGCTGAATAAAGTCGTAATTCTTGATATTTTTGGACCAAAATGTATTTCCGATGCTTCAACACATTTTAACTGACCCACTGATATCACATGGACTACTTTGATGATGTTTTTATGACCTTTCTGAACATGGAAACCGTACATAGATTTTCAATGGAGGGGACAGAAAGCTGTAACATGTCTAAATCTAACATTAAAACATCTTAAACTGTGTTCTGAAGATGAACGGAGGTCTTCCGAGTTTAGAACGACATAAGGGTAAGTAATTAATTACATTATTTTCATTTTTGGGCCAACTAGTCACGCTGTTCCCTTTGGGGGCGGGGGAGGAAACACAAGCCACTTAAAAAGTATGTTTAATACACAAAAATGACAAATTTGGAAAAAAAAAACTTATAGTAGGTAAGTATGCGGTTTCGGATGCTACTTAAGTATACATACCTCAGAATCTTGCAAGAAATAGTCCAAAATCCAGGTTACCTCGCCTACCCTTTTATGTACAGTATACTGAGGTTTTGACATACTACTCGTTTGCCTACTGCTTTTGCCTACTATATAGTATGGTAGTAGGCGGTTTCGGACACAACCACAGTTGTGCTGCTTTCAGTCATGGAGTCGCTCTTGTAATGGCCTTTTCTCCGCGACTCAATCAGCACAGCGTCTCCCCCTACTGTCCACTGAATTTACGACACATCATTTACTACACATACCCATTATATCTAATAACAGCAAACAGTGTTATAAACAGAAACTAAATAATCAAACACATGGGAAAAAACTAATGATTCCTGTGACTACACATACAGAGTGTTACATTAATGAAATGCAAAAAGGTACATACCCGAAAGTAAATGATGATGCGATTTATCGTCTCCAACGTAAATCTCTTTTCTTAAACTACAAGAAACACATGGATTGTAGGCAACAGTTTACTTCCTAGGATTGCTGATGTAGTAAAGGCCGACATTATTATAATTCCTCCCGCTTTAGATGGCGTTATGGGGGGTGTATGGGGATCATCCAATAATATTTGTATTTATTTATTTTATTTAATAATAAAAGATAATGAATTTCAAACTGAACCAATCTTATGCATATAAATAAATATACAGTCTTGTTCAAAATAATAGTAGTACAATGTGACTAACCAGAATAATCAAGGTTTTTAGTATATTTTTTTATTGCTACGTGGCAAACAAGTTACCAGTAGGTTCAGTAGATTCTCAGAAAACAAATGAGACCCAGCATTCATGATATGCACGCTCTTAAGGCTGTGCAATTGGGCAATTAGTTGAATTAGTTGAAAGGGGTGTCTTCAAAAAAATAGCAGTGTGGCATTCAATCACTGAGGTCATCAATTTTGTTTAGAAACAGGTGTGAATCAGGTGGCCCCTATTTAAGGATGAAGCCAACACTTGTTTAACATGCATTTGAAAGCTGAGGAAAATGGGTCGTTCAAAACATTGTTCAGAAGAACAGCGTTCTTTGATTAAAAAGTTGATTGGAGAGGGGAAAACCTATAAAGAGGTGCAAAAAATGATTGGCTGTTCAGCTAAAATGATCTCCAATGCCTTAAAATGGAGAGCAAAACCAAAGAGACGTGGAAGAAAACAGAAGACAACCATCAAAATGGATAGAAGAATAACCAGAATGGCAAAGGCTCAGCCAATGATCACCTCCAGGATGATCAAAGACAGTCTGGAGTTACCTGTAAGTACTGTGACAGTTAGAAGACGTCTGTGTGAAGCTAATCTATTTTCAAGAATCCCCCGCAAAGTCCCTCTGTTAAAAAAAGGCATGTGCAGAATAAGTTACAATTTGCCAAAGAACACATCAACTGGCCTAAAGAGAAATGGAGGAACATTTTGTGGACTGATGAGAGTAAAATTGTTCTTTTTGGGTCCAAGGGCCACAGGCAGTTTGTGAGACGACCCCCAAACTCTGAATTCAAGCCACAGTACACAGTGAAGCATGGAGGTGCATGCATCATGATATGGGCATGTTTCTCCTACTATGGTGTTGGGCCTATTTATCGCATACCAGGGATCATGGATCAGTTTGCATATGTTAAAATACTTGAAGAGGTCATGTTGCCCTATGCTGAAGAGGACATGCCCTTGAAATGGTTGTTTCAACAAGACAATGACCCAAAACACACTAGTAAACGGGCAAAGTCTTGGTTCCAAACCAACAAAATTAATGTTATGGAGTGGCCAGCCCAATCTCCAGACCTTAATCCAATTGAGAACTTGTGGGGTGATATCAAAAATGCTGTTTCTGAAGCAAAACCAAGAAATGTGAATGAATTGTGGAATGTTGTTAAAGAATCATGGAGTGGAATAACAGCTGAGAGGTGCCACAAGTTGGTTGACTCCATGCCACACAGATGTCAAGCAGTTTTAAAAAACTGTGGTCATACAACTAAATATTAGTTTAGTGATTCACAGGATTGCTAAATCCCAGAAAAAAAAATGTTTGTACAAAATAGTTTTGAGTTTGTACAGTCAAAGGTAGACACTGCTATTTTTTTGAACACACCCCTTTCAACTAATTGCCCAATTCCACAGCCTTAAGAGCGTGCATATCATGAATGCTGGGTCTTGTTTGTTTTCTGAGAATCTACTGAACCTACAGGTAACTTGTTTGCCACGTAGCAATAAAAAATATACTAAAAACCTTGATTATTCTGGTTAGTCACATTGTACTGCTATTATTTTGAACAAGACTGTATATAATAAGCATTTTATACTTCATACAATGATAGGTTTCTTTCTTTATTTAATAATAAAAGATAATAAATTTCAAACTGAAGTTACTGAACTAATCATATTTTTATTAATATAAGTACATATGCATATACATTTATATAATACGTATAGAAGTTTTTTTTAACACAGTGCCTCGCCCTCGACCAATCTGACTACTTAACGCAACTGACTCTTAATCTACTTTATAAAACATAAAGAGGACAAAAAGGTCCTATTGTCTAGATGAATAAGAGAAATTAATAGAAACAATTACATTTCTGGGTAAGTTTTAACTGCAGATGCAAATTAGCTCTATAGCTAACTCTGGCACAACACTGTTGTTGTGCGTTGTCAGTGTATAAATAAACAAATAAATGAAAAAATAACAGTAAATAGACAACAATCTATAGTTTGCTGCAGCCACTGTTATAAATCCTAATTAATATGTTTTGAAGTCATGAATGTATTACTCTTGAAGGAGAGATTTCATTGAAATTCTAATGTCTGACATTCACAATGTTATATTGAAGACTAGGGTTGTGTTGCAGTCATGCAGGAGCAATGCTATTTAAGGTAGAGCTGTATGTTAGGATTGGAAGAACTAAGCAGCCAGCATGCACCAGGAGAATGTCTCTGGGGAAAAAACAAAGCGTGAGGTAAAACCAGCAAGAGTTAGGGAAATCAACTTTCAGAGGGCCAAAAGCAAGTTGACAGAAGTTCCACCAAAGGTCAAAAGGATAAATTGCAGTGTTCAAAGCATGTTCCACGATCCTGCACTTTAACCACAAAGATTTTGTAACCTGTGTGAAAATCCTGGGTATGAGAAAATGATTGACTGTTTGGTGTGTAAAACTTCTTCCATTATAACTGTGTGCAAATAAAAAAGGTCAAAGAACTGTCATTGCAGTGAATGTAGATAAGTTAATGTATGAATGTAGATCAGGTTTATTACTCCTGATATGTCCTGGTTATGTCATGATTTATTTTGGTACAGTACTAACTTCCTGCACAAGTGCCTCTTAGTAAAATATATGTAATTTAAATATTTTGAAATGTGGCTAATAATATGAAAGAAATGTGAACCAATGAGCTATTTAAAGGTAAGCAACATACTGTATACAATAAATATGTAAATAAATAAATAATAAAGTGCAGACTGTCAATAAATAACTTTCGATTTATTTTATTCTGATTAAATTAGCATGTTATATTCACAAAACAATATTTAGTTTATAGATAAGATTAAGGTGTATTGACCAAAGACGGAACTGCTAAACTAATCCACACATAAAATCATTTAAACACTACACACTTTTTTTCTTGGGGACAACAGATTTAAAAATATTAGTTAGAGCCCCACACACAGTTACCATATCATCAAGCAAGTCAACTTGGGAAATTGGAATGGTAGAGTGCAAAAGCTTAAAACTTATAGATGGAACAATGTACTTATACTTGAAGAATTTACCTCACTAGCAGGCAACCGACTCTTCCCTTTGGTAAAACTCGGAAAACGTAAAGTAGCACATATGCAGCAAGTTCATCTTTTATTGAAAAACCTCTGTCTGCTAAAATTTCATCCAATTTATTCAAAAACCCTGATTTTAATGTTATTTGTGTTTGTCCGAAACTCTGCCACCCCAACCTGAAGAAAGGAAACCTGCCCCTGCAGGTGTGATTCCTACCAGGTAACTGTCATTATGCTTATAGTTAGACCAGGTCTGGGCTCTGGCTGTCAAGTCAAAAGGTCGTTCTACAAATATTTCTGTGCAATCATCGGCATCTTTTGAAGTGTCTTCTGAAACTTTTTGAGTTGGAGAACTGCACCTTTACTAGGCAATTTAATCAGAGATTTTAGAACAATAGCCATCACAGGCAGCCAGGACCTTAAAATGTTTGATACTGTGCTTTCAAAGACATTGCCGGTAGGCAAGGTCACGATTACTGAGGCCAAGTCTAAGTTTCATAAGTTTTAACATAAATGGTCCTCAATCTTGAGACTACCTGCATGTTGTGACACAGTATGATTTAATTTGCCCATTATCCAGCTGAAGATGGTTAAAGTGAGTCCAGTTAGAAACAGAATATGTACAGCGTTGCTTTTGACTGTGTCAAATGAGAAGTGAGATTTTTGGAGTTCCTCTTTCAGTTTGGTGTTCTCCTCTTTGAGTCTATAAAAGTCTACCCTTAAGTTACAATAGTCATTGTTAAGTTGTTCATACTTCTAGGTTGTTGTATAATGTCTGTGTGACCATGGGCTTCTTGCTCTTGGCCATGAGGCATCACTGGCTCCTCATCAACTGTAACTTTTCCAACTGTGATAAAACAAAGAAGGGTATCAAAACACTCATACATTTGACATGGAAGAAAGCTGAGTGATATGTCAAATAAAGGATAATGTCACGATCTCTGTCTGATCGACTGTTCTGTCTTTTTGTTTCTCTGTGTGCAGGTATATGTATGTTTTGTATTTTGACAGCTCCACATGTGCACGTCTGCACTAGAGCATGGATACCCGAACCGAGCCCGACGGGACCCGACGGTACCCGACGGGCCGGGCCGGGTTCGGACAGATATTTATAATTTATGTTCGGGTTGGGCTCGGTCACGTCAGGGCTCGGCGCTGCATTGAACATTTGAAAATTTACATTTGAAATGTAATATATTAATATATAAATAAATAAATAAATAAATAAATATATATATATATATATATATATATACACTAATATAATATTTTTTTAACATTCATGTGTGCGTTAATTTGTTTATGTTGCCTGTGACAACGCGCAACACGTGCGTGGCTGCGTGCATGCATAATATTACAAATTCGGCTACATGTGGCTGGCAGCGCAACGATGGAAGACGTTAAAAAGAAGTTGGCCTCAGGAGATTATAAAACCACCGAAAATGAAGGAAAGTCTACTGTATGGAAGTATTTCTACGTAGTTGTCAAGGCCGATAGCAATGAACCTGTTGGTTGTGTTCAATGTAAGGGTTGCGGAGTTCACATGAAATATGACAGCAAAAGGACCGGGAATTCCGCCCTGCAGCGTCATGTGGATAGAGTCTGTAAGTCACCTGGGTTACTGCAGCCGAGCACCACTGCCTTTGCTAGTACCTCAAGAAAAATTCCTCAGCAGGCCAAACAAAAACTGACAGAAAAATGTGTTGAGTACTGCTGTAAAGATATAAGGCCATTTCGTTCGATTGAAGGAGGGGGTTTCATTGAGCTGGCTCAGCAGCTTATTAACATCGGTGCTACATATGTTTTAGTGGCAGCGCAGGATGTACTGCCTGATCCCACTACTGTGTCAAAACGGTGCCGTGAGCTGACAATAGAGAAACGCACAAAGCTCGTCAAGCAGCTAAATTACACTTTGACTGAGGTGAATTCAATCGGAATGACAACGGATATCTGGACGGAGGACTACCACAAATTAAGCTACTTGACCATCACTTGCCATTTCGTGACACAATCATTTAAAATGATAAGCACCGTATTGACAACAGTCGCATTCCCACCAGAAGAGGCTAAGACAGGAGAGAATATTAGGAGAGAAATCATCAGACTTCTAACGGAGTATGGTCTGGATTTGCGTCTGCTGAATAAAGTGGTGTGGGTGACAGACCAAGGCTCAAACATCATCAGTGCCCTCAGACCATATCGAAGACTTGACTGCCAAGATCACGTCTATAATACAGTGATGCGACACGCACTGGACCCCACACAACTGGCCCAAGATGCTCCAACTGTTGCAGACACTCTGCAAGCTACCAAGGCACTGGTAAAATATGTAAAAAAATCGGGCATGGCAGCTTTGCTGTCTAAAACAGTCATCCAAATGGCAGACACCAGGTTTAGCATGATATATCTGACCTTAAATTCTGTCCGCTCGGTTTATCAAGAACTGCGCGAAAAACTAAATGAATGCGCAGAGGGCTGGCGGATAGATGCCATATCTCCAGATGTCCTTGACTTTCTTATCGAGTTCCTGCAACCATTTTATGATGCCCAGCGTGAACTTGAAGGGGACCAGTACCCAACCATAAACCTGGTGTTTCTGTGGTTTGAGCGACTGAAGCTTCACTGCAACAAAAAAACGACTGACAGCCCCTATCAAGCCATCATACGCGAGCGGCATCTCAGTTGGATTTTGCGTAAAGTGGAGATCCAAGAATTCCAAAAAATTGCAACTTTCCTTTGGCCTAAATATAGCCAGCTCCGAATGTTGTCCTCCTCAGAGAGAGACAAACTTCACCAGGAGGTTCGGAGACAGCTCAGTGACCTCCGCAGTGAGGAGACCGCCACTGAAGGACCCACGCCCAAGAAAGCTGCCGTTGACTTTGAGGAGTGGGAAAATGTACCTGTGTCAGATGCCACGGACGAAGTCGAGATGTACTCGACTCAAAATCATACAATGCAGGACGACAGAGATGTTTTGGGCTGGTGGCGCGATCATCAACTCAACTACCCGAAGCTTAGTGTCCTTGCCCGCGGCATCTTTGCTATTCCAGCCAGCAGCAGTAGCAGTGAGTGCAACTTCAGTGCTGCTGGCAGGACCATCGAGCAGAGGAGGTAGTGATGTTACGTTCGTGAACGAATCGTTCTTTTTGAACGAATCTTTTATGTGAACGAATCGTTCTCGTTCACGCCATCCATTGACTCATATTTCTCGTTCACTGAAATTTCCCTCCCTTCTTGAGGAGCACGGACAAATGATGCGCGGCTTTCTTTCCGCCTTCAAAGAGTGACAAAACTACGAGCCAATGGCAATCGAGTATAAGCTGTGGCCGAGCATATGATTGGCTCAACGTACTGAATGAATACGCCCTTCACTGACCGAGCCGCTGTTTTGAGTCTGAACGAACGTGAGAGAGATAGAGAGATTGCGTTCTTAAACAAACTGAATGACTGGTACAGGTTACAACCTAATGAATGAGAGAGATCGTATAGATAGCGAGTGCAACGTAAACAATCTTGTGAAAGAATCATGTGGTTTTATTTTAATAAAGTTATAGTAACCATGTTTAGGCGGACTATTTACCTTAATACAAATGATAAGCAAGGTAATTACTGTTGAAAAAATTGGTATTTCTGTTTAATATAGTTTTATATGTCTATATAGTTTAATCCACCCTTTCACCGAACTTAAATCAGTCATCTGCGTCTGAACGAAGTCTTGAACGACATGACCGAAATTATATGATTCGTGAACGAGGATCTGATGACTGACGAACCAGAGGAGGCATGCACGGGAGTCTTTATTTACAACAAATCCAGATTAGATGTACTATGAATGTACGTGTGTCTTAATATATTCGGTAACTTGATAAAATTATGCTTAGTATTTCACAATTTGAGCTTTATTAAAAACTAATGAGTTTTTGCAAAAAGTCATTCATTGTCTTATAACACATAATGACACACATCTTCGCCACCTATTGGCGTATTTTTGTAAAATTAAGAAATGGTCACTGAACGAATCAGTGAACGAGTCTCAACGAATCATTTTGGTGAACGAACTGAAAATGAACGAGTCACCTAAATGAACGAAAATTTCCATCACTAAGAGGAGGACAGCCTTGAAGCCATCCACTGTTGATGCAATCCTTTTTCTGCACAAGAACCTGGATTAGCCTAAACATTTAAAAAATGATTTATTCAATTTACTCATTTTTAAGGTAAGCAATCAATTTATTTAAGCTAAATTTAAACAAAAGTTTTTTAAATGTTTTTTTCTTTTTTTTGTTTAAATGTAGCTTAAATAAATTGATCAAGTAAATTGAATGTATCATTCGTTTCAGTGATAGATTATGTAATAGATACCATGTTGCAGTTTTATAAGCCACACAGTTTTTGAGAAAAATTGGTATTTTTATTTCAATAAGCTGCATTTGTGTTACGTTAATATTTTGTTCTGTTAGCTTGGGCCATTTTTGGTAGACCTACCTTTGTTTATTTAATTTCAATTGACTATTTGTTTTGGCATCTTGTGCGCGCCTGTGTTCACGTGCGCTTTGTTGGCCGTGTGCTTTGTTGGCCGTGTGCGGCGCATTCTGAGCTGATGCGCACATTGCGCACATCTGTATTTCCGAATGCCTTCCAGTTAATTAATAAAAGCGGGCTTTCTACACAAACAAATGTACATGTGTCATTTGTATGAAAAAAAAATGATATTTTAAACCGTGTCGGACTCGGGTCGGGCTCGGACATAAATATCTTAATGCACTTCGGGCTCAAGTCGGGTTCGGGTACTTCCCTGTCGGACGCGGGCCGGTCTCGGACAGAAAAATGCGGCCCGATCCGCACTCTAGTCTGCACCAGGGCGATCACATTACCGGTTATTTCCTGCACTTGCGTCCTTCACCTGTTCCTGATTTTGTCCCCATTTCATTTGGTATTTAGTCTTCCTGCGTTCCTTGTTCCTCGCGAGATCGCCATTGTTTGTGTCTTGCCAGTTTTCTAGTCTAGTGTTGTTCTCAGTATTTTCATTAATCTTGTATTTTTGGTCTTGGTTTTTTTATTGTTTTTGCCTGTTCTGTCAAACAGGTACAAAATCTGGGCTTTCACTATGCAGTTAAGCTTCTCCTCTATTAAAAAAAAATGGGAGTTAGCATACATGTATCAATTAATTTAGTTAATCACTCAGTTCACTGAGCAAATTGGTTAACTGACCAAAAAAATTTGAAGAGTGGATAACATTACTGCCCTCCAAAGCCTAAGTGCAGTATCTACGCAAACACTGAAACTGAGAAAAATGGCTTTAAAGTTTTTACACTAGCCAGCCAAACATGTTGTAGGTAGATAAGTGGTAATGCATTCATGTAATGCCTTGTTAGGAAGAAATTTTTTATAGATAAAAACCATGACCACTGATGTGACCTTTGACTCCCAAAATGCAGATACTGCACTCTGCCTTTGAAAGACCTTACACAACTAAAACACTATTGCAAAAGCAAAGTGCAGTATCTACGAACTAAATGTGTTCATTCAACTTTTTCTCATGCTTCTTAATACATTTTGATTGTTTTTAATAACTGTAATAGTTTTATTTATGTTTGTGAATGCTAAAAGTATTTAACTCACTTTATTAATTTTTATTTATTAAAAAAATTACATTAGACGAGGTTTGCTTTAAAACAGTAGTTAAAAATTAACATAATTTAAAAATAGAAGAACATGTTTGTCCCAAAGACATTATTGTTTCAAATGTACTATAAGTGGTAACTAACAGTATGTACATTTTAGTTAATTTTCATCTCAAAGTAGCACAGTTATGTAAACTTAGATATTTTTAAGATTAGCTTAAGAAGTACTAAACTAAATGTTTTAATATTAAGTAGCCTACAAAATTAGTTCGTGGAGAAAGAGCACTTATTATGGAAGTGTACTTTTTCACATAGTGTGCTTTCTGCTGGCCCGGCTGCGCTCGTCAGGTTGACTGGGCTCCGCTATCTTTGCCTAACAATAAAGCTTTACCAGACTCTTATCAAACTGTTGAAGGAGTAACCTGTGTCAATACAATTGGATTAGCTGCCTAAAAAGTGGAGAGATGTTCGAATCAACAAACACCAATGTGCTTGAATCGGATTATATCATTATTGTCGGAGGATATTGCCTTCAATGGACGAGCACAGGTAGGTCAAAACTTGCTACTGTAGCAGCTGGCTAGTCAATGTTAACTACTTATAAAGCTGTAATTTGCCTTAGCATGAGTTATTATTTAGCTATCTTCCTTACCAGTATTTGTTCAACCATCATTTGGCCGCGGGATTGTGCCATGGTTTGTTGTTTCTGTGTGTTACGATCGGGGGAAACCGCAGTATCTGCGGTATCAAAGCCAGGGAAACAAAGCCAGAACGCAGTAACATCACTTACTGCGGTTTGCCTTGGTATTAGCATGGATTTTGTAGTAACTGCAATTTTTACACCCTAATTTCTCTGAAACGGGAAAAAATTGAACCAGGAGACTTTGTCACAAGACAGAACAGATGTCATAAAGCTCATTTCAAGCCTTAACTCAATTTCGACCAAGTGTGTAGTTACTGCGCTTTGGCTTTGGACGGCAGATTACAGTAGCCTACTTTTTTTTTTAGCTAAGCCTAGTGTAATTCTTGTATCTTGTTCTCATTTAAAGCATTTTAACCAGGTTTTGGAAATTTACTACACAACATATGAATTACTTTCGGGTAGATTGGGGAATTTTGTCAAGGCTGATTGTCTAATGTAACCTATCGCTGGGCTAAATATGATTAGCAATGTGGATTATTTAAAGAGACCATTCAAAGGATGGCACACACTGTATGCTTTTTTGACATTTAAGCTAACTTAGCTAGTGCGCTGAAGGTTGGTGACTTTTCACTTATAAAAACAACACACCAATACATATGCATCGATTATTTTACCTGATAATAAGTGTGCACTGCAAACATGAGCATTATTTATGATTGTTTCCATCCAGTTTGTACGGCGTTTTTCATTCAACCACAATTGTCGTCTTAAAGGCGGAGTCCATGATGTTTGAAAAACGCTTTGGAAAAGGAGACGGGCCGACTACCAAAACACACTTATAGCCAATCAGCAGTAAGGAGCGTGTCTACTAACCGTCATCGTTGCCTGGGTTGCGTATGTGTGGGGCGGGTCTATCAACAGAAGGTCTAGATTCTATTGGGGTAGGGGCGTGTTTGTTTAGGTGATTTCAAATATCAACATTGGCTTTCAAACATCGTGGACTCCGCCTTTAATTTCTGTGAAGGAATGTCTGCCGGGATCCGGTTTTAAACTCAAAACCTCTAACTTTTAGCAAGCCTGCTATGAGTTCTTCCTTCTGTTTTGCCTCCAGCTAGAGCGGTGACGTCACACCCAGCTAACAATTTTTGGTTCCCAAAACATTTTCCTAACATTAATTTTTGGTTCTAAAAACGTTCCCCTAACGTTAGTTTTTGGTTCCCATAACGTTATTTTTTTAGGTTTGTTTTTGGTTAGCCAGGAAAGTTTTCTTTACGGAAATAGAACGTTATTTTTAGGTTAGTTTAACGTTATGATAACGTTATAATAACATTAGGAGAACATTAGTTTTAGGTTAGAATAACGCTAGGAGAACGTTAGAAAAACTTTAAACTAACCTAAAACTAACATTCTCCTAATGTTATTATAACGTTAGGGGACCGTTAAACTAACCTAAAAATAACGTTCTATTTTCGTAAAGAAAACTTTATTGGCTAACCAAAAGCAAACCTTAAAAAAATAACGTTATGGGAACCAAAAACTAACGTTAGGGGAACCTTATTCTAATGTTAGGAGAACGTTTTGGGAACCAAACATTTTTGCTGGGAGTATGCACAGTTGACATGGAACAAAAACAGTTTAATGATCTACAGGACAATGCGGGTTGCCGCGGCTCCGTGCACGCACTGAAAGAGCGCGCATAGCTCAAGATTCTAGCTGTAGTGAAGTATAAAAAGGAAAATTGGTACATTCCATGTTGTGTTTTTTTCTATCATATCTATCCAAAATAAGTTAAACACATTTCCATATAAAAAGGAATAAACCAATATATTAATAACAACATTTATAACAATTAAATTATTTTATTACCTACAAAATGTCTATTGAAACATTAGATTAATGTATTATAACACAGGTTATTTTAAATTACAAAAAACTCAACCCACCACACATTGAATTAAGATAGCATTGTATTTTATCAAATATATAAATGACTTCAACACAATAAAGAAGACTTATAACAGATATTTATTGAAAATGAATAAACATTTAATTTACTTTGGATCAAAAAATCTTACCACAGCAGTTAGCCGCCTTTCCATTATTACAATAATCAAAAACATCTTCTCTTCATATAGACGGGAATCACTAAAATATATATTAGTTCTGACATATAAGTTACTAAATTAAGAATGAAAATAAATTGCTAGAATAAATGTTAGACTGAGGTAAAACCTATTGACAACAAATACATAAACATTTCATTCACTTCAGGTTAACAGATCAGTTTAACGTTAGCCGAATAGCTCTCAGTTTTTACAACAATCAAAAGCTTCTAACATCACATTCTCCTTCATGGAAATCATTAAAATATATTTTCGTTTTCACATAAAGTTACTAATGAAAGAAAGAAAATAAATCGCTTAAATAATGTTAGACTCTGAAGTAAAAACCAAATGCCAAATAAATAAACATTTCATTCACTTTAGGTAAAAAGACCTTACCACAGTTAGGCGGCTATTCGTTTATTCGACAATAAAAAGTTTCTAACATCATATTCTCCTCAAATCGATCGGAAATCACTCATATATACATTTTTTTCTCACATATTTAATAGGGCTGCACGATTAATCGTTTTTAAACCGAAATCGCGATGTGAATGGATGCGATTTTCGAATCGCAAGAGCTGCGATTATTTCAATTCAAAACTATCAAATATAACAATCATCTAGTACCAGTGGCGTGCCATGGGGTTTCAGTCAGGGCCTTCAGTAAGCATGTAAACCACATATATACTCATCTGTTACAGCTAACACACCCATATGCAAATAATGCATATATTCGGCCGCACATACAGGCACTCAGCAACATGACAGCTGATCAACAATAAGCCTAAAACAGTATGCTAGGTAAAGGGTGGGTTGAACTCAGACTACATTTCACTGCATGTATCATGTAATCCCCTGCACACTGTGTGCATAGTGTCACATCCACATGCTACAGGCTACTATCAGTGCAACACGAACCACTCAATAACAATGTGCATAAGCCCTTAATAATGCTTATTATCAGATACAAACCACAATCTGCATGATACAATACTCGACAAGTAGTAAAGCACTCACCCGTCACTTTTCAGTCACATACCCGATGAAGCTGCGCTGTGTTACTGAAGTCAGTCGTCTCATCCACCATAACTGCCACAGAATTTTTTTTTTTATTTATTCTTTGATGTCATCATTTAACACTTCTGACACTGTATTTATTATATGGTTTTGATTTTTTCCTGACGGTCCTGTAAAAACTGTGGCCGTGGCAAGATAATGTCGCAAGTCAGCATCATGCTCCGCTATAGCGTTAACAATTCCAAGTAATTACCCCTGTTCAGCGAATCTTCATCGTCTCCCAAAAAGAGAACACAGTCACTCACTAAGACGCTTCAGAATGTCCCGGTTCTTTCTGACCCTCTCATTGTGGACGCTGATCTCCCGTTTTCTCTACTCGTTAAGTTCCAAATCCACAAGACTTTCACCAAAAGTTTTTAAATGCATGACTGACATTATTATGGCGCTCGGAGCCTTGGTGTTTAAGAGCTGCCTTCGTGAAGCTGTTCAGACTGTCAAAGCCAGAATCATTCCATGTCCCTTTACTCGTATTAAAAAGTAAACACGGCCAACAAAATAACTTCTTGTGCTGGGGCAAAAAGATCGCGTGTATCTGCAACAGCGGATGTCATTTTCTTTAATAACTGAATTTCGCGCTCACGTTGGAAATTGACGACAGACGTCAGGGGTAGCGCTGGGCACGTCGCTAGACCCGGAGGACGTGCTGTCAATAAACGTCAAAATTTGATTGGTTGATGTTTCTGTCACTAATGATTGTAACAAATCAGATGTGTTGTCCTTCAACACAAGCCTAGCAGTATCTGTAGAGCTGGCCCCAGCTGAATAAGCTGCTTTTTATGTGAATTTTTGAGGGTACTCCGGTTCAACCTCAACAAAACTAACGAATTTTGCGGACATTACACCAATGAAAAAAATAGCATACTAAAGAAAAACATTTAACACTTTGTTGTTGGGGAAAAAATTATTTTTGATTTTATTTTAGGGCCAGCAGAGAAGGCCCTGCTGGTCCTGACGGCCCACCACTGTCTAGTACGCAGTTTTCGACAGTTTGCTTCATGCACATTTTACGTTTGATGCAGTTTAAACCAATAGAGTGCATTAACACTGAGGTGCTGACAACACGTCAGATAACACCATTTGAAAAACATGAACGCGAATAGCAGTTCAACTCCTCAACAAAGTGTACGGCCATATAATTTCCGCGATGCAGAAAACACGGACAGCATCGCGAAATGCATACAAATGGAATTAACTGCACACCGCGGAATGTCATGAAGTTGGCAGATTTTGGATTCAGTCATTTTAAAAACCCATTATAACTCATTATCCGGCAAATGAAAGGACAGAAATGCGCAAAAACATTTCCCTTTTGTGTAATGTTGGACTTAAAGAAAGGTGTGTATATACGTCCGTTTCTCATCATGCATCGCAAACAATGACAAGCGCCTCATCAGACTATAAGCAGGTTTCATTAAAGCCCGGAACACAGCAGACGAAAGAGGTACATTATACTTTCTTGCACACGCACATCTGCACCGCTTTGAATATTTACAGGCACGAGGGTTCATGAAGCGCGCACACAGAGAGCAGTCAGCACACGCGTTATCACTAAACTTAAGTTTTCTTTCTTGTCTAAGTGAACATAAACAGCTGGATGTTTATCAGTATATTGAAGCAGAGCAGTTTTAAAGCTGTCTTGTGTCTTAATGTGACAGTAACCTGGTGCTTTCTGTGTCAGAAATGTTTATAACACACCAAAAATTAAAATCACTCCTTACTCTTAACTGAACAATCTTCTGCTGCTCCACATTTAAAATCATACAGTGAGTGAGGACTGTGCAATGTTTTATTTGTATTTTTTGCTTATGTTAAATCATAGATTCTAATAACTAATATATTTACATTTATGACAGATGCCTGAAAAGTAAAACAAGATGAGTATAGTCTTATGATTAAAAGAAAAAAATAAACATTTGCTTGTCAGAAGCATTGTTGTAGTGACAGACAAAATACGTTGGCCTATATGTTATTTTAAATAAAACTTTCAAAAAAAATTGTTAAATTGTATTTTAATGTTCTAAGATTAAAAAAAGTTTGTCCGCAGAAGAGCAAAGTCCTGCAGACAACTTGGTACAGTGTTTAAGAGGTTTTAAATAAACAGTAGCACTGCAACTTTCTTTGGTGCTATTTAAACCACCACAACAAACCTGGATGTAGCTCTTTTATTATATACAAAAGAATCGCACTTTAAATCGCGAATCACAACTTTGATCAGAAAAATCGCAATTAGATTTTTTCTCCGAATCGTGCAGCCCTAATATTTAAGTTACTTAAGAAAGAAAGAGAAAAAAGAAACGCTAATATAATTTATGTCTCTGAGGAAAGAAAACCGTTAACGACCGTTATTTTTTTAATTATGCGAATTCGCGTACAAGAGAAAGCGGGTGCTCGTGAAGAGCGCGAGGTAAGCGCATGCAGAGGAGCACGTGCATAACAGACGTGCTCACTTAAGGAATAATGGGTTTAATTATGCTTTCACTTAATTTCCTACAAAAAAAACATAACCAAAAAATAACCATTAGAGAACGTTAGGTATTAGTTATTTTTAGGTTTTTTTAAAAATAACCACCTTGCAACGTTATGGGAAAGTTATTTTATGGTTCCAAAAAAATAACCAAAAAATAACGTTCTGTATAAGTTATTTTTAGGTTATTTTAAAATAACCACCCTGCAACGTTATGGGAACGTTATTTTATGGTTCCAAAAAAAACCCAAAAAATAACGTTCTGTATAAGTTATTTTTAGGTTATTTTAAAAATAACCACCCGGCAACGTTATGGGAACGTTAGTTTATGGTTCCAAAAAATAACCAAAAAATAACGTTCTGTATAAGTTATTTTTAGGTTATTTTAAAAATAACCACCCGGCAACGTTATGGGAACGTTAGTTTATGGTTCCAAAAAATAACCAAAAAATAACGTTCTGTATAAGTTATTTTTAGGTTATTTAAAAATAACCACCCTGCAACGTTATGGGAATGTTATTTTATAGTTGCAAAAAAAAAAACTAAAAAGAACGTTCCCAGAACGGTATTATTTGGTTCCCAAAAAAATAACCAAAATATAACCAAAAACTAACGTTTAGGGGAATGTTCTGCGTTTGCTGGCCAGTAACGTGGGCGATTAAGGGGTCTATTCAGGCAAATCACCATGTACAGATTACCTGGCCAATCAGGGACACAGCACTTTTCAAATCGATGAGTTTTGTCCAACATAAGTGTGTTTCAGGAAGAGTGTGAAATCTTGGGCTACAAAAATGGACTGTATGAGGATATTTTTAATCTTTCAAACTTTATCAATGTAACACAGCACAGAAGCATTGTGACCTTCTAAATATAGTCCTTATAAAATCAAAAGGCAGTGCTGTTATGGCAAACTGAGTGCATTTATTTTTTCTACCTTCATCTTGCTGCAAAATATTTATTGTTAACATAAACTATGTTCGATGAGAGAGGCATAGAGCAGGAACCCCTTCATAGTAAATGTGTAGAGATATTTAAGTAAGCAGTAAGGCACAAGAAGCTGCTTTATCGTATTAGACACAACACAAAGCGGGTAAAGTACAACAATAGACCTATCTGAATCAAGGTTTGGAACTAACTGTAAATAAAAACAAAACATATTGTCACACAGCCATACTATTTTAAGACAGTATATTAACACTATTATGCATGCTGTTGTACTTCTTGTGTATAATTTTTATTGATAATGTGGATTTATTTTAATTAATTTAAGGTATTTGTGTACATTTTTAAATACACTTTACTACAATATGGACAGTTACACATTTACCTGAAACTGACTGTTACGTCCCCATGGGGAAATAACAAAAAAATGGGGAAATAACAAGAAATCAGAGAGCGCAAATACAAACGATAATTTTATTCCTAGGGTTTAAAATATAAATACACCTGTCGTTCATTTGAAAACACTAAAACACAGTCATGGAATGAATAAGTCCAAAAACGTCATGTCAGCGAACCATGCCCCAGATTCCGACGCCCCCACACTGAAGATAGCAGGGAGATTTTAAAGCCATAGACACCCCTGAGCACCAGTGTGCCCAATTCCAGCTATTAGCTTACCTGTAATGAAACGGTAACAAAACAGGGAGGGGGGAAAAAGCCCAGAGGGTGTGACACTGTCCTTTCAGTTTATGAAGATGTCTAATAATAAATGCAACAAAGACTGTGGTGCAGAAGTACATTAAGAGATTCTGTACTTAAAGTACAAAATTGTATTAAGTGTGCTTTGCAAACATGTCTTTTGCACACACTGCTACTTTATAATTCTGAGGTCCTTTGCTTTTCACGTGGTCATGGATCATTATTGTCACAAGTTTGAGTTACGGAGTTTATTCTCTGCAGGAGAATAACATGCAATGAGTTTGGGGCAACTTGTTGACAAGAGCATTTCCCATACGGCAAAAAATATATTTTAAAATATATTTAAAAAAATGGCCAAAACATATATTTTGAAATATATATTGGAATATAGTAGTCATACATAGTACTACTTCATAGTATTCATACAAATTGCCCACAACGTTTGGGTTAAGTACATTTTGTTCTTCACCATATGTGCTTACTCAAAACTAGCTTTACCAAGTAGTTACATAGACCTTCAAAGGGTTACATTTTTTGTGAGTGTTTAGCATGAAAATTATTTGTTGACATGGGTGTTCTGTATAAAAGTGAACCTGTTTTACTTCTGTTAAGTACCCTATACAGGGGTATTTTGTAAACACACCCACGACTCCTTTTAACCAATCGAATCTAAAACAACTGTGAAGGGGTTGTGTTCACTGGAACCATAATATGAGGGCAATATGTGGGTGGACAAAAGATATGTAATGTACAAAGCGGATTAGCCAATCAGTTAATGTTTCTATTTGTTCTTGGAATTTAGATTTCAAAGAGTGCTTAAAGTCAACAATCAAAAAAGGCCAAACCAATACAATAACCTTTATCAACAGTTTATGCAACAAATTCATGGAACTGTGTTCCATAAAAAAATCATAGAAACACACATAAAATATAATGGAAAAAGTATTTCCACTATGGCTTTAATTGTTTTTCGTTTATTGGAATTATTGTCTTGTATCACTTTTAATATAAGTTTTAATATACTTGTCCTTGAGACCTCTTTGAAATATCTTTAAAACCAAATGAAAAGAATTCTCAGAAATAAAATGACGTGTTTTTATGTGTTTTATGTAAAATAAGGGCCATCTAATCTATAGTATGTGAGTGGTGATAAACAAATATTTTAGCTTTTTTTCTTCTAATACAGACATTAGTTGTTCATCCTAACAAATGTGTTTTGAAATGTGAGAGACCTTAAGCCATCCATCCAACCAACCAACCAATTTTAAAATCTGCTTATTCTCTAACTTTTTTGACTCAAGTACCCCTTATATGAGTTTTTCAAGCCGAGTACCCCTTGACCAGACAACAACATTTCGCTGCAAAATACAGTAAAATGAGAGTGAGAGTTGTTATATCTGAGAGGTTTATTGCTTATCTCTTATGTATTAGGCATTGACTGTTAAAGATAAATCAGTGTTTTTTAGTTTAATTAAAGTTCATTGTGGTCATTTTTAAACATTCAACAGTTTAAGTGTGTTTTAACTAACAGTTCAGTTTCCATTTGTCAGCGATCATTTCAATGTAATACATGGGCCTGTCCTTCTCTTAAGATATTTGACATTCTTGGTGGCAGGGAAGCTACAGCTGTTATCAGACTATTATCAAGGCAAAGTCTGTTTCTTAGTTTAGTTTTTATCTGATTCATTTCTGAAAATGAAGTTTTTACAGAGGTAGGTGGAGCCAAATGGGAGTAGGTGTTTCAAAGCCCTTTTCACTAGCTCAGGGTGCTCTCTCCTCACACACACACACACAAACACACACACACACACACACACACACACACACACACACACACACACACACACACACACAGAACTCTTGACAGGAAACATCAAAAATAGTCTGCAACCTATGGTCTGTTGATAAATCTAATAGCTCCTCCCTCAAATGAACAGGTTGCATGACATAGTTGCTTTGGGAAAGTGTAAATGGTTTTCTCTTACAGAGAAGTATGATTCAAAACAAAAAATGCTGTTAGTTAAGTGTCCATCCAGCAAGGCCTTTACTGTATCTTTCTCCATGTTTTCACTTACGACAAAGCTATCAAACTGAGGAAAACAGCTTAAATTGCCCCCATTCTCTTCCACAGCTCTGCTTTCTTGAGAAAACCACCAACTTGGTCATTAAGGGTGCTTTCTCACCTGCCTTGTTTATTTCGGTTGAATCATACCACAGTTTGATAGCTCACTTTGTGCGGTCACTTTGGGCAGGTGCGTATCCAGCAATCGAACTCAGGTGCGCACCAAAAGCGGACCGAGACCTCATTGAAGAGGTGGTCTCGGTACGCTTTCAAACGAACACTGGAGTGGTTCGTTTGTGGTGAGAACATGATCCGAGATTGCACCAACCTAACTGCAAAAGTGCTGCTCATTTTTGGACTAAACCAGCTGCCGTAGTCAGCTGTGCATTAAGAGATGAGGAAGTGTTTGTTGGCAGGTCAAGGACATACCTGGAGTTGCGGAGCAAAATTTGGTGGCTTCCCTGTTTGCAGTGCATTAAAGTGTTGTTTTCAAGCCGCATCCGTGCTTCATTCTGGTTTTAAAATCGTAGTGTCCCTGCCTTCCGACTGAGATTCAACTAATTTAGTTTAGTAAAAATATATGCTAGATACGCTGTTTAGCAATCCAATTGTCTTTAAACAAAGTGGCAAGGGGGGACGCAATGTCTGACAAAAAGCAACACACCTCATTTGGAATAGAGCTGAAGATCTTTGCCCGAACCCGACGGGCTCGGGCGGGTTCGGGCTTCATTTCTAACATTTTACACGGGCTCGGGCCGGGCTCGGGCTTCCGCTCCGGCTTTGTGAGGTAAATGAGCGGTCAAGTTCAAATCAGTAGCGCAGGATCGCGCTGAATTCATTTACAGTGGATTTAATGATTTTCCTCATCAAAAACATGTAGCCTAATCTTGGTGAGTAGGTTTTTCAATGTATAACTAAATATGAATCGAGTCTTACATAATTTAGACAGAGTATATATACTAATGTTGGCAGTAATGGAGAGAAGTGCCGACGCAAATCCCGCGGAGCCTGCCTCTTAATTTCGTTATTGCCAAATACCCATCTTAATTCAGAATGTATTATCTTAATTTAATTCGTTAAGAAATAATAATTTTATTGGCATATTTATAGTGTATTGCATAAGCCTATTTAGAATGAGATGTTACAATGTTACTGATTACTTATTTCTTTGTTTCAACTTCCAAGTGGCGTGTAGATTATTAGTCATGAATAAATAATGTTAAAACCTGTGTAAATTTCTCATTCTTGACAAAACCTGTGTGTGTGCGCACATTTAAATAATGTCGGGCTGTAAACAAGTTCGGGCTTTTAAAAAGCTGTCAATCTAAATGTACGTTCGGGTTCGGGCTGCATTCTGTCGGGCTCCGGACATTTCGGGCCTAACTTTTAAGGCCCGATTACAGCTCTAATTTGGAAGCCTATTTAGTACTTTGGATCTTAAAAGCCAGCGGAATTCAGTTTGTAAAAGGAATTTGGTGTGTTCAGATGCCATTTCAACACATAATCTTTGAAAAAGAAATGCATTCAGTGGTCGTGAAATTATGAAGTTTATTGCCTTGACAGCTTCATTCAACACAGAATTAGGGCGCACTCACATTATCCGAACCAAACCATGTCCCAGCGCGATTGTCACCCCTCCCTACTCCCCCAGGTGCACGCACTCACACTGTACTTCTTATCGATCCGAGTCCGGGCGTGCTTTCGTCATTAAGATGCGATTGTTTTGAAAAAGCAGGAAGTAAAGCGCTCTCTTAACACTGGAACCCACCGTAATGTTAAGTCTGTGTTTTTTTATTCGGAGTCGTTTGGTGCGCGATTACAGACAGCCCTCTCACATGTCATCATATTGCTTAGTTGATCTGTCACGTGTGCAGCTCGGACATTCCTGTAACCCCGCTGCGCGCATCAAAAGGTTTTTACGGGGGCAGATGATGGTGAGTGGGCGCGCAACTGACGTCTTCACCTTTTGAATCGCGCTCAGGCGCGATTGCGCTCACACCACAGCCTTCCGCGCCTGAGCCCAAGTGAACCGCACTCCGGCCTACCTCTGCAACCCGGCCGCGGCGAGATTAATCAATCCGCGCCCGGGCACGGTTCAGAGCGATCACACTAGTCAATCAAACCAGGCTTTGGGGGTCAAACGCGCCCGAGCGTGGTTTGGTTTGGATAGTGTGAGTGCGCCCTTATGCTCTGGGCTCATCTTCTTTGATGCCGGGGATTCTCTGTTTATAACACAGGGTGTCCACAGCAGGGGCGGACTGGCCATCTGGCAAACCGGGCAGTTTCCTGGTGGGCCGGCATACTTTTTGGGCTGATTCATCTCATACTATCTTTGTCTTAGCAGCCCAGTTAGCATCTTTTTTTTCTAGACAGACCGGCCCACTAACAATTAAGCAGCAGCCCATTGGTTATTTTTTTTTAAACGACATTGCTGGTCAGTCATTGGGCCAGCTTACAGTCATCATCCTTTCTTTTCCTAGATAGACCGGCCCATGCACATTTAACCCTTCTAAGTCGATTGACGCTCTAGAGCGTCAAAGTGCGCACCCCTGATATATCTATTAATAACTTCGGAATGGATTATGGTATTAACTTACTTTTTTTTTTATGAAAAAGCTGACATTCGTCTGCATAGACAGTGTTGACTTCCGCGAATGATAAGCCTTCAGTATTTTAGTGCAAATCTATAGTATTTTACCGCAAAACAAGGAAATTATACTTTATTCTATCTAATGATATGCAAGGCTGTTGGGGTGTGTGAACCAATCACAGATCTGTGTGTGAACCAATCACAGACCAAAAACAAAAAATGACGTTGTCAGAATGGCCTAGGAACGTAAAAAAGGGGAGGGGGTTGGAATCATTTCCACCTGGGATTCCCGGATTGTTTGCTGACGCAACTTTTTCATACACGGTCTTTGGACGCGCACATTTAGAGATATATCAGATACGCTTGTTTGTACTTGGAAAGATTATTTTCAATGAAAACATGGCACAACGAAGATTCTCTGAAATGCTGAAATGCTTTTTGCCGACAGCGATGAGAGTGAGAATGGATCTGATCCAGACAGGTTTGATTCGGAGGAAGAGGATCAAATCTTGGACGGAATCGATCCATTTGAGAAGTATTATGAATGCTATATTGCTGATAATATATTTTCTAATATATATTGTATCGTTTTTTAGTAGAATTATTTTATTTTAGCTTTTCAGAAATAACGGAGCAGTAATCAAATAATGTGTGCCATCAAATGTGCGCGTTTTGGCCGCATGTAACGCGCATATGTGGCACAACATGTAAGAAAAGTGATGAACAGCACATCAATCTTTCAAGTCTTTCAAATGCAGTGCAGGGTGCCATCTAGGGGTGGTTTTTGGATGTTTAGTAAATTGAGACAGAATATTCCATTCAAATGAACATTTTTGTTCCCTTTATATTTTCTTATTTCTTATTTCTGTGTTTTCAAATAAAAACGTATGGTGACTACGTTCACATAAATGTAAATAGTTCTTTTGTTTCTTTATATTTTTCACCCAATTTATTTGCAGGTGTTCTTAAGCCTTTGAGGAATAAATATTTGTTGTAAAATCCTTTATTCATTTATGTTTCATATTTTTATATAATAAAAACAAAAAAAATTAACTTCTGTTTTTGTATTTCTTGGTGATATATCATATTAGAACACACACAAGTGTCTCAAGAAGTGTATTGTCAATGCATCCACATTGTAGCTGAGAGTCTATAGAATCCAGAAATATGTCTCTCTTCACTCTGCTATCAATATTGACCATTCCAGAAGCCAATATGTCAACATAGTGCCAGGCGGACTTAAAACCCCTTAGACTTTGAAGGGTTAAGCAGCAGCCCATTGGTTATTTTTATTTGGATGACATTAAGCTGGCCCAATCACCGATTTGATCTCTGTGCAAGTGAGCGTGCATCGTCGGTCAGTTCACAAGTCAAAATAGAGAGAGAGAAAAAAGGGAGGCGCAGAAAAACTGTGTGACAAACAGAAGCAGGCACTTCAGGCAGACGCTGCAAAATGTGTTAAAATAACACAAATGTTTTCTGCGGCAGCAGGACCTTCAACTCGCGTCGCTGGTGATGATGATGGCAGACCTGCCAACCTGTACGCATATTGCGTAGCAGGTACTCATTTTGACCTCAAAGTACGGTGGTACGATTTGTCACTCTAAAATACGCAAAAACCTGATGACGCCCTTTGCCGCGCGAAGTTCTCAAAAGAAACAACAGAAAAAAGAAAAATATGTCCAATCATAGCACTGGGCTCATCCACCACATAGAAAGTGTGGATGATTGACAAGTCGTATGGCCAATCAGTAACAAGAGTCTGCTATCGATGGAATCACAAATTCCAGCGTGATCTCCTTCCTCTCCACCCGCAGTTTCTGACCATCTTTTTCAACGGAGAGTCAAGACGTCTGACCCGCTAAGGTAAACTGGTCAGGGTGGATGTGCAAATAATGAAATAATGCATTAGCTTAATCCTTTGAAGTCGTCGGTCGCGCGGGCTCCGTTTCATAACGTGCACTTGACCGCAAGATGCGCTAACATTACTTCTGATTTGTAAATGAGCGTCATTTATAATTGAGCGCTTACGAAAAAGTACAATGATTTTACCATGGGGTGAGCATCCAGTTTTAGTCAAATAAAAACGCAAAGTTCACTCTCAGTGAAGGGAATCCACCTGACATCCGAGTGAAACGGATTAAATGCGTTCTGAAATAACGCGCTGTTGATAATTGTCAATAAAATAAAACGTCATATACAAACCACATCAAATAAAGTTTTATAAATGGAGAATATCTAGTGTCTCGAGCGCCCAAGTGATAGGTGCCTATGCTGTACTGTACTGCACTGTAAACAAAGCTACAATAAATTACAGACAGACATACAGTTAACAGCACTACTGTCACAGTTATGGTTGAATTTAAAGCAGTGTTAACTCAAAAATACTGTCTTAAAGGGATAGTTAACTTAAAACATGTAATTCAGTCATAGTTTACATAACAGAACAGACCATCCAAACATTTATGAGTTTCTTTATTGTGTGATACACAAGTTATTTTAAAGAGTGTTGATAACCACAGTGTCTGGTCCCCACTCCATTGTATTTTTTGCTAGTCAGGGAATTTTTTTTTGTGTGTGTTTCACTCAAGAAAGAATCATGAAGGTTAGACACAATTGGTTGAGTAAATGATAACAGAATGTCATTTGTGGGTTAACCATCTCTCACTATTTAACAGTAATATCACTTTTAACAGTGTTTGTGCAGACATGCTAAACTTTGGAGAATACAGTATTTAACATTAATAATGTTATTAATCACCATGTATGGCAAATTTAGTTAAACATGATTTTATTCACATTTATTATTATTTTTAAAGCAGATTATGGCAGGATGGGGAAAAAAGTGAGTGCAATGTGCAGCATCTTACCTTGAAAGTTACCAAGAGGTGTGTGTGCGTGCATGTGCACATGCATGTGTTAAATTATATGTTAAAAACCCGTGTTCTGTCCTTTTGGCCGATGCTACTGTACTCAAATAAAATTTTCCAAGGTTGGCAGGTCTGTGATGGTGGCAGTGGTGGCACTGGCAGCACCAGCATGCAGAGAGTCAGTGAGGAGAGGGAGAGAGACGAGGGAGAAGTGAGTGTAGTGACTGCAGTAAGCAGAACTGCTTTCAAAACACAAGTTTAGATGGATACACCTTGATAAAACTGAGTCAAAAACACAAAATATGGTGATAAAGCTGCAATAAAATAATTGCACGAGTGTATCTGATTCGTAGATTGTTCATTGATTGTCTGTTTCAAAACGTATCATTTCTCTTCAAGCATAATCAAACAATCCAGGAGATCTGCTTACAGAAAAAATGTTTATTGTATATAACAACACACTTATAACAGATCATGTTAAAAATCTCTATTACTGTAATCACACTAGTTTAGTTCAGTTAATGTAGTGAATACGTTCCTGTAAGTACTGCAATTAATAATCAGTTTTCAATATTACTGTAAGCAGCACTTGTATTTTGTAATAAGTCAGCAATCCAATGGCAAATTTTGCCAATTGCATGAAGCTTGTTTTAGGATTCATAAGTGTGGATTATACAGTTTTATACCATGGTCTGTTTAAATACTCGATTCTGATTGGCTGGAAGGTGTGCATTAAAACCGTTTAATGCACAGGTAGTTCCAGTCAGTTTGATTACAGTTAGAAATTAATTCACTACTATAAACATTGGTTACCATAGTAACACAGTTACACTTGAAGAGGGAGCGAGAGAGAGAGAGCTTTATTTAAGGGACGGAGTGCGAGCCTTAACTTAAGAAAATGACAATTTTTCCCCGTAAATTACACTGTAAACATTAATTACAGCTTTAACTTGGCAAATAACCAAGGTATAAGCGGAATAATCCACGGCTAGCCATGCATTAAAGGTTTTTAATGCACTTCGCAGAGGCAACCTTCTTCGCCTCTACGTTGTGCATTAAAACCCTTTAATGCATGGCTAGCCGTGGATTATCCCTTACTTATTGCATTAATAAATAAAAAGTTCTAGCAGTGTTTGTTGTGTCAACTCTCACTCTTTTCTACCTGCTATTGATTGGGTTAAGTGCTTTTATGATGGTTTAAGATGGTTTTAAGTTTACTACAAGCGGAACCTAAATACATTTTAAGCACATTTAAGTTCATATTCATGGTGTCCCAAAATAGTACAGACATGTATACTTAGATGTTCTTAAGATTTTCTCAAGAAGTACTAAAGAAGAATAATTGTTTTGTATATAAAGTACAAAATTAGTGTTTAAAAATAGAGCACTTTCAGATGGGTTTTCACAAGGGCCTAGAACGCGAGTTGTAGATTTACAGTTTAAAATAGTTTTCATTTGGGACTCTAAATAACAAAAGCATGGATTATATGCTGTAAATAAAGTTTAACTGTATGACCTAATTTCAATATCACTAAGATCAAGGTAGAAATATTAAGAGAAACCGGTAAGTTTTATTCTGATTATTACTTAAGTCTGTGCTGCATATGAATAATGCATGTCTGATGGGTAACATTGTGACTACAATTGAAACTATAGATCTAAAGCCATTCTTCATGAATTCATAACTATAGCACATGTATGTATAGCACAATAGTTACCATCTTTAACTTCAGTGGCTTCAGCATTTTGGATGAGGTCTTGAACCTTACAAGTCTGTGTGAGGCCACGGGTCTGTGCAATAACCTTTGGTTCCCTTTCAATACGGTTCACATCGCATTGCGTCAGTTAGCTAACGCTATGGGGGAAACTCCTGTTTACTCCGTGATTGAAGCCTTTTGGTTAATGTCTGTACAAAGTACAGACCAATGACATTTGACCAGACCAAGCGTCAGAAGCTCATTAATTTTCTCCTTTAGCGCGAACCTCTCGCTGCTCCGAAGAAGAAGAAGCCTTACCTCGCCGTCGACAAAAGCCCTGCAGCGGAGTCCTGCCCTAGCGTCTTCCCTGCCGTTTTCAGGCTGAGAACCGAAGATAGCAGAATCTAGGTCTAGCGTCTTCCCCTGCCGCTTTCCGGCCGAGAACCGAATATAGCCTTCGCTTGCCGTGGTACGAGCCCTGTGCAGCGGACACATGCCTGACGAGGTCTCCCCTGCGGCCACCCGGTAAGATCAATATTTTTAATATAAAGCTATAAGCTAAAAGAGCAGGCGCTGTTGTAATAGCGTCCAGCACAGCGGCTTGAGTGAGCCTCTCTGCTATGAATTTTCCCGAGCGCGTCACCGGTCTGGCACCTCCCATGCCGGGATCGCGCTTATATGCATTGGTTGCCCTATCCATGTTTTGTGCTCCCCCTGCTGTTCCTCTCTCGCCGGTATGAACACACCGCGAGCCATGAGACTAGATGGATGCATAGACAAGTACACTCGGACTAACCCCCCCTGTGTTATGTCACATCGCAACCGTTCATGCTTACACTCACAGAGTCCCTTCGCTCCTCTCACATTCAGTGGCGAGATCTCTGGCACATTTATTAATCCCAGAGTGCATCGGGTGATACCGTTCATACGACGCATGGCTGTTCTGTCTGTGTTGCTGCTCCCCTCTGCGTTCCTCTCTTGTTGAGATGAACAAGCGGGGGAACCGTAGAACTAGATGGATGCATACGACAAGCAAACACGGGCGGGTCTGCCCCTGTTCCCTGTCATAGCACAGCTACTCGTGCTCCACGCTCGCGGAGTCCCTCGCTCTTTTCCCCGCAGTGGTGAGGTCTCTTAACGGCTTAGTTAGCATGCGGTCTTGCGGCTCGCTGCCTCGCCGTCCTATATCAGTGCGCTGAATATTGGTACATTCTTATATACCCCGGTTTTTCTGCCCTTTTAATAAACGGCAAAACCGCGGGCCTCACGGCAGACTTCCTCTCTGTGATGAGTTCAGTCTGACCATAAACCACCTAGACATACTGCTCTGCTCCGTGAGCCGTTCAGGTCACCATCACTACTGAGGCTCGTGCACCTGAACGGCCGAGCTCTGATCTGAGAACGAACTGTCTGGGAGAAGAGGGGTTAAGTTACGCCTCGGCTGGACTGCCCTGAAATGTTTTCTGTGTGCTGTTTATCCAAAAAATACTGTGTAATACTGTCGGTTATGCGACCTCACTATAGTGGCGAACGATATTGAATTCCTCTAAAAAGAGAAATTTCCGTGCTTACTATACTGTGTATTGACACCCCACGGTTGTACGGTGTCTCTAAACACTTTATCACCTTACTGACAAGCAATCAGTAATACGCACACACGGCCCGCTGTCCATAATTCTATTGACGCTTGCCGAAAAAACCCCGGTTTGGCCATATACTGTGTATTGACACCCCACGGCTGTACGGTGTCTCTAACACCTTTCTGCCAAATTCGCTTGCAGCCCACCTCAGTTTCTCCGCTACGATGCTGACGGCGCAAACGAGCACGGTCTTACGGCTGTTATTCTCTCTTCCTAGAGAGCCGACAGCCTCAGACATTTGCATGGCTCCAAGCGTTTGAATCGCGCCCTCTCCGGACGGCCACTTAAAGGCTTACAGCCAAGCGGTTTATGATATTTTTCGGCCATATAGTTGATTTTTATCAGCGGATCCAAAGACGCTCACACCTATGCTCCAATACTCGGAGATATTAAGGGTAATATCAACCTCAAGTGAGCTTGCTACCCGCCACAATAAGTTTCGTTTATGACGCTCGGAAAGCGAACTCAAAGCGCGCGCACAGTCAGACGCGCGGCATCTCGTTTAAGCCGCGCTCACGTATCCCTCTAACGAGCCTCAGAAAGCTGAATATCGTGGCACTCTGTTCATAAGACCACTTCAGTTTGACTAAGCAAAGGTCCCGCCCCGAGCTGACGGCCGGGAAGCTTATGCTTAAGTTACACACGGCTGCATGAAGTGCTACCATTACGAGATCGCCAGCATCTGCTGTGGGTTGAACACGCTTTACGACGGCAATCAGCCTTCGGCGCGTGGAACGCCCGTTTGTCTCATATCAATCACCTTGTACTGTACATACGGTCCATTAAGGGGATGATTTTAGCACTGCAGCACTCTCGACCGCGTTATGGTGATAATGCGGTCGGGCAAACTACGGTGGTTTCATTATTCACCGAACCAGACTGAGATCTCGCCCCTGTACAAGTTGACGAGTCATCTCCTTTATTCATTGCATCGCTTTATAAGCTATGTTCAATCAGAGTGATACGCATCTCGTGCTTAAACTACCAAGATGCAGATATATTAACCCGTTACGATGGCCGTGCGGAGATTGGATCCGTGGGACACGACCTACATTACGTGCCTTATGACACGTTGACACGAGCTGCTAAGACCCTTTTCGCGAGGCGTCCTTATGCAAAGTCTGATCTATTCTGTCTAGTGACAGCGAAAAGTCTAAACCCCCCGCAAATCGTGGGTGGAACACTTTTCTCCTCACTACAGAGGCTCGTGCACGGCGGCTCTTTCCCCTACCTATCTCTATGTGGTGGTGATAACAGCGAACCACGCTTTTACGATCCACCATTCACTTTATTCATAAACTGTCATTTCTCAGATGCGGACGGTGCCCGAGGCGCAGCGTTCTGGAACTGTCCAAGGTCGTGTATGACAGATACGTCTGACGTACATCAGACGATCAGCTGTTCATCTGCATCACAGATCACTCACTAGCGCACCTGTCAATACAGGTTATTTATGGATCGTTGACGTTATCACCTCCCGTTACAATGATGCTCCATGTATGGATTAGCTCCTCGGGCATGGTCTCAGAGGTTCCTCATTTGACATTTGTGACACGGCCGGCTGGTCACTGCCGTCTTCGTTGTCAGTTTACAGCTTCGACATCCCTGCTTCGCGCACTACTGCATATGTTGCTGACATTCAAAAAATGTGTGAAATGATTGTGAAGAGAAAATAAATTTCTTGCTGTCTTTGAACTTTACTCTGACAACATTGTTGGTTTGCATTCTGAAAGAAACCAAAAACACAAAGTTAAACATAATACCTTACGTTCCATAAGAAACAGTTCACGTTACTGTCCGAAAAGGCATAACATTAATGCACACATCAATCTGGCTAACATTAACTTAACTCTTTACCGAGTCACGTACTGTACATGTGGTGCACAACTCCAGACGCTCGTCAGTTTAACTTCAGTTTACTTTGACAACGCTGTTGGTTTGCATCCTGAAGCAACCAGAAACACAAAGTTAAACATCATACTTTAAGTTACAAGAGAAACAGCTCACGTTATTGTCCGAAAGGGACAATGCAAACCAAACTGACTAACGCTAACTTAACTCTGTACTGAGTCAAATACATGTGGTGCAACTCAAAACGCCCGCCAAAATATTAAGTTAGTGGACAAACATTTCATAGGCAGTAAGCAAGTTTCACCGGTGTCAGTTAACATTCGTAATCAGTATGTTAGTTATGTGCTTTCCAGATAACTTCTATACGTGTAATTAACTTATATAACCTGTAAGTTTTAAATTATAGACTAAGTTAGTTCTCACGTGAGAAAGTTATCTCTGTAATATTAAAAAACGTGGCAAAATGACTAAGATCAAAACAGAGGCGAATATTCTGGAAATTAATACTAAGATTTTTTAAAATTCACTTACTTCACCATCCAGCAGAAAAGCAGCTTGTCTTCTTAACCAGCAGTGATCGATATGGCCGTTACCAAGGGAGCTACGGTGAGTGAAGCCAATATTTCAATCGCCCTCTAGTGGCTGGGTGCAGTGTAGGTCATAAAGCCTGCAAACTCTATGTAAGTGAATGCTACGTGAAACAAACTTAAAGGAATAGTCTACTCTTTTGCCATATTAAACTATGTTATTACCTCAACCTAGACGAATGAATACATACCTATCTTTTTTCAATGCATGCACTGTACAGTGCATTATGAATGTGTTAGCATTTAGCCTAGCCCCATTCATTCCTATGGTACGGTTTTTTATTTGACTTTAGAGGAGTTTGAGATGCTTCAGCCACGATGTGTGATGTATCTCAGACTGAGACCAGAAGTCCAAGAAGAGAACTGAAATAAGACGGTCTAACGTTTTAAGTTGCGTCACCTGTTTACCCCAACCACCTCTGTTGCCTAGCAACTGTGCAATCTGCAAACAGCTGTTACGGTTCATGTCAAAAAGTTGCATGATGGAGACCGAAATTGTTATTTCGTTTTTTTTATTTGATTTTGGAGGAGTTGGAGATGCTTCAACCACGATGCGTGATTGCAAATGGTAAAATCCATTTGATAATGTTAATGTATAGTTAATTTTAAATCACCTTAATAAATTACTGCTTACTAGTCATGTCTTATGCTATTTAACTGTAACAATGATTTCATATAGAAAATAATCAGTGGAGAACTGAATGTACTGTATATTTTACTTAGTTGTAATGGTAGGTTTTAACTAGTTATAGCAACTAGATTTGACACTTTGTGCAATTGTATGCTTATTCTCCAGTACATCTGAGTAGCAAATAATGTACTTTGTATGTAAAACTGACTGGTAATTTCATCTAAGACATGATTGTATTCACGTTATCCGACTTTAAACATCTAACGTTACAAAAGTAAAATGCAACACACACAGAACTGCAGCAGTAATAATCATATGCAACTGAAGTTCAAGTTTCAAATCTAAAGTATGACTTGTAGCAAGAGA